>NC_143055.1:85261287-85564318 GCF_052426305.1 Pelodiscus sinensis
AGGAAAATAGAAAGGAGCGTATTTTTTTGTGTAAAAATATAAGACGATATGCCAAAAAGGAGTTTGAAGAACAGCTAGACAAAAACTCAAAGTAATAGCAGAATGTTTAAGTACATCAGAAGCAGGAAGCCAGCTAAACAGCCAGTGGAGCCCTTGGACTATCGAAATGCTAAAGGAGCACTCAAAGATGATAAAGTAATTGCGGAGAAGCTAAATGAATTCTTTGCTTCAGTCTTCATGGCTGAGGATATTGGGGAGATTCCCAAACTTGAGCCATTTTTTTAGGTGACAAAACTGAGGAATTGTCCCAGTTTGAGGTGTCATTAGAGCATGTTTTGGAACAAATGGATAAACTTAACAGTAACAAGTTATCTGAAACCAGATGGCATTCACACAAGAGTTCTGAAAACTCAAATAGGAAATTTCAGAACGATCAACTGTGGTTTGTAACCTATCCTTTAAATCAGCTTCCATACCTAATGACTGGAAGATTGCTAATGTCACGCCAATATTTAAAAAGGGCTCAAGAAGTGATCCTGGCAATTACAGACCGGTAAATCTGACATCAGTACTGGGCAAATTAGTTGAAACTACAGTAAAGAATAAAATTGTCAGACACATGGATGAATATAATTTGTTGGGGGAAGTCAACATGATTTATCTAAAGGGAAATCATGCCTTACTAATTTGCTAGAGTTCTTTGAGGGGGTCAACTAATATGTGGACAAGGAGGATCCAGTGGATATAGTATACTTAGATTTCCAGAAAGCCTTTGACAAAGTCCCTCACCAAAGGCTCTTAAGTAAGTTGTCATGGAATAAGAGGGGAAGGTCCTTTTGTGGATTGGTAACTGGGTAAAAGACAGGAAACAAACCGTAGGAATAAATGGTAAGTTTTCCTAGTGGAGAGAGGTAACTAGTGGGGTCCCCCAAGGGTCTGTTCTGGGACCAATCCTATTCCAATTATTTATAAATGATCTAGCGAAAGGGGTAAACAGTGAGGTAGCAAAACTTGCAGATGATACCAGACTGCTCAAGATAGTAAGGACCAAAGCAGACTGTGAAGAGCTTCAAAAAGGTCTCAGCAAACTAAGTGATCGGGCAACAAAATGGTAAATGAAATTTAATGTTGATAAATGTAAAGTAATGCACATTGGGGGGAAAAAATCACAACTATAGTTGAAAACATCCACTCAGTGTGCAGCGGCAGTCAAAAAAGCAAATAGAATGCTAGAAATAATTTTAAAAGGGATAGAGAAGAAGACAGAGTATCTTATTGCCTCTATATAAAACCATGGTATGCCGACATCTTGGATACCGCGTATATATGTGGTCGCCTCATCTCAAAAAAGAAATAATGGCATTGGAAAAAGTTCCAAAAAGGGCAACAAGAACGAGTATGGGTTTGGAACGGCTCCTATATGAAGAGAGACTAAAAAGACTTGGACTTCTCAGCTTAGAGAAGAGGAAACTAGGGGGCATATGATATAGAGGTCTATAAAATTGTGACGCGCGTGGAAAAAGTTAATAAGGAAAAGTTGTTTACTTATTCCCACAGTCTAAGAACTAGAGGTCACCAAATGAAATTAATAGGCTGCAGATTTAAAACAAACAAAGGAAGTTTTTCTTCACTCAGCGCACAGTCAACCTGTGGAACTCCTTGTCAGAGCATGTGGTGAAGGCTAGAACTTTAACAGGGTTCAGAAAAGAGCTATATAGATTCATGGAGGTTAGATCCATCAATGGCTATTAGCCAGTATAAGTAGAAATGGTGTTCCTAGCCTCTGATTGTCTGGAAATGGGTGACAGGAGAGGGATCACATGAGGATTACCTCTTATGTTTCCTCCCTCTGGGGCATCTGGTATTGGCCAGTCAGCAGACAGGATACCATTGGTCTGACCCATTATGGCCGTTGTTATTTTTCTATGAGGATTATGTTCTATTGTTTGTAAATAGTTCAATCTTGTAAATAATTAGTTGTTTAGTAGCTATTAAGTTAGTGTTATCTTAGAGTAGTTGTAGTTCACACTTCATTCCCCCCATGGGCATGGGGGGAATGCCAGGGCCTCACAGCTTCAAGCCTTGTGCAAGGTGTCAAAAGCCCATGCCCTCTGGGAACCCCCTCCAGGAGTGCCTTAAGTGTCTAGGAGAGGGACATTTGACTGAGTCTTGTAAAATCTGTTAGTCCTTCAAGCCTAGAACAAAGCAGGAGCACGACTCACGGTTGAAACTGCTCCTCATGGAGTCAATGCTCCAGCTTGGGGCACCGGGCCCTGCACTACCTCTAAGAAGCGCACCAGCGTTGGTGCGCAAGACAGGCACTATGCCAAGACGTTCAGCAGCGTCAGACTGATCTGTGGCACCGGCACCAGTCCCAATCCCAGGCACCGAGATCAAAGAAGATGCAGAGAGGAAGGTCCCTGTCAAGAAGTGAGTGAGAGGTGCGCCCTCAGGAGGGACACCAAAAAGCTCTGTCCCTGCCTAAATCCGATGTTGTGCCCATGCTGCATAGGTGCAGGTTGAGCTTTGTATGGGCAAGTAGTTCAGAGGTCCAAGATCTGTCCGTGGAGTGGTCTGGGAACCCTTGATCCCTGACACAGTTGTTGAGGCCTGGGAGCTGATTGAACTCATATCTGCACTGGGCTTGACACCACCAGGTGGAGACTCCATACCATGTGGAACAATGGCTGGCACTGAAGACTACGGCACATAAGTGCTCTCCACCATTGCTGGCTGTGCTGTTGGGCCTGGCACCCGTCCCATCGGTGGCACAGGCCCCGACAGGACAAACTTTGGCTGAAGCTGGACCTCTTGCGGTACTGCAGGCACTCCATCTGGCCCAGTGTTGGCACATACAGCCGCTCCCCGACTTACGGCCACCTTTACTTACGACCATCTGCACTTACGACCAAAGCGGTCGTAAACACGGATCTGAGTTACGAACGGCGATCCGTGCTTACAAACAGAGTGGTTGCCATGTAACTCTATGGGATCCGAGTTACAAACAGTTCGAGTTACGGATCAAATGTTTGTAACTCAGAGCGGCTGTAATAAAATGCCACCACTGGTACCGCTCTGAGAGAAGACAGCAGCAATGGTGTGTTACAGCCGGCACAAGGTCATGTCATTGATTGCCACACCATCTTGTTCTGCATCTGAGTACTCATTGGAGTTGGACCCAGTCGATATCGAGGGCATCATCACGCAGCCAGTCCTGCTCCCCACACTGGTCATGTTTGTGGCACCAGTCACACTCTCAGCACTGCTCTGGGCTCCACAATGGCAACTTTTTGGACCCGCTGAGCATACCACCAGGCCTTGGGGTAGGGGTTATCGAGGTCAGTCTCGGCTTCAGCCTTGGACTCTGGGCATAGACACACCCTGTGTGTTATCCCACTCTCACAGGCCTTGTCATCGGAGTCCAGAGGAAGCCCCATGGGAGCATTGGGTGCCCAATCAGAACTGTCCACCTCTGAACCGCCTGCCATGGATCCTCACCATCAGCACTTTCCTCGGGCCCAGCAAGGAGCACAGCTTGAGGATTTAGGGATGCCCACAGAATCATCATGTCCTCTTCCCCCAACGAGGCGCTGGCTGACCCTTCTCTGGTCATGCCCACCATGGACATATTCACCTACCAAGTGCTCCTAAGGGGACTTACTCAGAACCTAGGGGTGCAGGTCGAGGAGGAAGCAGAAGAGTGATCCAATGGTGGACATCCTGATAGTGGATGCCTGGCCAGAATTGCCCTGCCCCTTAACAATGCGGTAACCAAAATTACTAAAACTCTCTGCAGACTCTGGCATCTATCCCACTGAAGCAGAAGGGTTTGGAGAGAGGATACTTTGTGCTGCGGTCGGGTCATGAACATCTATTTGCCCGCTCACCGCCTGGCTCCACTGTGGTACAGGCTACATGCGACAGGAAGAGGCAGGGCCAGTGTGGGCCTACCCCCAAGAACAAAGAGCCTAAGACAGACTCTTGGTGAGGGAGGCCTGTGTCCCTGTGGGATTGCAGCTGAGGATTGTCAACCAACAGGCAATGCTTAGCAGGTATGCCTATAACTCCTGGGTGACTGTGAATAAATTTAAAGACCAACTCCCTAGGGAGCTGCAACAGGAGTTTTGGACCCTCACTGAGGAAGGCAGTGTGGTATCCTATACAGCCCTCCAAGTTGTATTGGACGCTGCCAACTCAGCAATCCAGGCAGTAGTCACAGGGATAGTAATATGGCGAATTCATGGCTGCAGGTATCAGGCATCCCACCCGGAGTTCAAACAATGCTGCGAGACCTGACCTTTGAGGCAGCTCTTTTTGGAGCAGATGGACAGCTGGCTGCAGTGTTAAGGACTTGAGGGGGACCTTGAAGTCCTTGGGCATATATACTCCCGACCTGCAATGTCGCCCCTTAAACCCGAGACAGCAGAGGCCTTACCAGCAGGGACACAGACAGCAGGGTGGCAGGCAGTGTAACAGGAGCAACAATGATAGGACTAACGGAGAAGCTAGCTCTATCCCTGTCCTTTCTCTCCCACCCTCCTATCCCCCTTCCCTGTCCCTCTTCAGGGACCCCTCTCACAAGCACCTTTTATGTCAGGTCTCCTTGTTCCTGTTATTGGGGGCAGTTGAAGAGGCTCCACATAAATTTCAGGGGAAGGGGTTTTATTCCCAGTACAGGCAGTCCCTGGGTTACGTACAAGATAGGTACTGTAGGTTTGTTCTTAATTTGAATCTGTATGCAAGTCGGAACTGGGATCCAGATTCAGCCGCTGCTGAAACCGATCAGTTTCAACAGTGGCTGAATCTGGACGCCAGTTCTGACTTACATACAGATTCAACTTACGAACCCCAGGCATCCCCAAGTCAGCTGCTGCTGAAACTGATCAGCGGCTGATTCCAGGAAGCCCGGGGCAGGGGCTTCCTGTAGTCAGCCACTGGTCAGTTTCAGCAGCGGCTGACTTGGGGACGCCTGGGGCAGAGCAGCTGGGGTGCTGCTGGCTTGGTCCAGTAGCGCCGCTGGACCAACCCAGCTGCACCCAAGCTGCTCTGCCCCAGGCGTCCTGATTCAGCCACTGCTGAAACTGACCAGCAGTGGCTGAATCAGGATGCCTGGGGCAGAGCAGCTGGGGTGCTGCCGGGTTGGTCCCGTAGCGCCCAGAGCGGCGCTACGGGACCAACCGGCAGCGCCCCAGCTGCTGTACCACAGGCGTCCGGAGCAAAGCCGGGGAGCACGGGGGCAGCGGGACAGCCCAGACGTGCCGTGGCTGTCCTCCTGCCGTCGGGCTCGGCGGCTTTGCTCTGCTTTGCTCCCCGTCCCCCTGGTCTGCAGACCAGGGGGCCGGGGAGCAAAGCGGCGGAACACGCGGGCAGCCCAGACGCATCTGGGCTGTCCGCTGCCCGCGTGCTCCGTGGCTTTGTTCTGCTTTGCTCCCTGTCCCCTGGTGCTGCAGACCAGGGGGACGGGGAGCAAAGCAGAACAAAGCCGCGGAGCACGCGGGCAGCGGACAGCCCAGACGCGTCTGGGCTGCCTGCATGTTCCGCCACTTGGCTTCCTCTCCCTGGTCTGCTGGAGACCAGGGAGAGGACCCCGTTCGTAACTGCGGATCCGACATAAGTCGGATCCGCGTAACTCGGGGACTGCCTGTACTTCCTAATCTCAAAGTCTAAAGGGGTCCTTTACCCCCATCTTATACTTCAGAGAGCTAAATGCCTTTGTAAACAAGTTGAGGTTCAGGATGGTCTCCATCATTCTCTCTCTCGATCTAGGGGACTGGTACACACCCTATGTGTCTTATGTCAAGGGCAATGTCTACACTACCCTCCTAGTTCGAACTAGGAGGGTAGTGTAGGCATACCGCACTTGCAAATGAAGCCCGGGATTTGAATTTCCCGGGCTTCATTTGTATAAGGGGGAGCCGCCATTTTTAAAACCCCGCTGGTTCGAACCCCGTGCAGCGCGGCTACACGGGGCTCGAACTAGGTAGTTTGGACTAGGCTTCCTATTCCGAACTACCGGTACACCTCGTTTGTACCGGTAGTCTGGAATAGGAAGCCTAGTCCGAACTACCTAGTTCGAGCCCCGTGTAGCCGCGCTGCACGGGGTTCGAACCAGCGGGGTTTTAAAAATGGCGGCTCCCCGCTTATGCAAATGAAGCCCGGGAAATTCAAATCCCGGGCTTCATTTGTAAGTGCGGTATGCCTACATTACCCTGCTAGTTCGAACTAGCGGGGTAGTGTAGACATACCCATATTTCCATTATCCCCTCCCACAGGAGGTTCTTCCATTTCATGGTAGGCACTGACCACTCCCAGTTTATGGTCCTACTGTTGGGCCTGTCCACTGACCCCAGGGTGTTTACCAAGTGTATGGCAGTGGTGGCAAGCTTTCTCAAGTGGAGGAAAGTACAAGTCTTCTCCTGCCCAGATCACTGACTCATCAGAGGTTGCTCCAGGAGCCAGGTGTTCAGCCACATAGATCTGGACAGAGACCTTCTCCTGTCTAGGGCTTCTGTTGAATGAAGCAACATTTTTTCTCATCCCCATGCAAGTAATAGTTATGGGAGCAAGACTGGATGCCATGACAGGGCATGAATCCCTCCTAAATACCAGGTTTGCAGCAATGAGGGACATTATTCTGAGGCTCAAAGCCATACCCCCGATAACCTTAAGAATCTGTATGAGACTGCTAGGTCACATGGCATCACGCATGTACATTGTGCAATACGCCAGGCTACACCTATGCCCTCTGCAGGCATGTCTGGTGAAGGTCTACAACCTGTCCCACGATCACATTGACATAGTGGTGACCATCCCACTGGAGGTGTTGAGCATGATGGACTGTTGGCTGCAGGAGGACAAGGTATATGGAGGAATCCCGTTCACCCTGCAGCCTCCCTTGATGTAGATGGTGATGGAGAGCCCCAACTAGGTGAGCTCAGGACTAAAGGTATGTGGTCCTGGGCAGAGCAGTCGCGACGTGTGTGTGTCTGGGAGCTGAGGGCAGTGTGCCTGGTGTGCCAAGCATTTCTGCCCCAGCTCAATGGCAAGTGTGTTTCCATCGTGACAGACAACACAACAGTGATGATTTATCAATCAATAGGATGCTTGATTCTCTCCCCTGTGTCAGGAAGCTCTAGCACTCTGGGATCTGTGCATTGCTTCCCAGGCCAACAAGAAGTATGCCAAGTTCTGATTGTACCTGAATCAATGCCCAGGGTCAGAGAGGGATTCCATGATAATGTGGTTGCCCCCTTATCTCCTGTATGCCTTCCTTCCATTTCTGCTCATACACGAGGTCCTCCTGAGGTTGAGGTGCAGCATATCAGTGATCCTGAGGGCTGTGGCTGCACTGGTATTCCACTCTGGAGGACCCCATTGCTGTACCGCTCTTGCCTGACTTGTTGTCTAAGGAGCTGGGTCAGAGTCATCTGTGCCACCCAAACCTGCAGTCTCTCCACTTCAGAGCCTGGAAGATTCATGGTTGAGGGGTGGAGAGTTGTAACATTACAGGTCAGGTGGGTGTTAATGAAAAGTAGGAAATCCTCCACCAGGGCAACCTATAGGGCCAAATGGAAAAGGTTCTGGACTTGGGCTGCCCAGAGTGGAGTAGACCCCTTCCAGGCCTTTATCCTGCTAATCCTAGGCTACCTTCTTGCTCTTGGGCAGCAAGGTTTATCTGCCTCCTCAGTGAGGGTACACCTGGCAGTTGTTCTGGCTTTCCACCCAGGGAAAAGGGGAGGCTTGGTATTTATCAGCCCTGTGGTTAAATGTTTCCTAAAAGGTTTGGGCAGTCTCTACTCTCAGGTGAGACAGTCCGTTCTTCAGTGGGATCTAAATTTAGTGCTCAAGGGGCTCATGTGCTCCTCAGTCATGCCCTTAGGCACGTGTTCCTTGTCTCACCTCTCTTGGAAAGTGGCTTTCCTGGTGGCTATGGCATCAGCCACAAGGGCCTCCTAACTACGGGCCTTTGTCAGAGCCCCCCTTAAACAGTCTCTTCCAAAGACAAGGTCACACTCCGCTCATACCCGCCTTTCTGCCTAAGGTGGTGTCAGTGTTCCACATGTCACAGGATGTTTTCCTTCTGGTCTTCTACGCTAAGCCCCATGAGGACCGGAAAGAACAGGCATTACACTCATTAGACGTGAGAAGAGCTCTTGCATTTTATGTAGATACAACAAAGCCTTTCCACAGATCCACGCAGTTGTTTATCTCCATTGCAGGCAGAATGAAAGGCCTCCTGGTGTTGGCTCAGTGTTTTTCATCGTGGATTATGGCTTGTATTAAAGGCATGCTATGACCTGGCAGGGGAACTGCCCCCTTCTCCCCCGCCCCCCCACACCCATCACCATAGACTTTTGGGATCTTTTCATAGATATCTGTGTTTCGCTTGCTGGTTCGGAGTGGCATGAGAATGGATTCCTCTGCCCATGCATCAATGAGGTCCAAAATGTCCTTCACTTTGCATGCTGGTGTTCATTTGTGCTCATTGGAACTGGTTCCCATGTGACTTGAACTCATGGCCAGGTGTGCTGCCTGCTCTGAGGTGTGCTCTCCATGTTATCCACACAAGAAATGAAATTCAAAGTTTCCTGGGCCTTTTCTTGTTCACCTGGAAAGTAGTAGAGTCACAAGTCCTGGCCAGAGCGATCACAGCGGGGCACTATTGGATGCCTTCTGAAGGCCAAGAACATCAAGTATGGTTTTGATGCCCAGCACCTTTCTAGTTTGTCAATTTTAATGCTTCTCAGCAGGAGTTCTGCTGGTGGTGTTTGGCATACACCTGATTTAGTCTCGTTAGGAATCTTCCACTAGACTCTTTGATCTGACCGTCTCAGTTTGGCAACTGATGCACCCCATAATAGTTGTCCCATATCACCATACATATCTCAGACACTGTGGGTGATAGGTGTACTTACGGAGTGCCAAGCATCCTCAAAATTGTATGCACCTCATACATGTGTAAAAGGAACTGTATTGTGGCTGCAGACGTCAAATAAAAGACATGCTGAGAGCAGTGTTCCCGCTAAGATTTTCTGTCCATGAGCAGAGTGAGTTTTGTCTTCTGCACCAATATTGAGGTCATGTGTGCTTGTTTGGATCTGTGCCACCATGGCATCCAAGCGCGCGCGCGCTCTCTCTCGCTCTCGCTCTCGCTCTCTCTCTCTCTCTCTCAAATTTAAAATGTTATGGAAAAGAATAGGAAAACAAGGGATAATTAAGGTTCATGACTTATTTCATATGAAGTCAAATAAAAAGAAAATTAATATTGCCAAATTTTGCAAGTAGCCAGCTGACTTGCTCCATTTATAACCCTTTCCCAGGCCCTCCCCAAGAAGGATTAGATGATCTCTCAGGCTTCCTTCCAGTCCTGTGATCACTGTCAGAATTCAAAACACCAAAAGGACATTGGAGGATTTGCTAGCAATATCAGGAGTATGATGAGATCTAGCAGAACAGTTTGAACTACAGCATCTCAACTTTAATTAGGATATCAAGGCATGACCATACTGTAACAATGTAGGAATGCTGAAAAAGTGAAAGATGTGTCTACGCCCCCTTTATGATTTCTATATTTTCAACCTTGCCAGAAGCAAGTCCAGCCTCTATTGTACATTAGATTAGCCTTAAAGCTGCTCTAAGTCTTCACTGTCCACAGTTCCATAGAAGTCATAGGAGACCAAAATAACCACAGTGCAGCACTGCTCTAGTTTTCCTCCAGAATGCCCCTATGTTGCAAGCTTTGCGGGAGAGGGAGGCACCAGAGTCATTTCATTGGCTCCAAGCAAGCTAGGGCGTCACCTATTTACACTGGGGATAAGACCCAAGTAGGGAAGTGGCACATCTGTTCTCTGATATTGTCCTTTTATATGGGAGTTTTCGAGCAATGTTACCAGTGCCCCATAGGGAATTGATTTTTATCTTCAGGATATCCTGGTCAAATGATTTCAGATTTGTGCCACTATCTTTATCCCTAAGTCCTGATTAGATGTTGAAAATTTCAGAACAATCTGAGAATGGATATAGATTTGAGAACACTTAGAAATACAACGTTAGGGTCCTAATGATGCAGTACAGATCCCAAGAAAATTTGTGTGTATGTAGTTTTTAAAACATTTTAAAATATTAGCTATTGAGTGAATGTCAGTCTTAAATATGGAATGGCTAAGACTAATCACAAGTTTCTGTTTTAAAATCAGTAACACTTGAAAGTCACTTCCTTCTTTACTAGTCAGCTTCTGTGAAGTTTGGCTTAGCTTTACAGTGCAAAATATGTACCTGATACCTGTGGAATAGTTCTCTAGAGACTATTTATTCATGGGTGAACCTCTTGCTTGTATATACAGTACTGTTTTTTGTCTTTTGAAAAGCTTGGCATCGTGATAGAGAGAAGAGAGATGACCATGATGAAGTTTCCAGTGTGAGAAGTGAAGGTGGCAGCATTCGAGGACTCTTTAGAGGAAGAGGAAGAGGGCGTGGCAGAGGAAGAGGGCGTGGCAGAGGAAACCCTCGAAGTATGAGAGCTGATATTGAAGCAAAAAGTATAACCTTTAAGTTGTACAACCCTCCCTTGCCACAAATCAAATCCTGTATATTAATCCATATGGTTTGCATGTCACGTTGCAAGTACACTTTGGAGCTCTCTGGTCCAGCACACACAGGACCTGAATGGTCCTGGATGAGGGATTATGCTGGACCAGGGGAAGTCATTTCTGGCCCTCCTGCCATCAGCTCCCTCCAGCCCTGGCCTGACCACCAGCCTCCCTACTGTCTCCCCCAGCTTGCTGGCCCCCACTGCCCTGACAGCTCCTGCTGATCTGCCGGGCATCCCTGCCACCTCTATGTGCACCAGGCTCTCATTGCAGTGCCCGGCAGCCCTGCCACCTCCTCACACACTGGGCTTTTGCTGCCATTTCTGGGGTCTCGCTATAGTGCCTGGCTCCTGTTATGCTGGGCAGCCTCTGCACACCCTGCTCCCACTGCCCTACTATTGCGTATGGAACTCCCGCTGTCCAGGAAGCCATGCGTGCTGGTGTGCATCAGTTTCCCGCTGACCTGCCAACCTGCAGAGCTCCCAGTGCTAGCTCTCCACAAGACTTACTGGTCCTGGAACATCCGCAGTCCTGCCAGACCACAGATGTTGCCAGACCAGAGAATCCCTGTTGAGATTTTCATCCTGTAATATATCACTTAAACTTTTTTATCGAGAACTGATACTGAATGCCTGTTGCATGAATAATGCAATTTGTGTATATACCTTATAATATTTTTGTATTGGATTTTTCTCTGTATCTTAAACTCTTTCTTCCCTTTATTCCTCTCTCCATTCTTTTTGAAGTTAATTATGAGTATTCATATGGTTACCAAGAACTATATGGTGAAAGGACCAATCAGCCTTTTCAACCAGAACTTAATACGAGTATGATGTACTACTATGATGATGGAACAGGAGTGCAAATGTATTCTGTGGATGAAACTCTGCTTAAAGAATACATTAAACGTCAAATGTAAGCAAACTGCTTAATGTATGAATATTTTTAGACACAATTCAGACATCTGCTTAAGGTAATATAATTCATTTCAAAGAATGTTTGGCCTCTCAATCTTCAGTATACCATTGAAGTAATGCTGAAGATACTGGCTATCAATCATTTGAGTCTTATTCATTACTAGTAAATATCTGCTTAATTTTGCTTAGTAATGGTGTGGGGGAAAAAAAGTGAATATCGGAGAAGTGGGAACTTTGAGGAAGATCTTCAGTCTTCTGGCATTGTAATCTTCCTTGAATCTCTGTATCTTAATTATTTATGGTGCATATTCTCCTTTAGTTGGTTTTGATGTATGGATGCATGTCTGCTTCTCCTTTCTGTAAGGGCAGAAAGTATCTGACATACGGCTATCAACTTCAAATCTATATTGCAGTCTTCTTCTAACTCTTGCTAGGCCCTTCTGAGACCTGACCTGTAGATCCTTGTCAGGATAATGGGCCTCCACTGTCCTCAGACAAATGAGGGAGGAGCACAGACACTCCACTGTTGGTCAAATTTCTGGGCATGCAGTGTAGAATCCAGATCTTCTAAGGCAGGACATGTTGATGTCCTCCTCTAATGCTCAGCAAAATGTCAGACACATTGGTCACATCTGACTTCTGATGTTATATATATTTTCTTTTGTCAAAAAGATATTGACAGATGTCAGTTAAAGGCTTAAGATTGCTGGTTAACCAGAGACATTGGTCATCTGGCTTGTTGGAAATACCAAAGAATCATTGCCTTTGGAATTTACCTTTCATGAGAGATAGTATTAAACAGTCTTAGACTATAACTTTTTTCTTCCCCCCCCCATTTCAAAAAGTTAGACTCATAGACTTTAAGGTTAGAAGGGACCATTATGATCATCTAGTCTGACCCCCTGCACAATGCAGGCCACAGAATCTCACTCACCCACTCCTGGAATAATCCTCTCACCTATATCTCAGATATTGACATCCTCAAATGGTTTAAGAACCCCAAGATGCTGAGAATCCTCCAGCAAGTGATCCGTGCCCTGTGCTACAGAGGAAGGCGAAGTTCTGGGAATCTGTGAGGTTCCATAATCTTTTCCGTTCTCATTGCATTTGAACAAAGGGATGGAAAGCTACCTTTCTTCCTCATTTATTAAATAGCATCTAAATGGAAGCATTTAACATTCTGCTTCTGATATTTTTCTAATTATGAAAGCTAGAATGCGAAGAGTGAACTTCATGCAAAAGAAGCTTGTACTAGCTTTCTAGTGAGGAGTTCTTTAAAGTCTAAAGAAGTAAGACTATTTTGGACATGTAATGTTGTATCCTTGTTTATGAATGTTTTTTTATCTGTTAGCCTTGTTAATATAAAAAAATTCTACATCTGAGGGCAGAGAATTTTTGATTTACAATAAAGAAAAATGTCAAGAGTGATTTATACATGTAACAGGAACCAACTTGACTGAGTCAACTTGAGTTTCCTTTATTTATTCCTGTTTTGGATTTTAGGAGATTAGGTCAAACAAATCTCAGGTTTTTATCTTTACCTTATATATGTAAAGGTGAAATTTTAATTAACAGTGTTAGTGGGTTTCTGTTTTTGTGTCTTTCTGCAGTGAAAAAGCACTTTAGGATTTCAGAATAGTATGTAAAATATAATTTGGAGGTAGTATAGGTTGCATTCTATTCATTTGTGCAGAGGGGCCTGTTTGATAAACGTTTACTTTGCTTAAAGCATGCTGAAAAAATTCTGCTTTTAAAGCAAACCGAGCCTTATATAGACTCTTCTGTGCTGATTCAGACTTAAGAAGTGTCTTGCATCTCTTCCAGTTCTAAGTTTTATATCTATTCTCTGCTGGATTTAAATCTTTCATTTAGGGCTCATCTAGACTATGCTAAAGTTCCAAAAGAGTGTCAAAACCTCAAAAAATGAGGCTTACGCAGTTCGAAAGGGGGGGGGGGGGTTTGCTGGAAAAGCCGCGTCCAAACTGCGTTCACTTTCGAAAGCGAGATCAGAAGAAGATATGCAAATTCCTGTGGATTTTGCATATCCTCTTTCTGTGCTTCTGTGTAGTCTAGATGAGCCCATAGAGTGCTAGCACTTCAAACTTCTTTGGTACTGGAGGCTATGAAGAAAGAAAAATTTGTTTTTTCCTTTAGAGCTCAGTTAGTGTAACATTTCAGTACCTCTTCTTGTTGCCTTCTCTCCGGTCCAACTTCATGATTCTCTCCAGAAACCAAAATTCCTTGCATCTACATTAATGCCTTATATTCTTAATATTCAGATCCTCTCAGCATTCTACTCTCATCTCTTTTTCTTTAAAGTATCCAGTTCCTAAAGGACCACATTCATACAAAGTATCTTCCACTCTACAGTCTCATGTAGGATCTGTTTAAGGTATCCAGCTTTTTGGTATCTGTAGCCAGTTTAAGTTTCCCATACCGCTTCATAGGATATCTTCAAGTTTATATCTTTCTATAGTGGCTCTCAGTTATACTTTCTTCATTTCTTTACATGCTCATTTGATCTGATAGAGCATGACATCTTGGAATCATTTCATAAAGCAATTTAATCACCCTAGGGACTCTTTTCTAGGTTTCCTTCACCCTGTCCCTCCCCTGACCTGAAGTACTTAGAGCCTACTGCACCTCTTTCTCTCTTCTTCCACTTCCATCACCCACCAACGTCTCACCCCCATTTTATTTTTTAAGAACTTCATTTTTGCCAAGTACCTTTTGGAGCATTCAGGCACTATTCCTCAGGATATTAAACACTGTAGAGCATGTTTTTCTGCTTCTTTCTCATCTGATTTTTCATGAAGATTTAGAACTGCATATCTGTGCTTATGCCTTAACTCTAGGATAGGGCACTTAAACTTTCTGATCTGCTGGGTACCTGAGTAGGAGAAAAAGATTAGGATGGAGGTACATTAATGCAACTATAAGGGGAATCATCCACATGAATGCTCCATGTAAGAAGGAAAAGTGATCCAGAAAGGAATATCACTTTTCTTTTTAACTTTTGCCTTTCGTTAATGATGATTGGCTGTACGAGGCCACCATTATACCTCTGAATGTACTACACTGATTATCCTTAATCAAATTATTGTTCCATTTTGCTTATTTGATTATATAGGCTGGTTTTATAATTGATAGTCCATAAGTAACAAACATACAATAATAAACATCAATCTTGTTGATAATAAAATAAACCAAATTTTGTAATAAAAGATTTTGACAAGGATAAACTTGGATTAAAAATAAACTGTACCCAACCCTAGGCTCACATTTTCATGTTTCTCTCTCTCTCCAGTGAGTATTATTTCAGCATAGAAAATTTGGAAAGAGACTTCTTTCTAAGGAGAAAGATGGACCAACAAGGATTCTTGCCTGTTTCATTGATTGCCAGCTTCCATCGTGTGCAAGCTCTGACCACAAATGTTAACCTAATTTTAGAGGTAAAATTACTTAGATGCATGTACACAAATGTTGCATAGTTGAAAATGTATTAGTCAAATATTGAAAAATCCATTCACTTATTTGCAAGTGGCTGGGTGTAAGTATTCTTAGTGAGCGCGGATGGCCTAAACCTTCTGTTTCTTCAGTATATACATTTTTTTTAAAGTTGGCAGCCTAGTAAAGCTGTAGCTAGAACCCTCCAGCTGTGAACAGTATAAACTGATACGGTGCTGTCTGCTAGCAAATGGCATTGCTACTGCTCATAACATTGCCAAGAAGTGGCAAAGTAAAATTAACAGAAGAGCCTCACTGTTGTTTTTCAGAAATCTGTGGGCAGTAGTGAAACTGTCAGTCATGTCTGTTTCACATTGCTGTTGGTAAAGCTTCATAGCAGCAGGTAGACAAATAGTTATTCACAAAATGGGGAAAATTTCAAAAAACAGACTGGAGGCAGTGAAGAGTAGTAGAAACTTTCCTCTCCCCTTCTTGCAGCAGCCAAGAATCTGGGAGAAGGTTAGAGGACTGAAGAGCCCTTCCTTTTCATGCCTCCCCTTCAGCATCCAGGAAGCATTCTAGAGGGAGAAGACCAGAATGATGCTTCTCGCAACAGCTGGTGGGGTTGTGTGGTGAGCTTCAGATTTATCAGATATCTGCTGTCAGAGATTGATCCAAAAAATGAAGCCCTAAGCCAGGAAAAGCACCCTAGTAGAAATTGCAGTAGCATGAGAGAGCATGGACTCTCATGCACTGCACTGCTCACTCATACTAATCCTTATTGGTATGTGCTCTCCTCCCCACCCATGTCCAGTCTAGTAGACCTCCAATCAGTTAGTTCTCCAGATACTAGGTGTTTGTCACTCCATGCTAACAAGAATTTGGTTACCCTGACAAGGATCCAGTAAGTAGACCACAAATGGAGCTTTTAATTCTTTGAGTGACCACTACATGTTCCCACTTGGAATGTGCTAGCAGTGCAGTTGTGTTGGTGGAATGATAGATTGCCATACCCACTGGAGCACTCTTGCTCCCATTTCTGCCCCACTCTTCTGTATTTTGAAGGTCCAACGGTGGCACTCCAGCTATCTCTTTCTTTTAACCACAGTTGCAAACAGACTGGAACATTTCCAGTTCTACCTTCTCTAGCAACTCAGTGCTGTTAGCTAGTTTTAAGAGTAGTTTAACTGTGTTTTGTTTTACTGAAATTTGGTTTTTGTTTTACAGTTGTCAGAATACTTATAATTCCTGCACCCTTGGGGTTTTTTCCATATTTGGAGGCATGAAAGAGGTGCCTCTTTACCTATTTTTCTTTTCCTCCTCATTCTTAAGAGGTATCTCATGCTATCTGAGGGACATTTTCCTTTCCAATGTATAGTATGCAGGATTTCTACTCCAAGAGCCCATAAGAAGTGTTTAAAATCTGCTCCAAGCCCTCCTGTTACAGGAGGCCCTATAGATAGAGTCCTCAGTTTAGTATGGGTGATTGTTTCCATGATTAAAGAGAGACCTGCATTGCCCCCCATGCTTTTGGGAACAAAGAGGCAATATCCCGAGTTTCTATTAAAGATACTATCTTTTGATCCAGGAAGAAGGGTGTCAAAGTCCTTAGTACCAAAGGATCATCATTCCTAATGTGGCAGAATGGTTTAGGTGTCAGTCTGAGCAGAGCCATTTTTGTTATGAGCACCCTTTTGAATCTAGTACTCCTGGTTTTGGGAGGAATTTGTAGTATGTAATGCCAGCCCCTGTCAATAGGTTGGTCCAATCACTGTTCCAGTTGATTCTCTTTTCTCTGGGTTGGGTTCCATAACATCCTTAGGTCTTAGACGAAAGCCTAAAATGGCTAATCAGGATAAATCCCTAAAAAGTTTGTCATATTCTGTGTAACTAGTGCTACCATTCTGAATGTCTGCTTCAATGCCTCTGGACTGAGAATAGAACAAGCTGGATATACAACAATATTACTGTTGGGTTGGGGTTCCACCGAAGTCTGATAATGGTAGACTAAGTCAAGGATCTTTCCTTTGGAAGGAATTCTATTGCTACTACTAGTTGTATATCTACTAGTAGTAATAGAATTCCTACACGGGAAAAGTATTCCTTTGAGAGAGGTCGCTGTGGATGTTCCACTCTTGGTCTGGGTGCATCCTGGCACCAGGATCAGAAATTTTTCTAGCAGTCCTGAGTGGGCCATGCATGCGCAGTGCAACTTCTTCACGCCATGATTTTTGGAACTGAACGTTTGCAGCCTGAACCCTCCATTTCCTTTTCAACCAGCCACAGCCTGAGATGGAGCTCCATAGTCCTCTGAAAGAACTAAGAGTCTTCATTTATTATTGCAGTTATTATGGTTATAAAGTCTGAGGGGTAGCCATGTTAATCTGTAACCTTAAAAATGAGTAGTCCTGTAGCACCTTAGAAACTTAACAAAATTATATGTATAGTATCATAAGCTTTCATGGACAAAACCCTTATCCAAGTTATAGGGTTTTAGTTAGCTGTTAATTATTTGTTAGCTAAAAAAAAAATTCTTCTTAGCCTTAGACCCTGGCAAGCAGCCTACTACGGCTCCTTCACCTCCTACCTCACCAAATTAAAAAACCTCCTCAAAGAAAAGGAATTCTTCAATGCCACATGGGGACCCTAATGGTAAGAAATGGTCACTCACAAGATCTACAGCATTGGCACATAGAGCATCTTGCGTTAGTGCTTACGACACTTCCAGCATCTCTGGCATCTGCCACAGGGTGGCTACAACTGGCGCCCACCATGTCAGTACCAAGCCTAAAAGCTCCAAACAGCCTGCCTTAAAGTTGGCACTGACAGCGCCATCCAGAACAATGGTACCAACTGCTCTGGTCCAAATAATGGTGCCAATTATGACCTTGTTACCAAACGGACCTTGACTACAATGGTACCGAGGATACTGGCACCGTACTCAACACTGCTACAACTCATGATCCTAAATTCATCAGCACGGTTACCATCAGCACTGCCACTGTTTGTTTGTGTCCTTCTGATCTTACAGTTGCGTAGATTCCGCAATCTCCACTCTTCAATACGACATCGCTCCTAGACCATTGGCACTGCATTATATTTCTCTGGCACTGTCACACTTTTCAAGTGATGAGGATATTAAGCTGGGGCTGTCTTTTCTTCTCACCGCATCTCCCCTACCAGACATCAATCCCCATAGGCAAGATCCACTTCTTGTGAACCTTACACAGTGATATGCCATGATGGTATGGTCATCCTTGAATGCCTCCCTCCATTCTGAATCCTGCACAATGACCATACTGGAGCTCATGGGGATCCTACAAGAGGCACTATGGCAGACATGGTAGCCTGTGCAGACATAATAGCCCTTACAGAGTGTGTACCACCTCTCTTGCTCAGCCTGCTATTTACCAAGAAGGGAACACTCAGCTCACACAGATCCCATCCCTGGACACCTCTCCACCAACCAACTCCTCTTCGCCAGATGAGGCCGTAATGTTTTCACTGTCAACAACAGCTCATGACTTCTCTCACTTCCCAGACCTCTTCAAAAGGGTGGCAACAGAGCTTAAACTAGCCTTAGAGGAGGTGTCTGAAAACCAGCATCAAGTTAGGGACATCTTGCAAGCTTTATCTTCTTCCATATCATTGCCTTTCAACACCTCTATGCTGGACCTTATCAGGACAGTATGGCAGACCCCAGCTTCCATATCTCCTACTTGTAAAAGGGCCAATAAGTACTACATACCGCCCAGTGGCCCCACATTTTTATTTGCTTACCCAGCTCCAAATTCCCTTGTAGTAGAGGTGGCACATCAGTGCGGCAGACAAAGCTTCTAATCAGCCTCTGTTGACAGGGATAACAAATGATTAAATCTTTTTGGTTGTAAAGTCTGTGCCTCCTCTATCCTACAGTTCGGGATTTCACATTATTTTGCTCTACTGGACAGATATGACCACAGGAACTATTCCAAGCTCCTGGATTTTACTGATAACATTCCTGAGGCCAAAAGACCTTAGTTCAAAGCTGTAGTTTCAGAGGGTCAGACTATTGCTGGCACAGCATTACTGGCAGCACTTGACGCTGCTAAAACCATGGCAAGATCCACTACAACCATGGTTGTAATGTAGAGAGCCCTCTACATTCCCAAGAGAGATTGTCTACCACTGAAGATATACTGTTTGATGATGAAAAACTGTTTGCAAGCAAGTCCAACAAAGTGCTGCACACAATGAAGGATTTGCATTCCACACTCCTTGGAATACACATCCTGGCAACCAGAAGGCAGTATCATTAGCCTTACCAATGGTCCCCATATCATAATTACATGCAACAGAGATCTTTTGAGCAACCAGACTGTCAGAGACCACAATGACGATGCCAACCATCTGGATCGGCACCTCACACCTCCCTCTTAAATAAGCAAATGTGGAGGTTTGGTTGAGGGTCTCAAACACCTCCCTCCTGTTAAGCCATGCATGATCATCCTGATGTTCACACACCACGTATGCCCATATTACAATCAATGGGCTTTCAAACCTCAGATAGATGGGTTTTAGATGTTAGCCTCTCTGGATAAACTATCTTTCTTCTCTCTTCCCCCCCCTACCCTGTCCCTTTTCAGGGACCTCCTCCCATGAAATGCAACTACATCAAGAGGTGGAACATTTTCTACAGGTAGGAGAGGTGGAGCCTGTTCCCCAGCAACAAAAAGGCAAAGGGTTCTACTCCTGCTACTTTTTAACCCAAAAGTAAAATAGAGGTTGTTTACACTACAGAACCACTCACAGGTACTAATGACCAATGTCTCCTGGATAGGATGAGGAGCATACTTTCAAAGCCACACAGATCATGGCCTATACTTAGCACAAGAGGCGATTTTACACATCAGTCTCCTGGAACTCTGCTGTTCACAGTGCTTGCCACCTCTTTTTCTCCCCTCCTCTGCAACCAGCAGGTGCATGTGATGACAGATATCACCTGCATGTTCTATATCTGTGGTCACCAATCCATCGATCGCGCTTGACTGGTCAATCGCAAGACCTCAACCAGTTGATAGCGAGACGTTCTGGGCCCTGCATTTCTCCCCACCCCCAAGAGGCCCAACTACCTACATCCAGTGACAATGGAGGTAGTGGCGGCTTTCCACTGAGTGGACGGAAGTCCTGAACTGTGCGCCACTTTCGGGGGTTCTGGAAATGCGCTGGCTGCTTCCTTCCCCCAGGTCTGTGGCATGCTGGGAGCTCACTGAGGCAGTCCCCAGACGCGCGTGCTGGGACTTCCTTGATCTGCGGGAGTGGGGGGAGTTGGCCCCGAAGGGGGCACATGCACAGGCTTCCCTGCTCCGCAGGAGGGGAGAGTCGGGACCAGAGGGGACGGGGGCTTCCCTGCTCCGTGGGAGGGATGCGCAGCCTCCCCAGGAGGCGTTCGACAGGGCTTCCATCCTCTGCAGGGCGGGGGAGTCCTGGGAGGAGGCGGGTACAGGGGACTCTATCCCCACTGGCACCCTGTCCCCTGCTGCAGAACCCTGTGTTCTCTCCTTCTCCCCCAGCACCCTGTCTCCTGCCCCCCACTGGCACCCTGTCTCCTGCTGCAGAACCCTATCCCCTCCTCTTCCCCCTCCCCCCGGCACCCTGTTCCCTCTGGCCTGTTCCCAGTCATAGAACCGTGTCCCCACTGGCACCCTGCCCCAGCACCCACTAGCACCCTTCCCCAGTACCATGTCCCCTGCTCCCACCAGCACAGTTGGGTCCACATTAGTGAGGCTTGCGGGGGTTTGGAGGAGGTGGTGTGTTTTTTTGTTTTTTGTTTTTTTTTGCATCTCACTTGTGTGGCCCTGTGGTGGTGTGTCAAAGTTCCTCCGACTCCTGCACCCCCGTAGTGGCACGACTAGACTCCACCAGCCGGTAGAATAGAGGGAGTTTATTGCTTCTCCAGGATACAGCACAGCATAGATGCAATCTGGTTACAGGGCAGGCCTAGGATGCTTCAGCCCCCCTTGAGATAGGGGAGACTGGGCCCCTAAACCCCAGCCCATTGCTTAGGCTGCTTCCTCCATGACACCAGACAGAAATTAAAACTCTTTTCCAGCCCTGCCCCCCAGCTAGGTGCTGGTCTCCGCCCTTCTTCCTTTGTCTCTCCCTGGGAGGCTGAGCCTGGGTGTCTGGGTTAATACACATTTGGGAGAGTCAGTGAGACTCTACCATCACAGCACAGGGGGACCCCGGGTCACAGAGCAGACAGCACCCCCACTACACCACAGGCCCCAACTGATTCTTCTGTGGGTCAGTGATCCTGACTGAAAACAGGTTCCCCACTCTTCTCATAAATAAAGACAATGCAGAAACTTTTTGTGTTTGATATAGTATTTTACTTAAAAATGAAGCCTGGCCAACAAACCCCCAGTTGGGGCCAAACCCCCATCTGGCCACAGTATCATAACACTCCTGAACCCCCACTTTTCCCCAGATCCTAGATCTGAGCCTATCATACACTGGAACCTCTTGCCCTGAGCCCCTCACATACCTCAACCCAAATTCCTGCAGCTTCACATCCACAAGCTTGTGGCTTGCTTAGTCCCCAACCCTCTATCTGACCCCAACACTGCCCGGCCTGGAGCCCCCTCCCTGAGCCAGCATCCCTTTCTCCACCTCTTCCTGCATCAAGATTTCCTTCCAGAACTTGCACCTCTCACCCCTTCTTACACCCAAATCCCTCATTCCTACCCCAGAGCCTACTCATTGTGTCTCAACCCAGCGAGGGTACAGGTAGACTGCAGGAGTTTTTCAGGATTCTAGAGATATCCCAGAGAAACTCTTCTGCATCCAGGGATGCATTTGTTCTTCCGCTTCTTTTAGTGGAAGAGCAAACATGCTCTTTCGGTAACCCCTGTATTGTTCTTCCCACAAGGAATAAGGGGACTTCCAAAAGAAAGGGGGTTTTCTGACATTTGGTCTGGTCTAGACAGTCCAGACTCTTCCTAAAGAAGAATTGGGGAGGGTGGGAGGGAAGCAGCAGTATAAGGGTTGGGGATAGCAAGTGATGGAGAGGAGGAGAATAGAGAAGGTGGGGTGGGGCTAAAAAGAAGGGGCAGGGCTTTAAGGAAGGGGTGGGGCATTAGGGGAAGGATGGGGCAGTAGATCTTGGCTTGTTCTGTCATTTAAAAAGCGATCATGGGTGTGTAAAGGTGGGAGACCACTATTCTATATAAACAGGCTGGGGGGAGCTAGATCCCAATGTGATGGGCTGTGGTCAGAGAATACTCCTTGAGGGTGCTTCCTGGAGTGCTGACAAAGCCACTGGCCCTCACCTCTTTGCTCTCGGGGACTTTTCTTCACCCTGCCCTGCTGAGCCAGATCTTCTGGTCTCCCCCAGCTAAGGCACATGGCTGAGATCACTTCCCCCCCCTCCCCCCAAAAAAAAGCAAATGTAGATACTGAACCTCTTCAAGTCTAAGGAGAATGCAGTTTTGGGCCCAGCTTCCAGGGAAACCACTCCCCAGATGGGAACAGAACCCCCAATAAATTATTCATGTGAGCCTCCTTTAACAGTGAAAGGAGGATGTACATGTACACTGATTGCTTCCCACAGGTGGTAATTATTTACACTGGGCTTGATAGTAAATAAGTGATTTTATTAAGTACAAACAGTAGGATTTAAGTGGTTGCAACTGAAAACAAGCAGAGCAGAGTCCAAATTTAAAATAACAAAAAATGCGTAGCTAGTTCTCTCACACACTCAAGCTTATTACAGACTTGCCCTACAACTATTCCTATTTCAGCTAAACCTCCAAGCCTGGGAAGATCTTTTTTCCCTGGAGTCTGTTTCATTCTCCTGGGAATGACATGCCAGCTTAAGACAGAGGGACAGATCGCTTCCCACTATTTTGTAGATTACACTTTGGGTGGGAACTTGGAGTGTTCTCTCCCACCTTCTATGGAAAATTATCTGGTCAGACCATACCAGTTGGGGTGGTCACATGACTTCCTAAGACCAACCATTACTTAGACTCAAAAGAAGCTGTTTACAGGTGATCACCTAGACATTGAAGGAAGCACCCTTGATGGTTTTCATTTGCACATTTAAAACAATAACGCATTCTGTATACCATATTTTTAACTTTACATACACCAAAATAATATGTACAGATCCAGGAGACTGAGACTTAAAATCAATAGGTGCATGAGATATTTTGTCCAAGGATTTTTGAGTTATGCATATTGGTATCCATAAGTCCATTTCATAAAGCATGGGAGGAGGTCTGTCACACCCAATCACTGGGCACCAAAGCCATACAATTCTGGAATTTTGGAATTGAGACTCTGTTATGCTTTCCCCCCAACCTCCCTTTTCTCCAGGGCCATGCAAAAGTTCAGGGCAAACCAAAACAAGGGTGATTCTAATCGCTCCCTCTTGGCCCATCCATGGTAGTCCTTTCTGAGGAGAACCACAGTTTTCCTTCCCTTGCAACATGATCTGATCACTCTGAGACAGGGACAGCAACCCTACCCTGACTTACCAATGCTTCACTCACAGCCTGGCTTCTCCGTGGCTTTCACGTAAAGAGCTAGAATGCTCAGATCAAGTCCAGCAAATACTTCTCCACAGTAGGAAACCTTCCATCCATTCTTCCTACACCTACAAATGAAACGGTTTGTTTTATGGAGCATGTCGAGGCAGGTTGACCCATTAACAGCACCTCTCTTACTCATACTGGACTACTTTCTGAACCTCAAGCAAGCAACCCTCTCCTTTAGCTCGATCAGAGTACACTTGGCAGCAATCATGGCATTTCATCATAAGTTCAATAATGTCTCCATCTTTGCCCATCCAACCACAAAACTATTTCTAAAGGGACTCCAAATTCTTGACCCTGACCATAAGACCACTTGCGGTTATTCCATGAGACTTAAACCTTATTTTACGTACCCTCACAACATCACCTTTTGTACCATTCACCTCATGCCCATTATTATATCTCTCCATGAAGGCATCCTTTCATATTGCCATCACTTCTTTCCATGTGGGAGACATTGCAGCATTCCTAGTTCTTCTTCGAGTGATGTCCCCATGGGTGCTCCACTGTTGGTGATGGGTCACCCGGAGCCACAGATGGGAGCCTTGCAAAGCAGTTTCCCCTGTTGTGCCATGCCTGCACAGGAGGCATCTCACAATGCTCCACCCAAGTGTTACTCACACGGCTCAACTCTACTCCCTCAGTTCCTCTTTAACCTCCCTTGTTAGTGGACAGAGCGTTAACATCTCCTCTCAGCCTGTTACCTCACTTCAGTTACCACTTAGATAGGTAGCTTTAATAATTGTATAAATAGTTTATAAAATTTCCCTTGCTAATGTACAAAAAAAAAAATTCCCATCAGGGGATTTGAACGCAGCTTTGCTGTTCAGGGGCAGTGAGAACCTGGCGAAAGAAAAAAAAAATGCTTGCTTGCTTGCTAGCTAGCTATGTCAGGCTTTCAAAAAATGTGAGGAGTGCCGAGAGCCTATGCCAGTATTGGATGGGCATTCACTATGCATACGGTGGTTGGGGGAAACCCATACACCGCAAAAATGTGACCATTGTTCCTCCCTCACAGTGAGAGCCAGAAAAGATAGAGAGCTCCGCCTCAGGATGGTATTTGATAAGGCTTTGCAGCCTGCTGAGGTACAGAATGCCTCTAGACTATGGGAAGACCCACCACAAAAGAGAGCCGCTTCCCCGCTCCTTGGCAAAAATTCAAAAAAGAGCCTCACCATCATGCTCTCCCCTTTTCCTTCTCCCCAAGAACCAGCAGGGGAGAGAGACAGGGTACTTCGGGGATCTCTGATACCAGAGCAACAGGGAGAGCCTCCGTGCTAACAGGACTGGTGTGCGCTTCCTCAGTGCCTACAGAAGCCCGAGAGTGCTCTGTATCTGCAACACCGCATGAAAAACTTGAACCACAAAAAGCTGCAGCATTGCTTTTCTGATCCAATGGATAGCCCCTGTGCATTATGCTTTTCCCCTATACCACTTATCCCTCTAGTAGAAATTAGCAAAGCCACCAAAGGGGCATCACAGCATATGTTTGCTAACCCGTATATCCTCGCATATGTTCAAGAGTTGATGCTCACTTTTGCAGGGCAGTACTTTCTTCAGCCTTCCGACACATTCCTAAGCTCCTGCTACCATAAGGGGAAATTGCTCTCTTGCCACCAAGAGTGGAGCACCCACAGGGTCATCTCTCAAAGAAGCAAAGGTTACTCACCTTCTGCAGTAATTGGAGTTCTTCAAGATGAGTGTCCCTATGGGTTCTGCACTACACCCTCCTCTCTGCTTCGGATATAGGAACTGGAGGGTTTGGGCCACACACATGAGTTTCCGACCGCTGTGGCACACGGCAGCGCCACTGTGCATATGTAGCCCACACAGGACTTCTAGAAAAACCTCTGATCCAGGTGCTAGGATGGCGCCTAAACCAAAATGCCCTCAAGACACTCATCTTGAAGAACTCTAGTTATTACACAAGGTGAATAACCATTGTTTCATAAGTTATTTTTCCCAGAAGAGGAGCTCCTGTTGCTTACGTGATGAACTCAACATCCTTAAAGGAGTGGCATTAGATCATCCACTCTCTTCAGCAAACTGTTAGTTGGATGTGCCCCATCTGGGATGGGAGTGTATTTCAGTGACCTAATAACCCACCGTCATTGGAAATACTTTGAGAAACTGCTACATGTTAGTGTACTAGAGTTGAAGGCAATCAGTCTATGCCTCACAAGGCAAAAGACTCACTTATAATTCAACAGCTATGTTCAATGTGGACAAACAGGAAAGAGCTCATTCTTCACAACTTTATAAAGATGTTAGAGCACTATTGAGCTGATGTATCCCTTATGTGTATTTGATAGCTCTTTACCTAATTTCTGCCCAAGGAAGTATTTGACTTCCATTTTAACTGGTCAGTTAGTCTACTAGCTTTCCTAAACTTTTTGCTCATTCAGATGAGCTAAAATTACACAAACGAGATGCTAAATTAAGTAGTAGCGTGCTATCCAAAAAAGAACTAAAGACTTTTGACAGTCTCCGGAATGCTTTATTTCTTACAGAATAAGCAGTTCCATCCTAGTACTTCTCCAAATAGGTTAGAGAATTACAAACTAGCTGCCACCCCTCCTCTTGCAAGGCTGAGGGCACATTTCTCTACGGATAAGCATGGCTTAAGCATATTTCCAGTATCAAAATCTAAAGAGTTACAACATAAAACCCTATACACATAGGCTGTGTCTAGACTGGCTTTTGAAGAAAAACTTGCCAGCTGTCTACACTGGCCACTTGAATTTCTGCAAGAACACTGAAGATCTCATGTAAGAAATCAGTGCTTCTTGCGGAAATACTATGCTACTCCCGTTCGGGCAAAAGTCCTTTTGCACAAAAGAGCCAGTGTAGACAGCTCAGATTTGTTTTGCGCAAAAAAGCCCTGATTGTGAAAATGGTTATTGGGGCTTTTTTGCACAAAAGCGCGTCTAGATTGGCACGGACGCTTTTCCGCAAAAGTGCTTTTGTGGAAAAGCGTCCGTGCCAATCTAAATACAGGACTATGTAGCACTTTAAAGACTAACAAGATAGTTTATTAGATGATGAGCTTTCGTGGGCCAGACCCACTTCCTCAGATCAAATAGTGGAAGAAAATAGTCACAGCCATATATACCAAAGGATACAATTAAAAAAATGAACACATAGGAAAAGGACAAATCACATTTCAGAACAGAAGGGGAATGCGGGGGGGGGGGGGAGGGGGGAGAAGGAATGTGAATGCCTGTGAGTTAATGATATTAGAGGTGGGGAAGGGTAAATGTCTGAGAGTTAATAGTATTAGAGGTGATAATTGGGGAAGCCATCTTGGTAATGGGTAAGATAGCTGGGGTCTTTGTTCAGCCCCCTGCGGAGAGTGTCGAATTTTAGCATGAATGCCAGTTCAGAGGATTCCCTTTCAAGTGCAGATTTGAATGTCTTCTGAAGTAGGATGCAGGTGCTTAGGTCACCGAGACAGTGTCCTTTCTGGTTGAAATGGCAAGCAACTGTTGTTTCTTTGTGATCCTGTCTAATGTCTGTTTTGTGGGCATTGATTCTTTGGCGAAGCATCTGAGACGTTTGTCCAATGTACATAGCAGACGGACACTTTCGGCACATGATAGCATTGATTATATTTCTGGAGGCGCAGGAATATGTATTCTTGATCTTATAACTCACTTGGTTAGGCCCAATAATGGTGTCAGCAGAGTGAATATGTGGACAAAGCTGGCAACGGGGTTTGTTGCAAGGGAAAGTACCAGGGTTGGTATTAGTGTGGTATGTCCTGTGGTTGTTGGTAGGAATCATCTTGAGGTTAAGTGGTTGTCTATAGGAGGTTAGGTGGTTGTCTATAGCGTGCCAATCTAGACGCTCTTTTCCGCAAATGCTTTTAACGGAAAACTTTTCCGTTAAAAGCATTTGCGGAAAAACATGCCAGTCTAGACATAGCCATATTTACTGCACGTTCTCCTCTTGATATAGTACAGAATAGTAGAGGCAGTACATAGTCACTATTCAAACTTATGTACCACTTTTTTTTTTTTTTTTTTTCAGTTGATAGTACTGCCTATCTAACATGTCAAGGCTGGGAATATGTAGAGGCCACTCGAAGAGATGTGATTACTCCCCTGTAACTGGAGTTCTTCAAGATGAATTATACAGATTCATACTGCCTGCCCACCTTCCTCTCTTCCTCAGAATAGCGATTAAAAAAATCTTGGACCTAAGAAAGCAGGGGGAGGAACTGAGTTGATCATGCGGCGAGGAGTCCAGTGGTACCTTATAGACTAACTGAAGTGTTGGAGCATAAAAAAAGTTAGTCTATAAGGTGCCACAGGACTCCTTGCCGCATTTGCAGATTCAGACTAACATGGCTACCCCTCTGATACTTGAGTTGATCATAGGGTTTTATAGGCTTTCCCTCAGCACGTTCAAGAACAGTGAAGAGAAGTGTTTGGAGAGTAGTACTGCTACAGGAAAGCTTCAATATCAGAGCTGTACAGTTTGTGCTTCCTAAAAGCATGAATGTGTAGAGTCCACCTTGAAGAACTGCAGTTAGAGATTAGTAACCTCTATTTTTATTAGAGCAGTTGCTCCAAAGCATTTGCAGTAATTAATGCTGCAAAACGGCTTTCACTGATCCTCTGTTTACAGTGTCTCAAACTTTCTATACTTGGCTTTTTTATTTCCTTTCGGGGAAGGGGAAGAATTTGGGCTAATTTTGAGCCATATTTGATTGTATTTTTTTATGACAATTCTTCTTTTGGTGGAAGGTAGGTCTGAGTAAGATTTTAAGTTGAAATATTACATGTAAACAGTGCTCATTGAGAGGAGTACTGTCTTTGTAGATTTCAAAACAGTTGGTTTTGATTAAGTATGTAAGTATGACAAGTGCGTATTGTTAAACCATTTATGTTGTAATATGCTTGCGTCATAAGAGGTGCACTGAAAATGTATGTGCAGCAAAGTAGGATCAAGTTGGAAACTTACTGCCAACTTTGCTGGCTTCAAACGTTCTTTAAAAGCCAATTTGAAATCTTTTGTACATAACAGTTATTCAATTAAAACTGAAATTGGAAAATGATAGTGAAAGGGATTTTAGTAAGTGTAAAATGAGAAGTTGAAGTTGCAGTTACTTCATTTTTTCAGATCATGCTTCTTGTTATAGAGAGTGTAGAATCATGTATTCTGAATTTGATTTTTTTTAAATATGCAAAAATAGAACAGTGCAATAATTGAGAATTTTTTATGATAATTGAAATTGGTGTTGGGATAAAGAAATCCAAATAGAGCTTGTTTTAACATTGCTCAGACTTGATGGCATTACTAAAACATTTAGATAACAATTTTAACTAATATGAATTGATATTATGGTCATGCTCTGGTCCTTTCTTGTTTGTTTTTTTTAATTCCCATTCAGAAACTCTCTTCCCTCTTTGCTTGTTAGAGCCACACCAACATGAGATTAATTTCATTCCTCGCCCTCTATAGTCAAAGTAGCCAAACTTACCCCGTAAATTTCTAGTTTATTTTTCATTGTTGTCATTACTAGTAATGGCAGATATGAATTGGATCAAGTGTAGTTAAGATTGGTGTGAATTTGCTCTGGCCTTGATGCCACTAGTACAGCGTTTGTTAAAATGTGTTCCGTGGCACACCAGTATGCTGTGAGGCAGTCAGAGGTGTGCCGTGGAGAGAACAGAAAAAATTCTGCTCACCCACCCCCTGCAAAGCCTGTAGACAGCTCCCGCTGCGGCTGTTCCCCTTCCTATCCAGTCCACAGGACAGCCCCTGACCCACGGGGCCTGCACTGCTGCGCAGCCTCCTTCTCCACGTGTGCAGGCGGCAGCTTTTACAGTAGCTGCTGCTGCTGGGAGAGGAAGGAGTGACCGGAAATGAGGAGCTGCTCCTGAACCTCGGCGTTTTAAAACTGCCGCCTGCAGGGGACCCAGCTCAGGCTCTGCTGCCCCTCCTCCCCCCCTCCACCTGAGATGCCTTCGCCCCCCCCCATCAGGGTGCACTTGGGCTCTGCTGTCCCCCATGCTCTGCTGTCCTCCATTTGCTGCTCTCTCTCCCCTGTGCCCCTCCCCAGCCTCATTTTTTTTGAGGGAGGAACGGCTCTTGCGCAAAAGGGGGCTCTTGCGCAAAAAGGTGCTATCTACACAGCACTTTTTTGTCCAAAAGCTTCTTGCGCAAAAGGGAAAGGAAAAGAAAGTGCAAATGAGTGCTCCATTTGCACTTGCTCTTCTGCAAGAGGCTTGCAGTATAGACGTAGTCTAAGTGACTAGTCGCTTCCTCCACCCCTTGCTGCCTCTATTAGAGGCAACAAGAGCAGGGAGCAGGAGTCGGTGCTGGGGGTCAGCTTAAAAGCCGGTTCCCCCAGCACTGTCTCTGCGGGAGCCAGGGGAGGTAGAGGCACAGCAGGAAGCTGCATGGGTGGGCACTGAAGCAGTCTGCACTTGTGCCACTTCTGCTGCCATTCTGCTTTTTAAATGTACAAGAGCCCAGGGACATGGGGCTTCCTTTTGAAATGTAAAAGAGCCTCAGTGAGCACCTGTTTTTGTAGCCATTGATGATTATCTTGCACTGTATTTTGTTCTGAATTTGGCTTATGAAGTGATATTCTTATAGCCTGCCTGTTTACAGTTTTGCTTTCTGTATGGGAAAAGAGAAAATAACATCTTATTTTTACCCATTGGTTTCCAGTATATTTAAATGTTTATAGAAAAAAGATGAACGTATTAAATTTGAACCTTAAAGCATCTTTGTAAGTAATAAACTTACTTAAGAGGTCTTGTAAACTGTCAGATCTTTTCTAGTAGTTTTCAGCCAGCTATTTCCCCTTCTATTAGCATGGTTTCCAAAGCACACTGGGAGTTTGACTCATAAGCAAGCTGGAGGCCTTATAAGTATACTTCAGTGGTCAACGAGGGGTTGGAATGGCTGCCATATGAAGAGAGATTAAAAAGACTGGGATTTTTCATCTTAGAAAAGAGGGAGACTAAGGTGGCATATAATAGAGGTCTATAAAATCATGACTAGTGTGGAGAAAGTGAAAAAGGAAAAGTTATTTACTTGTACCCATTACATAAGAACAAGGGGGTCACCAAATGAAATTAATAGGTAGTAGGTTTAAAACAAAAGGAAATACTACTTTGTGGAAATCAACCTGTGGAACTCCTTGCCAGAGGATATGATGAAGGCCAGGACTTTAATAGGGTTAAAAAAAGAGCTAGATAAATTCATGGAAGATAGGTCCATCAATGGCTATTAGCCAGAATAGGCAGGAATGGTGCCCCTAGCATTTGTTTGTCAGAAGCTGGGAATGGGTGACAGGGATCACTTGATGATTACCTGTTCTGTTCATTCCCTCTGGGGGCACCTAGTATTGGCCACTGTCGGAAGACAAGATACCGGGCTAAATAGACCTTTAGTCTGATCCAGTATGGCTGTTCTTATGTTAACAAGGCTGTGGCCAGTCAGCTCTCTCCATGTAACTTGGAATGGAATTTCCCAGTTCTCAGCAATGTTGTTGATGTGTACATTTGTTTTAATGATTAAACATGTTTATCTCACAGGCCCTAAAGGACAGTACAGAAGTGGAAATAGTGGATGAGAAGATAAGGAAAAGGGTAGACCCAGAAAAATGGCCAATTCCTGGTCCACCTTCACGGAATCAGCCACAGACTGACTTCTCTCAGCTCATCAACTGCCCAGAATTTATACCAGGCCAAGCTTTTGGCTCACATACTGGTAAAGGCTTTTATAGAAACACAGAATTTTAGGACCGAAAGTGTTGTCTAGTACAACAAAAATGCATTTTATTTTCATTAATATTTTATTTGGTACTAGGAACATTAAGTATAAAATTCCTATGCTGGTTGGAATGAGAATTGCAAGACTGGCAGTTAGAAAGCTACAGTGTCCCAGAAGACAGGAAACAGTGGTAAAGTTTATAGTTTGGTGTTTTAATCCAACATGTTTTCCCAAGAGAAGCATGTGCTTTGTAAGATTACCTTCTCTTTGGTGTGTGAAAAGATATAAAAAGTCATCACAGAGTTTCAGGTTTAATACAGATTTTCTTTGCTTGTCATATTTTATAATATTAAATCTATTAAAATATTTATTTTCCCAACAGAGACAGCTGTAATATATCCCTACGCCTAGGGCTGCATCTCTAGTATATGACTGATGATAACATGAAACTAATTTAAGAATAATTAATAGATTCTTAGGCCAAAAGTGACCATTGTGATCATCTAGTCTGACCTCCTGTATGGCCCAGGCCATGGAATTTTCCCAAAATAATTCATAGATCATATATTTTAGAAACAATATCTAATGTTGATGTGGAGAATCCGCCAGAATTCTTAGCATATTGTTCCAGTGATTAATTACTGTCGCTGTTAAAAATGTACTCCTTATTTCCAGTCTAAATTTCTCCAACTTTTACACAATCCAATGGCTTGAAAAGTTCTACTTCTCTCTGCTAGATTGAAGGAGCCTATTAAATATTTGTACCCTCTCCTCCCGGTAGGCACTTACACACTAATGAAATCATCATTTAGCCTTTTTTTCTTATGATAGATTGAGCTCATTGAGTCTATCACTTGTTTTTTAATCCTTTGTTCATTCTGGTTGTTCTTCTCTGAATCCTCTCCAGTTTATCAATATCCTTCTTGAATTGGACACCAGAACTGCACACAGTATTCTAACAGCACTTTGTCTGACCAGTGTCAAACAAAGATAAAGTAATCTCTGTGCTCCTATTTGGGGTTCCTGTTTGTTCATCCCAGGATTACATTTACTCTTTTGGCCACAGCTGCACATTGGGAGATCACGTTCATCTGACTATCCACCATAATCCCAAAATATTTGTTAGTCACTTCTTCATAGGGTACTCTCCCATCCTGAAGGTATGGCCTACGTGCTTTGAACATAAGAATGGTCATGCTAGGTGTCGCAACAGTGGTCCATCTAGCCCAGTACCGTGTCTCCTGATAGCAGCCAATCCCAGATACTTCAGAGTGAATAAACAGAACAGATAATCATTAACTGATTCATCCCGTCACCTCTTCCTAGCTTCAGGCAAACAGACTAGGGACACTTCAGAGCATGGCTTTTTTTCCATATGTACACATTTAGCTGAAATTTAAAATTCATTGTTTGCTTGAATCCAGTTTTAGGCAATCCAAATCACTATAAGTTTCATGAGTTTCTTAGACTTTTCATTATATACAACTCCAATTTTTGTATAGTTTGCCAACTTAGTTATAGATGATTTTGTTTTCTTCCAGGTCACTGATAAAAATCATTAGGGTAAGGCCAAGAACCAATGATTACAGGACTCCACTGTGAATAGACTTGCTTGATGTCCATTCCCCATTAAATTTATGTCCTGAAGTGTCACTTAGCAAGTATTGATCCATTTAATGTGTGCCATGTTGTTGCCAGCAAGAGTGAATCTCAGGCCCGACACTGGGTTCTCAAAGTACAAAGACAAGCTACACAGGTATCTGTCAAACACACAAGCTGTTTATTTTCTGACTGCTATCAGCTGTGCCCCTTAACTAAAAGAACAACGTGATGGGAAAAGCGGCATTCTTATATCCCTTCTGCTAGCTGGGGAACCCTGTTTTGGATGAAGTGGGAGACTGTTTCAGCTTCTGAGGCGCCGGTACCCAAAGCCCATTGGTGAGGTCCAAATTGCTGTGCTCTGGTGCTGCTTTAAATACAGTGTGTCTGTCTTGTTTGGAAGTTTGGAAATTTCTGGGGGTTACCCATCACTTGTTACAATATGGCTCAGCTGTACTGCTTGTCCTTTGAGTTTATTTACATGATCAGTACATTTAGGTAAACAAGATCGTTATGTTCCCACCCTTATCTACAATTTGTTCTTGCTACAATGCCATATGTTCCTAGAGGCTTGCTTCTGGCTTATCAGTAGTGGGGGGGGGGAGAGGGGAAGGGGGAAATGCAGACCTCACCACCCCTATATTCACATGTACAGAGTTCTTCTGCAATTGATCTCTACATATGTTAATCTTACATCATTCTTTTTAATCAAAATGTCATGCAGTACCAAGTCAAATGCTCTTACAGAACTCTGTATTATATCAACACTATTACCTGTATGAACCAACTTTTAATATCATAAAAAAGATATCAAGTTAGTTAAACGATCTGTTTTCCATAAACCCAGATTATTTTGTATTAATTATATTACCTCTTTTAATTTTTTAAGAGTACCCAGTTATCCACTCCTTTATTTTGCTGGTATCAGTGTCAGGCTGACATGACAGGCCAATAATTACCCGGTTTATTTAATTTGCTTTTTATAAATGGCGCAATCTTAACTTTATTTTGTCTTCAGGAATTTCCTAAGTGCTACAATATTAAGTAAAAATCAGCATTAACTTTCCAGTGAGCTTCTCTGCCAGCAATTTTTAGAAGTCTTGGATGCAATTTATTTGAACTTGTTGATTTAACAATGTCTAACTAATAATGTCTAGCTTCTATTTAATATCCTCCAAAGATGCAAGTGGAATGGAATGAGTGATCTGACCATATCATGAGACTACGTCCTCTGTTTTTATCCTAGAACTGCCTTACCAGCAGGAGCCATATTTCTACCAATCTTTGAAGCTCAGCAGCTAATAAACATTTATCCTTTTCTTTCTTTTTGGATGGATCTGAATCTTTTCATTATTTTTTTAGTGTTTGTATAGAACACTCTTCATGATCTGAGACTCAGGTATGAGAGTGATGACCTCTTAATCTGTCTTTTTTGCAGTGAATTTTGGCCTCCATTTGAAAATTGAGTCAAGGTCAGACTGGGCATAAGACCTCCTTCATGAAGACTCCTTGTTTGAATCTCTCCCAAAGTTCCTTGATATAACTTCTTTTTGGCATGCAGGAAATCCTGTTTATTTCAACTGACCTGTCTTGGCTGTTCTGAAGGCCACCTTTTGTATGTTACATATGCTATTCTTTGCTTTCCCCAAGCTGTCTCCAGTTAGAAATCTGTCACTTCTATTGTTATAGATGAGTTCCTTAAAGGAAAGAAGTCTTGGCAGTGCAAACATTTCTCCATTCCAGCCATGTATATTCTCCTCCCAAACTCTCCATTCATCTTTCAATATGTTTACCTTAATTTGAAGGAAAAGAAAGTGGTTTTTATTTGAGTAAGAGTTTTAGTTTACAGTGGTCATTTGACAGTATAATTGATGAGGTAAGGCAGTCAGGATTAATTAAACTTCACTAGTGTTAACTGGTCAGCTAGATGGTTCAGTATGTTGCAAATAACTCTTCTTGACCTCATAATGACCACCTTACGTCCTTTGTATAGTTCACTTCAGTTCATAGATGGCTTCTCAACCATCTTCTAGTTTATACCCTAACTCCTTCAATTTCCAGAGATCACTTTTAAACTGAATTATCCTTGAGGCACAAAAGAGACGGAACCAAGCAATAGAACCTCTTCCAGTGAATAACAGTGATCTGGCAACACCCTGGGATGAAAGGCACTGATAAATAATGTCTGGTGTGGCAGAGGATAAAGTGTGATCCATTTGTTTATTAATTCTTAGCTGTGCTAAGACTATAGGTTTTCTAAAGGGGAACGACAAGGTTCCAAAGGATTCTTAACGTTCTCTTCTCTTTTATGGAGACGTTTGGCTAATTGTCTAAAGGTACTGCTAATGGAATAAAACTTCTCCACTGTTAGACTCTTGTTCAAGTTCTTAGTAAACCAAAAGTTATTTGGCTGTTTGATGGTCTTTGCTGTCAGTTGGGGATTGCATTAAAGTTCCTAGTAGAGAGGTGGTCATGTGACATTAAAAACGTACTATTGCATTTGTACATAATGAACATTGGTTGAAAGGATTCGCAGAAACCAAGGATAGAATCAGAGTTGAAGGCGAATTACTTTCTCACCCCAAGAGATGGAAGGCAGTTTGGGAGTTTGTCACTTACTGTGCTGTTTTGTAAATAATTTCCATCTCAGGCAGTCAAAGACCCTTTTAATTTATGATGGAGTCATCAATATAGACCATTCTTTAAAATATAAAATACTAGGTAATTGACTCTTTTAATTTTGTTCTGATCTGTGTGCTATTTAAACCTTAATTAAAGTAGGAATTATAGCTACAATTAAAATAACATGTCTGTAATGCAACAATAAAAAGAAAATCCTGAAGACCTAACTAATTTACAATTTTAGAGTCTGCACCAAGTTCTCCAAGAATGGGAAGTCCACTAAGCCCAAAGAAAAGCACTGAACCAAGTAACCTTCAAACAATGTCAAAAGGATTGTCTACAAGCTTGCCAGATCTGGACTCTGAGCCTTGGATAGAAGTGAAAAAGAGGCATCGTCCATCCCCAGTCAAACTGAAGGTACTTTTAAGTGCTAAACACCCTTCCATACAAAACATTTCTTTGTGCCTTTTTTTCCCAAAATATTACAATATACAACTGCTATGTCATAAGAGAGTGCTTCTATCTTCATGTAAGCCTGCTTAACGTTCTTCTGGATACTTGCTCTGTGTGAGCAGAATAAACTAAATTTACTCCAGATCATAAAACAAGAGCAGTTCATATTATAATGGATTACCTCATTTGATGTTGCAATACACATAATATATATGAAATAATTTATCCTCATTAGGAATCTTAAGGGTATTTAGAGGACTGCTCCAAGTAAAAGGAATGACTGCAGTTAATGCTGGGAAATTAAGCCCTAAAAAAGACTCAAATACAGTGGCACCAGAGATGTTAGATATCGATTAATTGAATAATCAGGTAACTGCACAAAATTTTGCCATTACACAATTATTCAAGTATCAGAGGGGTAGCTGTGTTAGTCTGAATCTGAAAAAGCGGCCAGGAATCCTGTTATAGACTAACCAGACTGTTGGAGCATAAGCTTTCGTAGGCAAAGACCCACTTCGTCAGATGCATGTAGTAGAAATTTCCAGAGGCAAGTATAAATATGCAGGCCAGAATCAGGCATAAAGAATCCGATTATGAAATTGATGATGATGACATAAATATGCCTGATTCTGGCCTGCATATTTATACCCGCCTCTGGAAATTTTCACTACGCGCATCTGACGAAGTGGGTTTTTGCCCACGAAAGCTTATGCTCCCAACACTTCGGTTAGTCTATAAGGTGCCACAGGACTCCTCGCCACAATTATTCAATAATCCCTGGAAGTGCGGCTGGCAGCAGGTGTACTCCCAGCCCCACTCCCGGGGAGCCCCCTGACACTCCATGCTGCTGCCTCTGTTTAGAAACCAGCTCTAGCTTCCCTCTGCTGCTCCATGCTGCTGTCTCTGATAAAGAGGCAGTGGCACAGGGTGGCAGCAGCCCGTCTGTGGGGGACATGAGCTCCCTATGGACAAGAACTGTGCCAACATCCCGCGGTGCAGCCTCGGTATGCAGTGAGCCTGGGCCTGCTGTGGATAGAGCCTTCAAAAATACCTTTCAAAATGTTTGTTTTCTTCCTTTGAGATCTATGGGTTAGTATCCATTAAAAGACATAACAGAATAACCAAGTGATTTGTTTCCCAAAGAAAATGTTCTATGTTATCTTTCCTAATTCAGGAATCTGCGGAGACACTTGATCACCCACCAAGCCAGCAACAGCAGGCCCCACCTTCACAGGAACAAGAACAAGAAGAGCTTGATTTTTTGTTTGATGAGGAGATGGAACAAATAGAAGGTCGCAAAAATACATTTACTGATTGGTCAGACAGTGAATCCGATTATGAAATTGATGATCATGACATAAATAAAATTTTGATTGTAACACAGACACCACCTTATATGAGAAAACATCCTGGTGGAGATCGCACTGGCAACCATGTGTCTCGTGCAAAAATTACATCAGAACTTGCTAAAGTTATTAATGATGGTTTATACTATTATGAACAGGATTTATGGATGGAGCAGTGTGAAAATGATTCTACGGCCATGAAGGTAATTTTTTAATTGTATAATTTTAAAAAGATGCCTAACCAAATAAGCCTAAAATTGACTGTTATTGCTGCATCTTATTATCAAAAATCTAATAGTGTGGAAGAAAATAGAAAGTAATTATCATATGTATGCCTATAGTATGTGTTGCAATTATTTTGCTTAGTTTTAACTTCAGATTGCAGTGTAATTATTGCAAATGGCTGTTTATCATCTGTCAAGTTTTCTATTGTAGACTCTAGGTGCAGCAGAAGTTGCTAAATGAAATATAAAAACATCTCTTCAGCTTCTAACTTAGATCTAAGCCAATATGTTTTATATACTAGAGTATTTTAAGCTGGTTGGGTAGTGTTTGAATGTTCTGAGTTTATAGTAGCTAACTTAAACTCTATGGCTGCATCTAGACTGGCATGGTTTTGCACAAATACTTTTAATGGAAAAGAGCGTATACATCTTTTGTACAAAAGCATCTGTGTCAGTCTAGACGCTCTCTTGGTCAAGAAAGTTCTGATGGCCATTTTAGCCAAGAAATTAACTTGCCTGTCTACACTGGCCCTCTTGTGCAAGAATACTTGCACAAGAGGGCTTATTCCTGAGCGGGAGCATCAGAGTATTTGCGCAAGAAGCACTGATTTCTTACATTGAAACGTCAGTGTTCTTGCTCAAATTCTCGCGGCCAGTGTAGACAGGCGGCAAGTTTTTGCGCAAAATTCTTGCCAGTCTAGACGCACCCTATATATGTTTCCTTGTGCTCTAAGTGCTTTTATTTAATACAATTTTAAAATGTGTTCATAGGAAAGACAAACTGATTTCCTGGTTTTAGGGGGTATAGCTGAATTTAAGGGAGTGAATCTGAAGTCATTGTACTGTAAATTTTTTATTTTTTCATCGGCTGTAAAGTTAGTTGGTATGAAAATGCAAGTAAAAAGCCAGATTTAATACAGCCTCATTTTAGGCTAGATTTCTATTTCCTTGACTATCTGTGGGTTCGCAAAACAGAAATGAACCTGCAGTTTAATCTACATTCCATGGCATGGAATACTACTAAGATGGCCTGTGCCCATAAAGAACAAACTGTTCTATCCATGACCAATGGGGTTTTTACCATGCTAGTGGTTTTACACCATTTTTGGTACATTTTATACCAAGTGACTGGCCAGTGAATGTAGCAGTAAGTTTAACTAAACTGCTCACAGCTGAGGAACCTAGATTTCTCCATTCCTGCCTTATCACATGTTGCTCCTTGATCAGTCATTCCAAGGAATCCTGCTTTGTAAATTAGCCCCCTCTACTCATTGTCAGATCCATTTCTGACTTAGTGCTGTGAGCATAAAGTTTATGGGCAACTGAGTTGAATTATCATATTTAGGTTAGTGTTTGTACTTTAATTTACTTGTACAGTTGGTGAGCCCTGGATTGTGGCAAATCATAGGGACAGGACCTTATGTTGGTATTTGGAAAGGAAAGAGGATTAAATGATGGGAAACTAGTAAAGAAAAGAGGAAATAGATTCACGAATGGGAAAAGCTGAAGAAAGAATTGTAGGATAAAATAAGGAATAGACAAAGCTAGAAATTAAGGCATCTATAGATTGTACAGTAAACGGGAAGAGGACAGGAGAAAAAGTCGAAGTATATGTTCTCCCACTGTGTCCTTTTAACTGTTGGTCATGAATTTCAAAAATGTATAATCTTTTTTGATGCATCAGTTTTGGGTGTCCAACTTGAGATGCTTTAAAGAGATCTCATTTTCCAGAGATATTTAGCATGTAACCTCTGAAAAACCAGGCATCTTTAAGGAATTGCAAGTATCACATTTAAAGTTACTAGTAACTCCTAAAATTCTTTGTTTTTAATATTAAAATGGGGAGTGATGGGGGTTTTGGCTGAACAGGGTGAAGTGACCATATCCTATTTTCCCTTCCTCCCCCAAAACTGCTAGAACCTTCTGGAGCAAACCTTACTACAGATAAAAGATTGTTTTATTGTTGGGGCACAGGATAGGAACTTTGAAAATCAGGACTCTGTATCCTATTTATGAAAGTAGAGTAACTTTTTTCCTAATTCAATTAATTTGGTCATTTCAGATAACAGTAACAGTCGCATACTTTGTTTCTATAAGATCATTGCACATGTCTAGGGTCAGCTTCATCTTCCATTTTCTTTCACAACCTTGTGTGCAACCTCCCATCCTCTAAATTCAATAGTACGGACTGTGATTGTGTAGTCCAGTTGTGATGAATACTGCTTGACATGTTGTGTGTAACCCAGTTCTTTGTACATGTAAATTTTATGATGTACAATTGCCACTTTTTTATTGTGTAATTGTGGCATTTTCTTTTCAAATTCAGCAAGAGGTTGAAAATTTTAAGAAACTAAATCTCATCAGTAAAGAAGAGTTTGACAGTCTTGCACCTGAACCTAACGTTGATCCAAACCAGGAAGTGCCTCCAGGGCCTCCAAAATCACAACAAGGTAGTATAAATTGTTCTGTCTTTAAAACATGTAACAAAAATAATATTGTGATGCCTAAAAACTCCAGTCATTGGCTAGAATTTCATTGTAATAGATGTGTACAAACAGAGAATAAGCCAGTCCCTGTCCTATGTGCTTATAATCTAAATATAAAACAAGTGATAACAGATGGATAAAGATAGGGAAATCCAAGGAAACAATGAGGCAGTACCGGTCAGCATGATAAGCAATTGTCTTGGCACACGTGTTAAGTTTTTTGCAGTCATAGCAAAGTAGAATTTTCAGGGGGGTTTTGAAGGAAGGGAAAGAGTTTTATAAATGTTGAAAAATTTCCCGTTGGAATAATGAGCACATGAGAGAGTACAGAGGTGCTTGTTTGAAAATGTAACAAGTGTGCAAAGGAGGCTAACAACATGGGCCAACTGGAGATGAAGTTACCTTTTTTTTTTTATACTGAGGGACAGAGAAGGAGGATAGATCATGAAGGATCTTGTAATTAAAGATAAGTAACTACTTTGATTTGATAGAGGAGAAGCGGTGCAAAGAGAACAGAATGGATAAAAATTGGTGGTTTTTTAAAACAAGTTACTTAAATTGTAGTAAGCTTTCCTGAATTTTGTATGACTTTAACAGCAACTTTTAAAACCCAGACTGCGTACATTGTGTTAATTTAGACTGAGATTAAGCAATGTGGAAATCACCAATAACTTATCATTTATTATTAATATAAAAATTTTTACGTAGGACACAAACGAATTTCAAAGATATTCTGTGTCTATAGCAATCTTATCTCTCTTTCTATTCGTAGATTTAACAGATGAACTAGCTTGTAAGTTGTTTGGTGTTGTAGAACAACCTCCAACAACAATGGCTCGTTCACTGCCAACAGCAGTTCCAGAATCTCCAAGAGTTCATCCTGTCAGAACTCCCAAAACACCTCATACCCCAAGATTACAAGACCCCAACAAAACACCAAGATTCTATCCTGTTGTTAAAGAAACAAGATCCATTGATGTAAAGGTAAACAGAAAAAACGAATTCATAATTTCATCATGTCAGACTTTACTAACATAATTTAACAGTAATGTTACTTCACCTGTCTCTGTAAGAGGGAGGATGGCTTATACTATTTTTAAACGACTTGACTTACTGATAACTGATATTTTCTCCGTTTAAGAAAGGGCATCTTTAAATTGGGCAATTACCATTAGAAGTTCCATAATCCATAGAGGCAAAGCATCCAAAGTCATTGAATTTCTATTTAAGACTGGTTTTTGGGTTATGATACTGAAGTTTTGTGACTTCATATGACTTCACAATGCAACATGAAACACTGACCTTTAGTTTGGGGGGAATGGCAACTTACCTAATCACATGTGATTTTTCAGTTTTCAGAAAGTGACTGCAGTTACAGCAGTGAAATACTTTGCAATGTTGCATTTGTTTTCTTAGACCCCAAGAAAAAGAAAAACACGACATAGTACGAACCCTCCACTAGAATGCCATGTTGGTTGGGTAATGGATTCCAGAGATCACAGGCCAAGAACATCCTCTGTGAGGTAGTAATTTTTGTCATGGAATAATTTGCTATGATTTATTCAGTGCATTGAGCCATTGGAACAGTTATTGGTTAGAAGTATATACTAACTTACAGTATATACAAATGAAGAGGAAAGAAGGAAAACAACAAAGAAAAAAGGGATTGGGGAAAGAAAAGCAAGAATAAATTACAAAAGAATAGCAGGGAAACAGTGAAGTGAGAATACCAGGAATCACATGAATTGGAACTAAATTAATTTGAATGTATTTCTTGCACATTTGGTATGTAATAGCATTAATAAATATTAGCATTCAAATGTCTGAAGACTCAGTTCAGTATGATTGTTTTCTTTAAGTAGTTCTGAAAAGGCATGCATAAGTATTATATTGTCAAAGCTGCCTCCATTTTCAGAAGTGTTAGTAGCAAAAGTGTGTTGCATGATGGAAAAATGAGGCATTTGAGAAACAGATTCAATGAGTAAATTTAAACAGGGTTTGTTTTGTTGCTGTTGTTGTTTTGTTTTAGTCTTTGAAGCTGCCACCCACACACACTTTGCCCAGCAACTCTGTTAGCCCTCCAGTACATTTCTGATAAAGTATTTGGAACACATTGTGTCTTAATTAGAAAAAGCATCAATTTGGTTTGCTACTACAGGTTGAACCTCTTTAGTCAGCACCCTCGGGACCTGACTGGTTCTGAACAAGAAAATTTTCTGGACTACAGGAGGTCAGTATTGTCTAGCAGCATTATCAACACTTCTACCACTTACTGGGCTGTTAAAAGACATTTAGGGATACATTGGAGCTAAATAACAGCATAGAACACTTGAGAACTAGGACTGGTGGCTGTAAACAAACTTCATAGGACCGTGGGAAACTTGACCACACCCATGAAAAGTGGATATCTGGCTAACTAAAATCATTCTGGATGACACATGTTTCTGGACCAGAGAATACTGGACTAGAAAGGGTCAATCTATAGTAGGAAACTAAATTGATTTTTTTTTTAAGTAGGACACTATGCTTTCCAAATACTTTAGAAGAAATGTGCAGGGGGGCTAATAGAGTTGCAGGGCAAAATGTGGGAGGGACAACTTTGTACTCCTTGAAATAGTGGGACTTTGAGTAATCGGCCCTCAGTGCCACCTGGAGCACACTGTGAATGCTCCCCCTCCACAGAGCCAGCTCCCAGCACCTCCTGGAGTGAGCCACATGGCTCTCTGACAGCGATCCTAAAGGGCTTGGGGTTCCAGCCACTATCACTGCTGCAGTAGCGGTGGCTGGGAGCTTTGGGCCTTTTGGATTGCCAGGCCGCTGAATAACTCCCATGGTTTACCTCAGCCTGTTGGCAGGCCTGGAAATGTGCTATTAATTTATCATTCACAGGGTTGCAAAAATGCTTTGGTATGTGTATCTAGTTGTCATTTATTTGACATGTAAAGAGGAGTTAAAAGTGATGTGATTAACCCTCTGGGATAGTCATAATAATTTATAATGTAATTGCTAATGTATTTTGTGTGTTGTTGTATCATTGAATAGAATCTTAGAACTGGAAGGGACCTCGAGAGGTCATTGAGTCCAGTCCTTTGCCCTCATGGCAGGACCAGGCACTCTCTAGATCAGTGTTTCTGAAAGTGTTTCGTGAAATCGCTATGAGAAACACATTAACTGGCCGTCCCAGTTTGTTTATTTTACTGGCGACGCGGCCACGGAGCCTCGCGGCTCCCATTGGCTCTGTTTCACTCTTTGCAGCCAAGCGGAGCAGCGGGAAGCGGTGGCCCAGCCCATCCTGCTTCCTGCTGCTCTGCTTGGCTGCACAGAGCGAAACAGAGCCAGTGGGAGCGCGAGGCTCCATGGCTGCGGCGCCAGTAAAATAAACAAACTGGGACGGTCAGTTAATGTTTCTCAAAGTGATTTCATGGAACTCTTTCAAAAACACTTCTCTAGATCATCCTTTATAGATAGATGTCTGTCCAACCTGCTCTTAAATATCTCCAGTGAAAGGCAGAAAAAACTGGTTTGACTGTTTTTTTACTTTTGAAGACTTTTGCATGTTGACAAAAGTTTTGTCGCCAAACCTTCCCAATGTAGACATAGCCTCTTTCACAAGCAGAACTTTTCTCTGACCTGTGAGGCAACATCTTATCATAACTCAGGACAAAAAAGAGTCCATATAAACTTGTTCATCTACACTTGAATTCCCTAGGCTAAGCCCATACTGCAGTTCATATCTTCACTAGTCAGTCTATATAGATCCTCCTCCTCTTCTCCAGGGCTCAAGGTCTCTGCATGCGGTCTCTAATTCTGCCTCATGCTCACTTTCAGGATCACTTGTAAATGTCCTGATCTTTCACAGTCAGGGCTGGTTTTATGCTACTGCTTACGATGCTCAGGAGCGTGAAAAAGACATGCCTCTGAGAACTGAGGGAATACAAGTTACATTGACTTAAACGCTGTCCCCTCTGTGGGAGTTCTACTGACATAACTTCTGCCCTCTTGTGAAGATGGAGTAATTATGCCTATGGGAGTGTGTTTTCCTGTCAGCATACCATCTCTTCACCAGTTGTGCTACAGTAATGCAGTTGCATCGTTACAGCTGAGCCATTGTAACTCTCTAATGTAGCTTAGCCCTCGCTGAGCTATATGTAGCTCTTGTTCTGCAGCATCCAGTAATTCTGATCTCCAGTCCTTACAATGGGTACCATAAAACAGTTCAAGGCTCCATCTGGGTGCCCATTGTACCCTCTCTTACTCTGCCATCAGCCTCTGTTCCCTGACCACCTCCTCTTTCTAAAGCCTGGCCAAAGTTCTGCTTCAGCATTCAGCACAGCTGTTTCCCCCTCTCTACCTATACCCCAACTGGACTAATTACTATGCACTTCTGTCAGTAATTAATAATCTTCTGCTAGGAAGTATTTACATCCTCTAGTTCTAATTGCTGCCTTTATAGGTGACTCAGCAAGCTCTGGAGGTGGTCAAGGGCTCTCTTGACCCACTCTGTCATCTCTACTTGAGCTTCTAGATCCCTTAACTCCTTTCTCAATCAGTTAGTAGGATTGCCAGGTATCCAGGTTTTCAACCTAAACATCCAAGCAAAAAGGGATCTTGGTGACTCTGGTCAGCACAGCTGACTGGTCTGATAAAAGACCACTTGGTGGTGAAGGCAGGCTCCTTATCCAGTCCTATGCAGCTCCCAAAAGGGGCGGACATATCTTTCCAGCTCCTAGGCGTAAGGGTGGTCATGGGGACTACATGCACTGCCCCTACCCCAAATGCTGGCTCGGCAGCTCCCATTAGTCAGGAACCATGACCATGGAAGTTGTGGGGGTAGCACCTGCAGACAGGGGCAGCATGCAAAGTCCCCTGGCTGCCTCTCCACTTAGGAACCTAGGGACATGTGACCACTTCCAAGAGCCACCTGTGGTAAGTCCCATCTGGAGCTTGAACCCTAGCACAGAGACCCCTCTTGGATGCCCAACCCCATGGTCCCTATCTGAAGCCCCTTCCTGCACTTCATACTTGTCATCCCTAGAGCCCTCTCCTCCTTCTACGCCACAATCCCTGCCTGAGCCTGGTGAAAGTGAGGAGCTGAGTAAGGATGGGATGCAGTGTTGGCAATGGGGCCTTAGAAAACACATGAAGTCTTGGTAAGGAACGGGGCAGGGGTGGGGTTTGGATGCTCAGTTTTCTACATGTTGAGCATGAAAATGTGGTGTTTATGTGATAACAAATACTCTTTTCAACAGCAGTTCAAATGCTTCACCTTCAGAAGGTGCTCCACAAGTAGGAAGTTATGGGTATACACCTCACTCGCTTCCCAAGTTCCAGCATCCTTCTCATGAACTTTTAAAGGAAAATGGCTTTACACAACAAGTGTACCACAAATATCGTCGAAGGTGCCTAGCTGGTAAGATGACAAAGGTGTTCTCAGAAATTTTACCTGGCAATAATTAGATATTCTATAATGCTATTTTTCAACAGATTTTTTTTTTTATTATATGCATGGTTTTTACATAGTAAATCAAGAATTAAGAAAAATGTCTACATGATTATTTGGTGCCCATCTTAACTTTGCTTGGAAAGGCATTCCAAATGATCTTAGATTGTGCGAGCAAGTTTATTTTCCATATATAACCTTAATCATGTAAGAACTAGGGCTGTGTCTAGACTGGCCAGTTTTTCCAGAAAATCAGCCGCTTTTCCGGAAAAATTTGTCAGCTGTCTACACTGGCCGCTTGAATTTCCGCAAAAGCACTGACAATCTCATGTAAGATTGTCAGTGTTCTTGCGGAAATACTATGCTGCACCTGTTCGGGCAAAAGTCCTTTTGCGCAAAACTTTAGCGCAAAAGGGCCAGTGTAGGCAGCTCAGATTTGTTTTCCCAAAAAAGCCCCAATCGCAAAAATGGCGATCGGGGCTTTTTTGCAGAAAAGCGCGTCTAGATTGGCACAGACACTTTTCTGCAAAAAGTGCTTTTGCGGAAAAGCGTCCATGCCAATCTAGACGCTTTGTTCCAAAAATGCTTTTAATGGAAAACTTTTCCGTTAAAAGCATTTCCGGAAAATCATGCCAGTCTAGACATAGCCTATGTGTTGTAAAAGGAAGTAATTTTGGGCAATTTATATGCAATAGGTTGGTTTTCTTTTAAGTCCATTGGCAGTTTAGGGGAAACATTGTATTAGTACAGTTCTTTGCTGTATCACTGTGTACTATAATGTCAGTGGCTTAAACTTTTGTAAAAAAATTAAGGCTTTGTATTTGCTTGGTTTTTTTAAGTGACTATTTTGAACAATCAGCTTGAAATGTAATATCTAACTAATTTTACATAAATTTAGAAACGTCTTTCAAATCAACTTCACAACTAGAATCATTTTGAGCTGCATTTTGAGGAAAATTTAAATTTACACTATCTGAGCTTTTATTGTATATTTGACTAATACAAAATAGATTTTTTTCCAACAGTTTATATTTGAGAAGATATGTTTATATAATTAAAACTAGCTATTTTGTCACTATTTTGTATTTTTCTTCCAGAGAGAAAACGGTTGGGAATTGGCCAATCCCAGGAAATGAACACGCTCTTTCGTTTCTGGTCCTTTTTTCTCAGAGATCACTTCAACAAGAAAATGTATGAAGAATTCAGACAGCTTGCTCTAGATGATGCAAAAGAACACTACAGGTATTTCATGTGTTCTGTAAGTTAGAGCTAATTTGGGTTTCTTTCTATCTTTCATTTTGAAAAGTGGGATCCAGGTGTTCAGAATAACTTCAAAGAACCTGAACTCTTTATAGTATCAATTTGACTCCTTTGTAGCATTTTCAAAATTAGTCTGCACAGGTTTCTCTAACAAATAATTTTTTTTGCAAATTAAAATAGTATAAACAATCAAATAAAATAAATGTTGCTATAGATGACATTCGATGTACCATGATATCAGACTTCCAATTATTAATTGATATTGTTTGAGTTATAAGACAACATAATTATTTAACTCCTTGGTTAATATGAGGGTGCTTCTGAAGGTCAAGAAATTCTGGTCCTTCTTAAAATTGGTGAAGCTTTATTTTTTTCCTTCAGAAGCACTAGTAATATAATAAAAAAGAAAACTGCCACTGTATGGTTTTAATACCTTTTTGTTTCTTCCCAATTCTGAACAGTTTGTGTGTTGGTATGATAACCCCGGTATAAAGTACCCTAAGAGTTTCTGTGAGTTGTACTGGATGCCACTAGGGACTGAGATGGCAACTGGGAATCAGCAGGGTAAAGACTGTCACAGATGTCTCCTTTTTTTCCTGGTCACACCTTTGTCAGACGGAGGGAGGACTTGCTATGCTGTCTCTGCATAACAGGAGAATTCTCTCTTGTGAAAGTCATTGCCCTGTGGCCATTGGCACCTTTGATTCTTCTTTGAGTGCTTGCTCATGTCCATTCTAGTTAGGTATGCGTGCACCGCATGTGCAAATTCCAGAGCTTTCCTCCCCAGCAGTACCCATTGGGCTAGCCAGAGGGGCACAGCTATATTGGCGCATATATACCCCTACTGGCCCTCCCCGCCCTCAGTTCCTTTTTACCTCCCGTGACAGTAGCTGGCATGCTTGTCTCTTGAGAGTTTAACCTCAGCTGGTGTATATAGTTACTTAGTGCTAGACTTAAAAAGGTTTTTTGTTTTCTGTAAGTAGTTGTTTGTAGCTAATTAGTTGTTAGCTGGGTTCTGGCTTATCTCTCCCCTCCTGGGGAGGAGATGCCCAGTCAACACAGATTCAAGCCGTGTGCTAGCCGCTTGAAGCCTATGACCTGCAGTGACCTCCATGACTCTTGTTTAAAGTGTCTGGGGGAGGCCCAGATAACAGCTGTAATATCTATAGAAGCTTCAAGCCAAGAACAAAGCAGAAGCATGATGCCCAGTTGAAGCTTATCTTAATGGAGTCTGCACCAGTGGTGTGCAGTGCCCTGGCTTTGGTGCGTGAGGCACTCGGTGGCACTGATGAAGACTGTAGCACCCCAGTACCAATAGCAATCGCTGGTGCCTAAGAGGAAGAAGCAATATATGGGAAGGTCCCCCTCTAAGCATGGCCATAGAGGGCAGCCATCGGAAGGGAACTTGGAAGAGACAGTGTCCTGCCCAATGCCTGGATGTGCCAAGGCCACTTCAGGCACCAGTTAAGCTCAGCACAGGACATAGTAATAGATGATGTCCTCCCAATGCATTTGACGCAGCTCAAGAACTCATCGAGCAGGCGACATCACCAGGTCCCTCACCGTTCTTCGATGTTGTGCAGTCCAGCAATGCCCCGGCAACAGAACCTACCTTGCGTCTGCTGCTCTCAAGACCTCAGGTTCCTGTACTGACACTGAACTCCCACTTAGTGGAGCTGGTAGTTCAAATGCCTATGGCAGCGGGGCCATTGGTGCTGGCTACGTAGCTGCTGGCACAGAGACCATGGGCATAAGCCATGCCTCCACTGGCACCCGTCTACAAGGGAAAGCCAGAGGCTATGGCACAGCACCAGCTGTGGTACCATCCTTGGCACCCCCATTGTTGGCATCAAACTACTCATTTGAATCACAGGTGGACTTGGTACATTCTAGGGCCTCAACCAGATCCACTTCTCAGCGCCAGTCTCACTGTTGGTACTGCTCAAGACACCGAAGGCATGATGCAGCCATGCTGAATCATGGCCTCCACAATGTCAGCCACAGGTCCACTGGCCCTTGTGGACTCCATGGGCCTATCATCAGGCCTGAGGCCTGGCCCTTTTGAGGTACAGTGTGGTTGTGACGTACTCCCAAGGTACCCCATCTGCTACTCCCCTGCCGAGGGCCCCAACATCAGAGAACAAGAAGAGCCCACATAAGGACACTGAAAGACTGCCGGTGACGGGTGAGGGCATCCTGGCACAGGGACATCCTACTGTGGCATTCCCGCCTCAAAGGGTAAAGGTATAGCAGGAACAACAGCCCATCAGGGGGGAGTTGTCCTCATCTCCCAATGAAGCCCTCACTGACCCTTTGACCCCTCCCCTCCCCACCCTCTTCCCCATGCCAGCTATGGATGCCAGCGCTCATCAGGACTAGGAATGTTAAATATTGGTTAATTGAATAGTCGAGTAACCTCAAGAATTCTTATAGATTAGTCAGCTACTTTATAGTTCCCAAAGGCGGGGCTCACGCCTGAGGAGTCCCCTGCCACTCTATGCTGCTGCATCTGTATCAGAGGCAATAGTCAGGGTGCCAGGTGAGACCTGGTCTGCAAGGGGAGCCAGTTTAAAAGCCAGCTGTCTTCACGAACCAGCTGCCTGTCACCTTGTGCTGCTACCTCTAAAAGAGGCAGCAACATGGACTGGCAGCAGCCCCTGTCTAGGGTGGGATCTGAGCTCCCAGACCCGGTACAAGCCGGAACTGAGCCAGGCTGTCTGCCTGCCCTGCTCCTAATACACTTGAAATGCAGAGCCGCAGCCAGTGTAGGTCCCAGACTTGTTACAAGCCAGAACTGAGCCGGACTGCTATCTATGGCAGACACCTGCCTCCATACCACCTGCAAAGAAAGGTGTTGAGAGGTGCTACTTCGTTTCTCAGGCAGGGCATGAGCATCTTTATGCCCATCCATTCCCGGGTTCGTTGGTGGTCCAGGCAGCGAACCATAAGGAGAAGCCAGGGCAATCTATGCCACAGGGGGCTTGAAACTGAGTATCACCAATCAGCAGGCAGTGTTACGCAGATAGGCATATAACACCGGTCAGTGGTGGATAAGTTTAGGGAGCAGCTTCTGCAGGAGTCCTGTCAAGAATTCGGAGTCCTATCTGAGGAGGGGAAGGTAATCTCCTACACCACATTGCAAGTGGCCTTGCTCACCGCGGACCTGGCAGCATGTACGATGGCTATGGGCATGGTTATGCGCTACAGTGCCTGGCGTCAGGTATTGGGTATACCCCATGAGGAGCAGAACACTTTGCAGGACCTCCTGTTTGAAGGGTCTGGATTATTTTCAGACCAGATGGATTCTAAATGACACTGCCTAAAGGGCTACTTCAAAATCCCTGGGTATTCGTACCCCAGCACCTCAGAGACGATCCTCAAACTCTAGATCAGTGTTCCCTCTAAGTTGCGCGGGGCAGCACAGCTTCACAGATTAATCAGCCCCACTCAGTCAGAGGCTCAGGGCTCCCTGCACAGAGCCGACTGACTGAGCAGGGCTGATAAATCACCTGTGAAGCTGTGCTACTGCCCAGCTTAGAAGGGACACTGCCCTAGAGCCCTGCTGAGGCTGTTCCATCAGGGCTATAGGTCAGACCAAGGCAGATGGAGGGGCAATAATAACATAAACAATAACAGATGCAATAGGCGCAGGAGGTCCTTGTCGGACTCCAAAAGCAGTTTGGGCCCGCCTCCCAGTCAGCAGCCGAAATGTTTTTGAAAATGGGCTCAAGGACAGGGCTCCAGTTTCCAAACTGATGCCACCCTTTGGCTGCTGCCTCTCCCACTTCTACCATACTTGGTCTCACATCACTACAGATGACTGGGGGCAGGGTCTGGATATGCTATTCCCTTCCTATCTCTGCCTCCTCTCACCTTCCATCCCCATCCCTCTTCTGGAGTCCCTCTCACAAGCATCTTTTACAACAAGAGGTCCTTCAGCTGGGGGCGGTGGAGGCATTCAGGGGAAGGGGATTTTGATCCCGGTATTCTCTCATCCCAAAGTCCAAGGGAGGCCTCCCATCTGTTCTAGACCTCAGGAACCGTAACATGTTCATAAAGAGAACAAAGTTCAGAATTGTCATGCTGGCTTCTATTACCTCTCCCTGGAAAAGGAGTCTGGTACACTGCTCCCGATTTAAAGGACATATATTTTCACATTTCAGTAGTACCTGCCTACAGGCTAATCAGGGGCCCATCCAGGGAACAGGTGCTGTAGCACATAGACTTAGTTAAGCTACTATTCTGCAGGTTGGTACTCTTCATTAATGAGGAGAAATCCACCCTCGCCCTCACTCAGATGATTGAGTTGTGGGGGCCTGTTTGGATTTGACTACGGCTACGGCATCCCTGCCAAAGGCCAGGTTCATAGCCATGAAGCTTACCATCGTGGGGCTCAAGAACTCACCCCTCACAATTACAAGAAAATGCATAAGACTGCAGGGATATATGGCGACCTGTACCTATCTGGTGCAGCACATCTAGCTGTGCCTCTACTCTGTAGGGGTGGCTAGCAGTATTGCACAGGCCAGCACATGCCCTGCTGGATGCAGTCTCCACAGTCCCTCAGGACGTTCTGCACTCCCTCGATTAGTGGTTACAGACACCTGTAGTCTGCACAGGCATCCCTTTCACCAGACAGAGCCCACCGGTGTAACAGGTCACAGATGCATCAGACACGGGCTGGGGCACACATCTGTCTGATCTCCGGTTGCAAGGTATACGGTCCCTTGCGAAACGGTCTTTTCACGTAAATATCAGGGAGCTCGGGGCAGTCAGGCTAGCCTGCCAGGTGTTTGTCTCACCTGAGGCACAATGTGGTTTCAGTTCTGACACAACACAGCAGCAATGTTCTATATCACCAAACAGGGTGGAGCTTGTTCTTCTCCCCTGTGTTAGGAAGCTCTGCTCCTTTGGGACTTTTGCAGCACCATGATATCCACCTGGAGCGACATATATACCAAGAAGCCAAAATGTCTTGACAGGCTCAGCAGATCATTCATGGATTACTTATGGTCCCTGAGAGAGAATATGCTACTAGACATTTTTCAGACGTGGGGTCATCCCCTATTAGACCTGTTTGCCTCCCACAGAAACAAGAAGTGTCCAGATTACTGCTCCTGCCTGGGTAAGGGGCCAGGGTTAAAGGGGTTCAAGTAGAATGGCTTCCCCTATTGCTGTACTCATTTCCCCCTTTTCCTTTGATACATAAGGTCCTCCTCAGGGCCAAGAGGTTCAGAGCCTTGGTGATCCTGGCTCTAGCATGGCCTCGCCAGCACTGGTTCCCGATCCTCCTGGTCCTAGCAGTAGAGGAGACAATGGTGCTTCTGTTGGTAACAGACTTAATTGTCCAGGACCTGGGGGAGGGGCATTTGTGTCACCTGAACCTCCTATCCCTTCATCTTGCAGCATGGAATGTTCATGGTTAACTGGGGCCAAATGCCTTGGTTCTGAGGCAGTAAGGAAGGTCTTGTTGGAAAGCAGGAAATGTTCCACCAGGGCTGTGTACTCTGCAAAGTGGAGGCATTTCTCCTTGTGGGCTTTCCAGAGGAATGTGGAACCCATGCAGGCTCTCATCCCTCTCATTCTGGATTACCTCCTTGAACTTAGGCAGCAGGGCTTCTCCACATAGTCCCTCTGGGTTCACATAGTAGCCATCACAGCTTTTCACCCAGGGGAAGGGGGCAGGATAGTATTTTTAAATGTGCCGGTTAAGTGATTCCTCAAGGGGGTAGGCAGGTTGTTACCACATGTTCGTCAACCTTTACCTCCCTGGGACCTCAACCTGGTGCTCACAAGGCTGAGGAGCCCTCTGTTTGAGCCCTTGGCCATTTGCTTCTTGAAACCCCTTTCATGGAAGTTGGTCTTTTTAGTGGCCATCACATATGCGGGAATGTGTCCGCGTTGAGGGCCCTCATGTGAGCCTCCTTATACAGTTTTCTTTAAGACAGGGTTAGGCTACACACCCTCCCCACATTTCTCCTTAAGGTAGCATCCCAGTTTCACATGTTCCAAGATACCTACCTCCCTTTTTTTTTTTCTGAAACCTCACTCAATGCCAAAAGAGCGATTTCTGCACTCTTTGGAGATCAGAAGAGCTTTGGCATTTTATATAGATAGGGTGAGAACATTTTGTAAGTCACCGCAACTCTTTTATTTCCATAGCCAAGAGGATGAAGGCCCTTCCTGTATCAGCCCAGTGCTTGTCATCTTGGATCACGTTCTGCATTAGAACCTGCTATGACCTTGCCAATAGACCAGTGCCCCCTCTTATGGCCAACTCTAAGAAGGCACTGGCCTCATCGCAGCACAGGTGCCCATTCTTGACATTTGTAGGGCAACCACAAGGTCTTCAGTGCATATGTTCATAAGCCATTATGCCATTGAACAGGAGGTCAGAGATGACGCAACCTTTGGTAGGGCTGAGTTGCAGTCCATTGCAGATTAGTCTCCAACCCGCACCGCCTGTGGAAGAGCTATGGAGTCACCTAAATGGAATGGACGTGAGAAAGCACTCAAAGAAAAATGGCTACTTACCTCTCATAAACTGTTGTTCTTTGAGATGTGTTGCTTGTGTCCATTCCAAATCCCACCCACCTCCCCTTCATCAGAGAATTCCAGCAAGGGTATTTATGTGCCAATATAGTGGTGCCACTCTAGGGGGCTCCCTAGCTGGCTGAACAGGTACTGCTGGGAGAAAAAAGCTCTGGAATCCGTACACGCGGTGCATGGACACTTAACTGGAATGGACATGAGCAACACATCTCAAAGAACAACAGTTATGAGAGATAAGTAACCATTTTTAAAATTTTGCTGTGATTCAAAATATGTGTAATCTGGAAAAAAAAAATCAAGAGTTTCTTCTTCAATTAATTGTCTTCTTCGAGGATGTCCCCACAGGTGTTCCACTGTTGGTGCTGGGCTTGCCCCAGTGCTGCAGAGGCAAGCCCAGCACCAACAGTGGAGCACCCGCAGGGACACCATCTCAAAGAACGACAGTTATTTCACCAAGGTGAGTAACTTCACTTTTAGAGTCACATTCCAAAAACCATGTGCAATGCCTCAAAGTCATGCGTAGGAGTAAAACTTTGAAGAACATAAGAACCACCATACTGGGTCAGACCAAAGATCCCTAGCCCAATATCCTGTCTGCCATCAGCAGCCAATACCAGATGCCCCAGAGGGAGTAAACACAACAGGTAATCATGATGTGATCCCTCTCCTATCATTCATTTCCTAACAAACAAGAAGCTAGGGACACTATTTCTATCCATTCTGGCTAATAGCCATTGATGGACCTAACTGCCATGGATTTATCTAGCTTTTTTTTTTTTTTTTTTGAACCTTGTTAAAAGTCCTAGTCTTCACAACATACTCTGGTAAGGAGTTCCACAGGTTGTGCGCTGTGTGAAGGAGCACCCTGTATTGAAGCATCCAAGCATTCCGTAGGTATAGAAAGGTCTGTCCTGTAGCATATCCTCGTGATGTTTTTTATTGTGCTCCATTTACATTTTTTTAATATTATATTTTCATTGTACAGTAGCTCAAAATTTAGGCAGATGAATGATATCCTAAGACTTGCTCAACTTGGATCTTTTTCAAGTGAGAAGGTAATCCCTTTTCATATTATTCACTACAGCAATACAGTAATCTTTTATTAAACCAACATGCCCACAGCCAAAAATATGTTGATGGGCATTTAACCCATAGCTCTTAGCTTTTTGGAGTCTGTTTACCCTACGTTTAAAGTAAGAGGAATAGGAATCTCCAGATTATGTAGAAGAAGACAACTGCTAAGTCTGACCAAAAATTCATCAACTTGTACCAATTTGAAATCCACAAATGTATCTGTTGTCAACTGATGTTGAATACAGCCACTTGGATGATGAAATCTGTGGATGGTATCATCTTTGCTGCGATTCCAGGCGTAAGCTAAAAAAGCTGATTGGTTCTTCTTCATTGGTGCAACTGACTGGCATGAAAAAAAAGAGGGAAAAAGTCAGTGCTCAATAAGTCTCAGAATCTCAAGCCATTATGAACAGAAGTTTGGTAGCAAAGTAAATCTTTGAAAGAGTCATCCAGTGACAGACTTTTTGCTATCAGGTACAGCATCAACAGTAATTAAACTCTGCTAGGGCCTTGTCTGCTCTTAAATTTGGTGACCAGTGTTTCTGTATAGGGAGATAAGTGTAATATACACCTTCTGCAATTTAGTGTGATTCCCAAGTTCTTCAAAAGATTTGGTGGAAAGGTATATGCAATTCTAGAATACTGTATGAAATGTTGCTAGCTCATTTTCAAAGATACAGAAGAGCATTAGAATGTGAATATTTTTGTTCCTCACTCTCTGAATCCAGAGCGTTGTGTTGGGAAATGGAAAGTACACATCCAAAGCTTGTGTGTGAAAATCCACAAAGCACTCTGCTCTCCAAAAAAACTTTCTATTGTCTGTCAGATCATGACTTTAAAATGCCAGCAGTATGGAGACACATCCAACCCTACTGTGTGCTTATGAAATAAAGATAAATACCATTTTCTACCAGTCCCTGAGCTGGAAAGAGTTCAGCTATTGGATGAAGAACAGCTGTCTGAAGCAAAACTGGAAAAGTAGATGAGGCTGATGAGGAAAGACAAATGTTCTGAGGAATTAGTTGATGCCTTACCAGTTCAGTGAGAATCTTTCACGTTATCAAATTGGTATCCAGGTTGGGTCTTTGTTGAACTCCTTGCTTATGTCAGTTATCCACATAGCAACAACCAGAATGAACTATTTCTGCCTACTGTTGGCCAGGACACTCCACTTGGTCTTGAGTTAAGAATTGTTGGCTGCACAGTAGCTCTTTTCCATTTTTTTAAACAGTGGTCATCATATTTTTGCAGTGCTTAGAATTGGCATAATGCTGAAGGTAGGATGTAATCTGATCACTCTAGTTTTGATTTATCCATGAAAGATATTTCCCTTCCCCATGATAATGCTTCATCCAAATCCTTTAATGTAGTATGCAGTGCTACATAACCTTTGTAATTGGAAAGTATAATATTAACACTACTCCTCATAATAACCTCCATATAGATTAGGTAGCATATTACCCAGTTTACTGACTGTGAGGAATATAAATTAGAGATGCTGCTGCAGCTTAAATTAATAGATTTTTAAGGTCAGAGGAAACCATTTGTATTATCTAATCTGAACTTGCTGCATATCATGGACCTAAAATTTCACCAGCTGACTTCTGGATCTAGTCTATAACTTCTACTTAAATTAGGCCATATCTAAACAAACAAACAAAAAACAACTTGCCTAAGGCTATGTAGGGAGTCAGAAAAAAAATCCTGTTGGTTCAGTGCTTAGACCACTAGAAAAACATTTCAATAATATGTCTTTGGTACAATTTGCACAGAATTGGGATTTTGAGTAGACAGATCATTCTGGATTTGGGAGAAGTGAAGATGTACAAAACAAAGTTGTTCATTGGTTTCAAAAGTTTTCTATGTCATACTGGTTTAATTTTTAGACTCTGAGGGTACGTCTAGACTACATGCCTCTGGCGACAGAGGCATGTTGATTAGGCTACACGACATAGTGTAATGAAGCGGCGATTTAAATAATCGCCGCTTCATTTAAATTTACATGGCTGCCGCGCTGAGCCGAAAACAGCTGATCAGCTGTTTGTCGGCTCAGCGTGATAGTCTGGACGCGCGGGTGTCGACATCAAAGGTATTTGTCGACCACCCAGGTAAACCTCATCCCAGGAGGTTTACCTCGGTGGTCGACAAATACCTTTGATGTCGACACCCGCGCGTCCAGACTATCGCGCTGAGCCGACAAACAGCTGATCAGCTGTTTTCGGCTCAGCGCGGCAGCCATGTAAATTTAAATGAAGCGGCGATTATTTAAATCGCCGCTTCATTACACTGTCGGGTAGCCTAATCTACATGCCTCTGTCGCCAGAGGCATGTAGTCTAGACGTACCCTAAATAAGGCAAAGAAGACGGCAAAGACTGTAATTCTGTTGTACTAGTGATAAGCATATTGCTGTGGTTTAACAAACCATTTTACTATGTTTCAAGGATGTGCGCCATGGCTTAGTCTGAATGCCAGATCTTGATGAGTATCTAGGAGTAAAAAAAATCTGAAATCCTTGCTTAACATCTATGTATTCTATACGTTTAACATCTCTGGAAGCTCACAGATTCAAGTGACTGACCTGTTAGGAGTGGAGATGATTCCACAAAGAGCTTGGTTCAAAGTGGAGGAGAATGTGTAGAAAATGAAATTAACCAGCTCTTGGCATCTTAAAAGTATTCTGCAGGTTTCCTCACTGTAAAGTTAGAACATCGATCTATAGGAAAACAAAGCATCAATCTGTGTCTTCCACTTTTGATACACAAAAAATCTGTGGGAACTGAGGAACATCTGAGATCCAGTAACCATAGTGTTATTGTAACTATTCTTGTATTTGACTCCTTGAATATTTACAACTCTGCGGATAACTTAGAAGTAGTAAGCAAAAATGGATGAAGAAAGGGATCGGATGGGTAGGAAAGAAATATAAACCATTGTGTTTAATATTTACTCAAGTGTAAAAGGGACAGACAGAAAATTTACATCCTTTGTGGAAGTGTAATTAGACTATTTCCTTAAATCATTATTCTCTGTTTGCAGGTATGGTTTGGAATGCCTATTTAGATTTTACAGCTATGGTTTGGAAAAAAAATTCAGACCAGAGATCTTCAAGGATTTCCAAGAAGAAACTAAAAAAGATTATGAATCTGGTAATTCCCTTTTCTTAAGGCTCTCTACATATAGAGAGAAATATAAGAAATCACCTATTTACAGTTCGGTGCTTGTGAAACTGACAATGATCTTTTCTGCTATTAGGTCAGCTATATGGATTAGAAAAGTTTTGGGCTTATCTGAAATACTCTCAGTCCAAAACTCTAACGATTGACCCCAAACTGCAGGAATACCTTTGTAACTTTAAGAGACTGGAGGACTTCAGAGTTGATGTAAGTTGATAGTTCTATTAATAAAACATTCAGTGGACTGTTGCTAAAGGAACACTGAGGTTTATTTGGGTTTTGTAAAACCAAGATTCTGCAAAGCCTAAAATCTTACATTTTCATTTTTTTCAAAATCTAAATAAAATATTTTTGTTTAGGTTTGTTAATTTACAGCGTTTGTAGCATGGTACTAGAGCCTAGAAACAAGAACATGAAACTAAACAAAACTGAAACAAATCAATCCATTTTCACTGTCTAGGATGAGTGAAATACCAAAAGTAAATAGTTTTAGAAAATGTTCAACTTAATAAACCTAAGCTAATAAGCACATTTTTGTTTTTAATTATATGACTGTTCCTCTAATTAGTGTTTTTAGTGTAGATAATTTCTCGATGCTTAGTTATAAGAATGCAGCAAGTCAGAAATGTTCAGTGAGCAGTTGTCACTCCATTCCACTGACAGCGATCATACTCACTATTTTAGTATTTACTGATCCTAATTGCTGTTTGTGAGTCTGTCTTCTGATATAAAGGAAAAAAGTGCTTTTTCTTGTAATGTTGACTTTCCATAAATTGCTGTGCATTAAGACTGTGATGTTGGGTAGCCAGTTAATATTTCTGCAGGTACTGTGTATTTACAGCTCAGTGACTTCAAGACAGGTCATGGCGCTCAGGATTGGGACCTTATGTACCACCGGAGAATTGGCCTGTGACAGTTTCATTTAATTCATGCTGCTCTGAACTTTACCACATATTTTGTTGCGGGCTAATATTTTCACCTTTTTAATGCCAGGAGTCAAAACTTAACTTCAAATTCAGTTAAACTATATAATCTTTGGGGGCAAGGATGTTGTCTATAAAGAACCTAGAATTCTACTGAGTTAAAGATTTTTCATAATCAGTAGCATTGTTTTAATGTTAGCCTCCCTTCCTTTTGAATCATGTTATTCTAATTCAATCTTCCACTATGAATGATTCGTACTTGTTGAAAAAAGACTAAACAGGTTAAATTAATGTTTTCAGCCTCCTCTCAGTGAAGTATCTGGGAGAAAAAGACCTTCAATTTCAATAAGTGAGGAGAGCAGTCGTCATAGACACCAGCCTACATACTCTTCTAAGACTTTAATTGCTGCTGAACCCCCAGATGCCAATCAACTTCAGATCCCAGTATACTTTCATGATGGAAATACTGCACAAGAATCGATTGACAAGTTAAGCCAGAACAGAGCTGCCACAAGATCAACAGAAGGTGACATATCTGAAAAATAGACTTAAGACAAGTTAGTGCTCTTGAGGTCAACTTAGGTATCAATACTTTAGTTCATAGATTTTCAGGGGGAACAGTTCTAATGCTTGATTAAAAACAAATGTACGGGAAGACAAAGGATTGCATTTTCTCTTTCACAAGAAAGTTCAAAAACATTTCCCATGGTTGGTAGTGGCTGGTTCTGAGATGAAAGGATTGCTAGAGAAATATCTGTGTTTTCAGTATTGCTTTCCTTGAGCTATTGTTTACAAAAATGGCATTTCCATACTATATGCAAAAAATATTTTGGGGATGCCTTATCTTTTAGCTCATACTTCTTAAAGGAGATACAATATATCCATGTTACTTACTAAGCTTTCTTCACCTAATTTCTCCATTATGAATTGTCTGTATCAAAGCCAAAAAGAGTGTATATTTTTTTAATTACAGAAATGATGTAAGTTTGTAGGTTCCTTCTTACATATATAACTATTAAAATATTTGCTTTTTTGTAGAGTAAAAGCACATTCAAGTATGTAAAGCTATACGGGACTGTGTATGCTTCTGGAGTCTATTGAATTACAATGCTTTCCATTTTTTTATTTCATGGTCTTCATAGTTAGCGTTTTGTTGGGTGTGAAGTTTTCTGAGTGGACATCAACTGGTTTAGTTTTAAGGAACTGTCCAACACTTGGCTCTTGTATGAATGTGAGCAACAGTAAAATAGAATGGAAAAGTGGGTATGTTGATTGATGTACTGTCCTAAATTCACAAAATATCTGCAGGTTTTGCAGGTTGATAACAGTAAATAACATGCAAATCACCTTCGGTTTCATAGAGGTTCTTGTTTTTTTCATTTCTTTTTATTTCATGGCTATAAAGTTTTCTAACAGAGGTATAGCAGATTGATATGTTTTACGATTTTATTTGCGTTTTAACCCAAATATTTAGTTTTACTTTTGAGACATTTAAAAATTAAAGCACTCATTCTAAATTTGTTTTTCTATTTTAGAATGTATGTGAATGAACTTATAATTTTAAATTCTGCTAGGTATAAGACTAAATGAGATTTCAACAAATAAGTCCAAGACATCAGTTTCAGTCAATGTACACAATTCAAATAAGCATTCATATCTACTGTTGGGACTTGCGTAGAATCACAAGTTTTATTGCATATAATTACCTATTAACTTCATTTATTTTGATTTAGAAGATTTAGTATAATTGAGGGAATGACTTCTTTCTAAGGTAGGTGAAAAGATCGGAATGACTTCATTTTTGCTATATTAGTTAACTGCCAAAAGAGCCTTCAGTTAACTATACTAACTAGAAGTAATGTTTAACACTGATGCCTTAATACTGGGAGGTGTCCTAAATGACTCAGCATCCAAAGAATTAATTTTAGACTTGTAGTGGATTTTAAAAGTTCATGTAACTTCATATCCACTAAAATTTTCCAGTCATTTTGCCTTGTGAATTTGAATAGAACAATTATGAACACATACACACTTGTAAATGAGTATATAGCAGTGGCCTTCCTTGTAGTTAGAGTAATTTTCAATACAAAATTGAGCCTTTTAGAAGTAACCTATTTTAAAAGGAAAATAGGAACTAACATAATAGGAATGTTATGAATGAATATTTTAAATAGCAGCTTTTCAACATACTAGTCATACATCTCAGACCTATTTGATCTATGCCTCTTTCTGTCCATGAAAATGATGCAAATGTAAATTTGGATTGAAACTGTATATACAAGTAATAGACCTGGAATATTTGATTTCACTTTTTCATTGAATGCAATGTGTGCATATTTAGCTTTCAGTGTGTGTAATTTGTGGTATATCTTTGCAAATTTTATAAAAATATAAAAAACCAATTGTGTTGTGTTTGATATGTAAAATTATATATGAAGACATTGTTTAAAGTTGAGATTGCAGTCTTGTATGAACTTAGGTGAATGAAGGTATTTGTTAGGAAATTTAATCTTAAAATTAAGAATGGAATGCTTCTCCAATTCATAACCAGTTTTCTACAGTTTTGATCAAATCCTTTTCATATAATTCTGTTCTTAGTTTAAAACACAGAGGCAGGCAACACATACTGTGTGGCCCTAAGCAGAACACAGACTCTCTTTATGGCTTCGCTTCTCATTTTTTCTTTATGAAATAATAAGTCTCCCCCATGCAAACATCAGTAATCACAATGCCATATCACTCCCCATACCAACTCCTTCTGATTATCCAGTATCTTCAGCATATCCATAGTCATCAGTACTAGATAATACCCCAAATTGGACGTTTTAGTTAAAATGTATCACATCTATATTGTGGAATTCCGTTATTTAAAGTTATTTTTTCTGGAAAACTGGAAGAAATATCTGAATGGTTTTAAAGAACAGAAAACAATATTGCACAAGTGGATATGATGCTTTGTAAGTAGCAAGCAAAATGAGATTTTGATAATCAGTAATATGTATATCTACTTTTCTTGAGGTGGAAGATGTAGCTTATGATCTTCAACACAAGATTGACTAGTTTGGAATATGGTATGTTTATAAAATCCCTAAAAATGTAGGAATCCACACAGCTAAGTGGTTGAAATAAATGTGCTCTTTTTACAAATGCCATTTGCAAATTTTACAATTTAGTATGCATATCTGGGATCTGCCATCTCAAATTCTGATCTTTCCAGTGCTCAGAATATTGTGAGTTGAATGAACCATATGTAATTGATAAAAAGCTTTAAATTCTTCCTCTTCATTTAAAAGAAAAGTGTCTCAGAATTCAACAGCAAGCTGCCTTTCAGCCTAGACATTTATCCTTTAGCTCACACTGCTTCTTGGGGCTTAATGCTGTAATTTACCTAGTCTAAAATGTCATCTTAACTCAATTTACAGCACTTCTTTTCAAATAATTATTCCTGCTTGATTCTGTGCACTGAGTAGAAGCCTTTGAAGTTGTTGCAGCTCTGATGTACCAGATCAATAACAGTTTTAAAAATCCAGTTTACTATTTAATATTTATGTAGTGAAAAAAAATATTTTTTCTAGTGCTGTACTGAACTAGTGTAGTCACTACCCCAAAAGGCTTTCATCCGTATTAGATAAGTGCAAGAAGTAATATCACACAATAGGGTAAGGAAAAAACTAAGCAAGAAAATAGGAGGAGGTGTGCATTTCACAAGTTACTTTTTTTTAAAAAATTTTGAATGTGGCAATGGTAAAATAGATATGCAAAATCAGGCTAAAGGGAGGATTTTAAAGTAGAGCCAGATACCTTCTTTTAACAAAAGAGTTGAGGTTTATAGTGGATAAGTTGCTCAACATGAGCTCCCAGTGTGATACTTTGGCCTAGAAGGGCTTAACCTGCAGCTCTTGGATGCATCAACTGGAATCTTGAGTAGGAGATGTGTCTCTTTTTGGCACTGGTGCTGGAATACTATATCCAATTCTGGTGCCCACAATTCAGGAAAGATGTTGGTAAATTGGAGGGGATTCAGAGAAAAACCATGAAAATGATTAAAGGATTAGGAAATATCCTTTAGTGAGACTCAGAACTCTCTGCTTATCATAACACAGAGAAGGTTAAGAGGTGACTTGATTACAGTCTAAGCACCTAGATGGAGGACAAATATTTAATAATATGTTCTTCAATTTAGCAAAGGTGTAACATGCTTCATTGTGGCTGGAAGTTGAAGCTGGATATATTCAGACTGAAAGTGTAAGTTATTAGTGATAGTAATTAACTACTGAAACAACTTTTCAGGGGTTTTGATGGATTGTCCATCTTTTGGCAATTTTGAAATCAAGATTGGATGTTTTTTCTTAAAGATGTGCTCTAGCAATTATATAGGGGAAGTTCTATAGCCTATATTATTCTGGCCAGATTAGTACATCACAATGGTACCTTCTGTCCTAGGAATCTATGAAGAGGCAAAGGTTGTTGGAGTCAGTTTGGAAAGGGTCAAAGGAGTATCTAAGCAAGAAGAGTGATGTGGAAAGTTACTTGGAATACAAGGGTAGTATTGGAGCACACCTGGAAAATGAGGGTGAGGAATTTAAACTTCATGCAGAAAATCAGCGATGCAATGAAGGGTTTTGAAGAAAAGGGAAAACTAGAACTCTTAGAATCTAGTAAAATTGTAAATATTTTTTTCCTTTTGTTACTCAGCTTACTTTGAGCTTCATCAGTTTCAAGGATCCCATTCCCTGCATCGACCTAAATGTTGAGTATAATGCATTGGATAAGCAGTTAAAATGTGGGCAGAGTAATCAAATGATGAATGCATGAAGCAGATACAAGGTCTATTAACTAGTGATTAAATTACTTCAAATGTATACCCTGAGCCCAAATTCACAGCTATGGAAAAGTAAACAGTCCAGCAGAGAATTTGGCCCACTATGGATAAACTTATGAAATCTGTAGAAATATAAAAAGAAAACTAAAATCAGCCTACTCCAGAGCCTGCGTAATTATTGTTCACAAGGCATGTAAAATATTGGGGTGGGAATAGAGACAATAGCATTGAGAGAGCTTTATATCTGTTCAGAATGCTAAACATTGTGAAGTCCTCTCTCACCTGCTCAGTAGATACACCATCCAGAGCTTACCTACTGGAAGATGAATTTCTTATTCTGACATTTGATTACTCATGTCCCATGAGCCCCTGCAGCTTCTCAATCACATGCCACCTTACACTTCTGCTGTTTTCAGGCTTGGCTCAGAACAGTGTATACCCCAACAAACACAGTTTGATCAAGTTGATCTCCATTCCTCATCATGTGCTAGTCTCATCTGGTGGAAAAATCCACAAATGTGCTCAGGAGTCTCCTTCAGCTATCCATTTCTTATCATCCCTTAATTCAGATGCCTCCTTTCTAGGATGGTGAGCTTCCCTACAGGACCATACTGTTCAGGGTAAATGGTCTAGATTTATTAAAGGGTTATCTAACTTGTTTCCAATAGGACTGTCAATTCACATGCGTTAACACATTAATTGCAGGAGTTAATGCTGCACTGCTTCTTTGAAGTGGCACTCGGGTACTTCAAAGGGGCAGTGCAACATGGAGCCTGGGATTAGTTGGGGAGTCCCCAGCTGACCCCAGACTCCACTGCCCCTTTAAAACGTGCGGAGTTGAAACACTGCAACGGCATTTCAAAGGGGAGGTGCACATGACTAATTGTGATTAAATTTTTTAATCACTTGACAGTCCTAGTTTCCAATCATCAAGGAACTCACCTGAACCTGAGATTTGAACTTCTCTCTCTTACTAAGTCTCCCTTTGAATCGCTGACACTGTCTTCACTTTCATACCTGTCCTTGAAAACTACTTTCCCTGTAGCTTTCTCACCTCTGTTTGGAGAGCTGTTAAGTTAGTTTGGTGACTAACCACCTCCCCATTATACTATTTAACTTGTCCCTCTGCCCGTATACTGGGTTCTTAGGTAATGTTTCCTAATACTTATATATCAGACTATTCGGCTTCAGGCTTTTCATTTTAAACCCTTATCAAGCTGAGAAGGATGCAGTTCCTCGCACTGTGGATGTTAAGAGGGCTTTATCTTTCTGTTTAGACAGAACTAGACCTATTGGATTTTGTTTTCCATTGTGGACATGGTTAAAGGTACCTGTGTCCACAAAGTTTAAATGTGTGTCTAGCTGTGTAGTTTGTCAGAATATGTTGCTAGCATTATACAGCCTGAATGTGAAAACCATTACTGACCTTTCCAAACCTTTTAGCTGTATTGCACACGTACCTGTGCTCAGTTGCTGATACTGTTCCTTGTATAGTAACGGTCAGATCCGCTCCAGCGTTCTCTGGTGCTGCATGCTCATACTGCGGTTATAAAGAGTCTTGCTAATCCTGTGCCCCCCTCAGATTCTTCTTATTGGCTGACTAATAAGAGGGAAAGGAGGACAGGGTTTTTGAAATGGACATATGCAACATCTCAAACAGTTTATAGAAAAGTTAGCAACTAGTTCTTCAAATACTTGCACATCACTGTTCCAAGGAAGGTAATACTCAAGCAATTGCACAGAAGATAGGCAAAAATTTCAAGAAGAAGCCACCTGCACGATTGTGGGACTGAAGTTGGCATTGTCTTTGGCCTGCTGGGGATGGCATGGTACATGGAGAACAGGTTGCTTCCCTGCTGATATCCTGAATGGAACTTGCACTAAGAAAGCAGCTAAGATGGCTTGTGATCTTGTGGAATTAGTGGTAGTGGTTTCTGGAATGAGCTTACAGGTTTATCATCCATTTTGTAGTATGTATGATATAATCCAGGATGAGATTCTAACAGCTGAATTGATGTGCATAATATAATGGTTTGGTTCTTTCTATATAAAATGCCATGGCTTGTCTTAACATAGTGTAAATTTTGTTCCTTCCTACTTGCATGCAGCTTCAGGAGGAACACTGGTAGAAAGATTTGCTTAACGGCAGTGGAATTGTGAAACCACTTTTATACATTCTGGGTGTGGATGCAGCTGCACCTTATCCTTACAGAAGATTCTATACGGGGGCTACAATGTGAGGGCATCAGTTTCCAAAATCCTTCTGGACGAGGTGATGGCCACTAAGAACACTGCTTTCCTGGAGAAGTGCATCAATGAACATGTTGCCAGCACTTTAAACAGGGAGCCCATGCTGCCTGGCCAGAGTCAGGACTGAGACTGACCATGCCCAGTCCTGCTTGATCCTCATTGGAATCTTGTGTATCATTGGGATAGGAGAAAAAAGGCATAATACAGGTGATGTACACACAGTAGCAGGAGGGTGTTTCCAAAAGACCCTTGACAACAGACTTGCAGGTGGAAAATTATGTGGAAGTATGCATCCTTTAAATTGACAGCGCTTGACAAGTGGCGGTGAGCCCCGCTCCCTAGCCGCATGGTTTGGCACACTACACTCACGCTGCAGTGCTGTGCCGGGCTAAAATCTACTTGCCCTGGGGGAGTAGATTGCTGTAATTGTCAAGCCCTGTAAAATGAGGCTGGCATATTCAAAGACCATGCAGCACCTTAAGTTTGAGAGAGTGGTTAAGACAACAGAAGTGTAAGATAGATGTGAGACCACCCTGCACTTTCAAGCTTAGGGAATAACAGGCATGGAATCTTTTTCCTTATAAGTGCACCAAACTTCAATGGCTTCTACCCACAGGTGGGAGTAGACTTCTTGTTCCAAGAGTTGCTTGTGAAAAGAATCCCTGAAGAGGAATTGAGTAGGGGAAAAAGGTGGAAAAGACAAACTGAACAATACATCCTACTTTTATTATGCTAAGTATCCAGTAGTCTGAAGTAATGAGTCCAGGCATTACACAAGTGGGACAGACCATTTGAAAACAGAGGCATAAGTGATCCAATATTGTGGGAATTGATGCAGGTCATGCTACAGGAAGGGCAGGGCTTGAAGTCTGGTGAAGTCTGGTGACCAAAACATGCCTCAACACAAAGGAGTGGATGAACATTGCTAACTAAGCACTAAGGAGTCCAACCATATCACAAAAACCATATACTCAGTACAGAAAAAGACTTGGAAATTTGCCTGAAACAATAACAGTAGTTACAGCAGCTTGCTTGAGCAGTAAGAAGGAAATGAGGGAATGCAGAGTTTGTAGGGACCTTTATATACCAGCACTGGGTGGAGCACAAGAGGACACTGGAGCTGACTCAGTGCATACCATTAGGGGAAAAGGGGGGCAGCTGTGTTTGGGGCATGCATTAGAATGAACATGTGCAAGCATTTAAAGAATTAGAGCTCATTCAACATGATTTGTGTCTATCTCTCTTGCCCTATTGAATGACTTGCTTACTAAAGAAATCTACAAAGCTGTCAGAGGCCTCCATCCACTTGTTCAAAGCACTATGCTTTGGTGTGGATGCTGCATTTAATCTGCTATTCTTCAATCAATTTCAGATCATGTTCCATGTGCTTTTCTTCCTGGATGACAAAGTGCACACTGGATGCCACTTTCACAAAAGATAGGAAACTCAGTTCACAAAATGGCAGCTATTTAATCTATCAGAGTTAAGATTCCAAGTTGTCAATTACCTTTCTCTCTTTTTCCTCCTTAATCATATGAATAACTTTGACAGTCCGCTTCAGGCAATGAAAGATTAACACACTAAAAATGCTTTTTGTAGACCTCTGACTTGGACATATCCAGTGTTAATCACTTTGTATACTTTTTTTAAAGCCATGTTAAATTTATTTCACTGCCTATTGATACAGGTTAACCTTACTGGTCCAGCACCATTGGGACCTGACTAGTCCTGAAGGAGGGGATTTGCCAAACCAGGGAAGGATCCTTCCCTCATAGCCATGCTGCCACTGGGCTAAGGTTCCAGTGTGCCCCCACTGCTGCCTCAGCCCCCCAGTGCTCTCCCTGACCCCATTGGGGCCAGGGCTGGAGCTCTGTGACTGGGGCACAGGAGGTAGGGCCAGAGCTCCCTGGCTGGCCCTAGGGCTGGAATTCCCTGGCTCCTGGAGCACCAGGGATGAGGTCAGAGGTCCACTGCCATAGCCAGACTAGAGCTCCTTGGCTGCGGGGGCCAGAACTCCCTTCCATGCCCTCTACTCACACACTATGGGCTCCTGGCTGAGTTGCCAGTGCCCTGTCCAACGCTCGTGCCCCACCTCCCTCTTCCTGAGCTCTGTGGTCCATGCAGGACCACAGAGTCCAGGTTAAGGGAGGTGTAAGATACAGTTGTATAGGACCTATTCAATATTGATATGTACAAAGCCTTAAGCTTTGCTTTTAGGTATTGGATACCTTTCTGGTCTGATTATTACATAATGTTGGGACTGATTGGCTACTGTTATCTTGTAAATTTTGAAATGTTTCTCTTGTTAATTGAGTATATATTAGTGTGAACTCTTGCTGCTTTAAAATTGAGTTCAATTTAGTTTCATGTCTGTTAAGTAGGCACAAGTTTTTGTAGGTGTACATGTCTTCTGCACCAAGAAGAAACTCAGCCACACCTGTGCTTGTGTAGACATTTTAATAAGACATGCAGGTGCATGGAATACTGCTAGAGTGGTAACTATAGAATGTGCAAAAAGCTATAAGAACTGTTTACCATTGTACAGGATTAGACACTGAAGCACACCCTACAGCATCCACTGCTGAAGCCAAATTCACAAAAGCAGTGGTGCAAAAAAGTGTAGGGCTTATCCACAGAGTAATGAACTCTACAGGAGTGTTTGTAAAGTCTACACTAATTGGTCTTAACATTTAAATACAGCATAGCATTTGTAGTTCTACTGGGTCTGTCTGGACCAATTAAGGTACATGAGGTAGGTGTTCTTGAAGTTACATTGCTAGCACACATTACAATAGAGACTTCTCTATGGGGTAGGGGTAGATACATTAGACAGACCACCTGTTAAACTGCAAGCTAGCCCATTTCTCATCTGAGGTGACATGACTTGACAATACTTGCAAAATGAAATGCTGTAAGTGAACATTACAAACCCCCATAGTACTGTGTGCTCTTACACACGACCATAGGTTTAGTCAGATGAATTTTTTTTGATGTGACCATGTACAAGGAGTGGCATAGTATTTTAAAAATTCTGGAGTTGTACACTATTAAACTTCTGAAGTTCATTAGGGTTAAGGCCTATAGTCAGGTGAGTTGAAAGGATCAATTTAGAAGCAACCAGTATGCGAACCCTTTAATATGAATTATCTGCCTCAAATGGATATATTCTGCATTGTACAATTAAAAAAATGACCTAAGAATTTGTCACATTACAATTATTTGTATTTTAGACAAATTGAGTGCACCATAGCAACAGATTTATACAAATGATTTGTATAAATCATTTATAGATCCATACTTAAGGGATGGGTTTGTACCATACTGCTGCTGTTGGAAAGGAATTCTAACATTTCTGCATTAGACAAAAAAAATCTTGCTTTAACTCCAGAAAGTTGTCTGGATTAACATGAACTACATCCCTGCAGAGTAGCCCTACTGAATGCTATTGTACAATTATTAGTGCTTTATATTTATCTACAGAACACACAATCAAAACACAAATTGCTCATTTTTTGAGACTACATAATTGCTGAAATGGGGAACAGCTGTAACTGGCTTAAGCATGGACAGCTAAGTGATTATTTCCAGTTTCTACAGGGAACAAGTATCACACAAACATGTAAAGTTTGAATTACAAAACACTCATTCATGTTTAATAGGTGTTAATGTTATTTTGTAATATTAGATAAAATGACATTGTATAAGGTACCTGATTAGTAGTCACTTATTCCAAGTACATGTAGTTATTACATGTTGTCTAACTCTTAGCAGGGTCTACTAGTGCCACAACTTAATCAGTAAAGAAACATTGTACATTTATATATTTGTTTTAATTAAAATTGCTGCTGACTGTACAACAAAGCAGCCATGCAATTAATATATCCAATAAATGTCTTAAACTGAGAGTCATCATTGCAGATAACAGTGACACAGATCCAGTTAACTTATCACTGTTCCTGGAATGTTTCATTTCTCTATATACAACCATGATGCATTGCAGTTCATGCATTTAGTTAAATAAATCATTTCTTTAAGAACCCTCTTAAATGTATGTGTCATAGAAAAGTAACAGAACTATAGTTTTCTTTTATGGCAATGCAAAAAAAATTCAGTGTCCAAGGTTCCCCCCTCCCTCCTCTACATACAGATGGCAGTGCTGGGCATTATATTCCAGTGTACTAACAACTTACCTAGAAAGAAAGACAGCACATTCAGTATTGTACATGCTTTATTAAAATGGTACTTGTATTTACAGTCTCTGCAGAAACAAACCCTCCCAAGCCTTGCAGTCAGACACCCACCCATAGATGCACACACTCACACACACCCTCACTATTGTGTTGTGAAGGCTAGGCTCCCAAAAAATTGGGGGGGGCATGGTGGGGTGGTTTAATTTAAAAAAGCATGGGGAATGCATTTGGCCATCAATGCTAATTCAGTTTATGTATATTAACAATATGGTAAGTAACACTGAGCAGTCCTTTTCCATTCTATATACAGAATGACATCAAGGTTTACCAGTCAACAGAACATTCTAACTTCAGTCTCAATGGTGCTTGTAGTGACTTTGAAATCACATATTGGGGGGCTTTCCCTTAAAACAATTCAAGTCTATTTAAGTGAAATAAGGCACAATTAATATTGATTTAGGGGAAGGGCAAGGGTAAAAAGCAGGCTTCAGCTGATAGATGTTGCAGAGAAATAAGTTTTTCCAGATCCTTTTGACAGACAGATCCTTGTACATCCTTCAACTCTGCAACTTATGCCAAGAGAACTGAAGGTTTTTCCCCTCTGTCAGGGCTACTATTGCCCACATACAAGAATTTGGGGAGGAGGGGGGGAAAAATATCACACTAACACTAGATTCGGTAGCCCAGATTTCTAGTATTGATGTGCATGCGTAAATATCGTTAATGCTCAAGGAGAAAACATGAAACAAGACTCAACCCTCATTTTCTTAACTTGCTTCAAGAGCCTGTAAGTGTGGACTGTGAAGGCTTCATCTTACTGGTAAGAGTAAGGGTTTGGGGTTTGTTTAGGTGGTTTTTTTTTTTTGCCTTTTACCTCTTTGGCCCCTCCTCATTAATGAAGCCTTACCACACATTACAAATAAACTGCAACAAAAAAGTATGGCAGCATAAATACCTAATATTCCAATCTTCATTGTGTTATTTTCCTTGTACAAAACCTGTTGAATGTTTTTTTTGCAGCAGATGAACTGTACCCAAAGATGCAGGACATTCTGTGATGGGGGAAAGAGGTTGCAGTTCTGAAGGCCCCTGACTTTGGTTGTTTACAAAGTTCAATCCTGTTTAGTGTGATCCTTGATATCCTCTTCGTCTGTATATTCTGATGGTTCTTCCCCTGGTTTTAGAAGTCTACCTACGTAGTCATATTTTTCTGGAAAAGATATTTATATATCAGATGAAGATACTTCCACTTAATGTCTTCCCCATAACTTCTCAGTACTGCACAAGTTATTTTTCCCTTTTATGCTAAGTTTCTGATCCCACATCACTGCAGTCAAAAGGAATTTAACACTGAAATCAAGATCAGACCCTGATATCTTGGTAGAGATTTCTAAGTTATCCATTCTTAGACCACACTCTCTCAACTAATACGGTAGAATTTTCATCCTGTATTTCTACCCTTTGCAGCCCCACTGATTAGTCAATTTTCTAGCTGCCCTTAAATCCAAACAGGCTAATCTCCTGTATGTTATGAAAATAATGCAACTTTAAGACAAAAGCTCAGTACTAGATCCCAAAAAATTACTTTCCAAAAATAGAAAAATTAAATGGAATCTACACTGAATAGCTTATGACTACAGATGCCATATTCTCTGAAAGTGTCAGGGAGCTGGTATGTCAGTGTAGTAAAATTCTATACTTAACACATGAAGTCTGAAATATTACACTTCCTATTTTTATCGCTATGTAAAAATACTAGAATTAAAACGCCTGCTAAAGATGAAATTAAGTCAGAATTCCCTTTCCAAGAAGATAAACAGTACAAGTATTGCCACAACTTCTGTACAGCAAGCAAGAAACGTTTTTAAAAGCCCCCTCTAATTGTCATTGTGTTGACAAATTCAGTAGTATAGTTTAAAAAGTTACCTTTAAATTGCATTTCCCATTCTCTAACACTTTCCATTTGTACAGCGTTTAAGTCTGATAGGTCGTCATATTCATCTCTGAGTGCATCTTTATCTAGACAAAAAGTTGCTAGTCCCCTTGAAGCATCTCTTCCAGCAAATATTCCATATGGGCCCTCTGAAAATAGAAAACAAAATTGATATTTTCAAAGTTTATAGTCATTGACCTCAACACTTAAGTAAGATTGGTGTGTGGCAGAAACAGCAGTGTTACAACGCTGAAAAGCATTTAGTGCTACTGCATCTCAATGGGCATTGTTATGAGTGACAGGGAGAGTGGACAAGAGAAGCAAAGGCAAGAAAAGTAAACATTTATCAGTTATCTGTCAAGACCAAACTATAAGTCAAGCTGGTGTCTTATGCGAGTCATTTCAAGTGCTTCTGCTTTCTGAGGCTGAAGGCTCAAGAGAACAGAATGACAAAGAAAACATCTTTCTAGTAGGAAATAGTACATACATACAACGAACATTTAAGTTTGACCTTTCCTCAAGTCCTGGCAACCTCTCAAGGGTGGAAGAACAGCTATTTAACGTAAGACCAGGGTACTGGTCCACTCACTTCACCCAGTTTTTATGAACCATGACACTAAAGAGTTACTCTTATGAACTTAACACTATGAAATGGGAATTGAGGAAGCAGTTACACTGATTTGATTCAGTTATTTGATAATGAAGGTCTGTACTGCTAGATATCTAACCAGCTTATTGCACAGTGGAGTCAAAGTTGCAGCATGTCAGTATTTAAGGAGGCATCCAACTATTTTAAACCAGCATTCTTAGCTATATTGAAGTTTAGTTTTCTAACCCAGTTTATTTTCATTGTGTTTTACAGCTGGCAAAAAGTAAAGTTGATGAAAGTCCAGGGTTCTCTATTCTGCCACATCTACATTTCAAACACTGCAGTAGTGTCCTAAATTATTCCCATTCCCAGGTATTTATTCCCAGTAATGGAAACAGATCTACTGACCTTATTTGTAAAAACAAATCTTAAATTTGGGAGTTTTTCAGCTACCAATTTAATCTTAGATGTTATAAAAGACTACAGCTGTGTAACCCTTTTGTTATTTGTGAGAACATTATCTGGGAAGTTACTCTATTTCTGAAGAGCATACCAACATTCATAAACATCTTGCCTCTACTTTTAATAGTTTATCCAACTAGACATCAAAGGGGAATTTGACAGGCAAACAATTACCCAATTTGGAGTTTGACCAGAACGAACATGGATATAACCTCTCTCCCCCCCCCCCCAAAGCTAGTTGATTCACCTGCATTAATGCAGTTGAAACAGGCTCAAGGATAGTAGTGCCATGCAGGTGATTACTGCGTAGGTTATTTAGATGACCCCAGAAAACAATTCTGCTAATGAAACTTCAAGCAATCAAATAGAGTTACTATATAGAAAGCAAATAAGCCTCACTGATGGGCATAATTTCCTGTTGAGATTAGTAAAACTTTCCAGACTTTATTTTAAGTCATTAAGCTTTTAAAATTTGTCCTTATATCAATTAAATTGCCATAAAGTTTTTACATAGAAAAGTATCCCAAATGTTGCATGATTACAAATTAAAAGTCACAAAAGTTACCATCAACAAATAACTGCAATCAAAGTGTTTATAAAGTTAGGATTCCTCTTTAATGAGGGTGCAATAGGAAAGTAAAAGCTATAGTAGTCCATTGCAGTGTAAAACTAAAAATTTCCAAGTGTCCAAATTCCTCTACATCAACACCACAATATATAACTTTTGGAAACTGCTAGGTACAGAAACTAAAACTCAGTTGCATACTATAGTTTGAAGCACCAACACTCTAATGTGTAGCAAGTGAAAAAAAATTAAAAACCTAAATGTAAAGTTATCAAAATATATTTGTTATTGAAGCTAATGGTGACATTACTTGTGTAATATAGTTATGTGATAGAGATTTCAGCTAATAGTGCTCTGTCAAATGTAAAATGCAAACATTTTTAAGACAAACAAGAATTGCCCGCTTCTGCCCTCTGCTGAGGTTCTTGTGTGGTACTAAGCTGGTTCTGAACCTCTAACATGCATCTACGATCCTGCTAATGTTAGCAGCACGTACAGTACAAATATATAACGTTACAGATGTGTACCCTCTCAGGCACCTTTTCTTGCACTCTGATGAGTCTATTCTACCTAATATCTGCCTACAGTCCCAAAAATTGTGGGACGTTTGTTAGCAGTGAAACAATATTCACATTTAAATCATTGGGGCAATTCACACCTCTCGGATCTCATTGTTCAAGATATAGCACAGTGATCTAAGTTCACGTGTACTGTTCTATTCACAAACAGAATCAAGTGAAAGCTTAGATTCTTCAAAAACTGATAATGTTGCCAGATAATGCTGTGAAAGCATTTATGACAAACAGGCTCTACCACTCAGTTTTTTGTACAGCCTGCAGAGGCCCAGCCGCTCCCCTCCCCCCAGGCCCATTAGGGCCTGGGTGCAGGGGAAGCACACAGTTTCCTCCACCCTGCCAGAAGCATGTAGCACTTCCAAGTGCTGCATGCTCCTGGTAAGGAGGGAGGAGACTTCATGTGCTTCCCTGCCCCCAAGCCTCGACTGGCCTGGGGATAGGTGGAGCATGCAAAGTTTCCTCCACCCTACCTTCACCCTGCAAGGAGCGCATAGCACTTCGAAGTGCCATGTGCTCCTTGCAGGGCAGGAGGAGCTTTACACCCTCCCCCGCACCCAGGCCAATCAGAGCTTGGGGGTCGGGGAGCTCAAGAAATTTTCTCCACCCTGCTAGAAGCACACAGCACTTTTCTAAGTGCTGTGCGCTCCTCACAGGGCAGGGATAGGGCAGAGGAAACTTTGTGCGTTTCGCTACCCCCAGGCCGTAATTGGGGTGAGGGAGCATGCAAAGCCTCTTCCCACCCTGCCAGGGCTAGGGGTGCTTAGTGGGAAGGGGAGGCAAAGGGGCTTCCCCCACCCTCGGACCAATCATTGTCTGTGAGTGGAGAAGCCCAGAAGCATCATGACCCCTCCCCTTCTACTTTGGGCTCTGCCCCTTCTGGGGCAGCCTGCAGCCACTTACAATTTTTTTAAAGTGTCCCCCAGCCAAAAATTTGTGTCCACCTCTGATCTTACAGCTAAAAAGACCAAGTCTTTTCAGATCAGATATTTAGTACTCTAACACTTTTTGTGAATGGGTGGGATGGGGAGGGGGAAGAAGATGCCTGTAGCTGGGCTCTGGGAAAAAGGGGGGTTGGGGTACCCTCATGAATAGTATGCAGAGAGTGTGTGTATATATATAAATAAAATTAGGTGTGTCTGTATGAGTCCATCTATGTGTCTGAGTCCATTTGGTCAAGAACTGCTCCTAAACGTTAAGAGCTTGGACCCCCAAACTTGATTTACAGATTCCTCCTATCCTAACTTAAAGAGAGGTCAGAATTTGGTTGTGCCAAGAAAACGGGAAGTCTGTGGAATAGGACTGTTTTCCACAACAGGGAAAGGGAAAGGGATGGAGCAGAGATGCAATACCGACTGTGGCCACTAGGAGCAGCAAGCACAGGGGAGAACTATACTGCAGAGTGATCACTGGGGACAGCACACACCATCAAATGAATGACCGGCTGAGGCTCACCCTCTTGCCTGCCATCGGACACCAAACCCTCCCCTCCACCAGGCCTTTGACTGCAATGCCAGAGGGGATGAAGGAGAAAGCCCTGCCAGACCGGGGGGGGGGGGGGGGGGGGGAGAAAGGAGGAAGGGGAAGAAAGAGAAAGCCCTAGTTCACTGGGGAGGAAGGGAGGGAAAAGAGAAGGCCCCTGCCAACTGGGCCTCCTCCGCCCTGAGCCCCTCCTCAACCCCCCACCCTGAAGGACCTGGGCAACACAAGGTAAGTCTTTAGTACTATATATGCTGGGCTCGCCGAACTGCGGCAAGCCCCGCTCTCCAGCGATCTGTGCATGCACAGATTGCCCAAACCTGGCTCTTTCGGGTTGCAATCTATTTGCCATTTGTCAAGCCCTGTATATATGCACCAATTGGCTGAAATTTACGAATCTCAGCAGAGAGCGTACTCAACAAAAATACCCTCTAATCTGTTTTATGCCACCAAGGAAAATAATAGTTTTCAAATAAAGATTTCAGTGTGAATAAAACATTACTCCAAATTCATGCATTCTAGAAAATATTTTAATTTTTTAAATGTACCAGGGGGGCGGGGGACAACATGCACCGCCACCATTTTCAACAGTCAATTTAGACTTACTGTTGAAACAACAGGTACATCTACATTGCATGGCTATTTCGGGATACTGGAAGGTATCCTAAAATAGCTACCCCGCATCTGAACAAGTCACCGGTTATTTTGAAATAACGGGCGTGCTATTTTGACATCCCTGTAAACCTCGCTGCACCAAGGTTAAGTGATGGCTAGAAATAGCATGTTATTTTGAAATTTGACACTACATAGACGTGCCAAATTTCTAAATATTTCGAAATAGAATTGAAATAAGATACGCAATTTGCATAGTGCAAATTGCGTATCTTATTTCAAGTTTAGGGTGCTGTGTAGACACACGCAAAGTGACTGACATGGCTAAAAGTGGATTGATATTTTGCAGGCTATCGAAGAAGTGTGCAGAACTCTCAATATACCAGCTATTAATAGCCTTTAGTCTATTGAAGCATTTTAAGTCTTTATCATCATCATTTTAGCTCTATTTACAGACCTGAACACTGATAGTAACTTAAAAGGCCAGAGCAATAGGGGAAGGCCTCTAGTCACTGAAGTAGTAGAACCAAAACCAATTGACATAGGCTTCCTACATAAAGCAAGTGTTTTCTAATGGGAATACGTGGACTAGAGATGTAAATGGTCAGGGCTCGACAAATAATACAATCTACTCGTCCGTGGTGAGTAGATTGCAACCTGGAAGAGCCGGGTTCGGGTGATCTGCACATGCGCAGATCGCTGGACAGCGCGGCTGGCGAGCGGGACTTGCTGCAGTTCAGGGAGCCCTGTAAATGGTTAACTGATAAGTCTAATGCTTAACAGGTGAGCTTACCAGTTCTGGTTAACCAGTAGGGGCTGAAGCAGTTCAGGGGCTACTCTAGCCCCACAGGACTCACGGCAGGCAGGAATTTCACTGGCTGGCCAGTGCAGCCCCTGTCTGTGGCAGGCCTGGCTCAGCCAACTCCCTCTCCCATCATGTCAAGAAGGCTTCCCAAGAGTCAAGAAGGCAGCCCTTGTGAGCCCTGCTCCCACGGAGGCTTCACTGTGGGCTGTGCAGTATAAAATCTTAAATAAGCTTTATACTACAGAGCCCAAAGTGTAATCACTACGATTTTTAGCGGTTAAACAACTGCATTTCTAAATGACTTTTTACATCTGTAACATGGATTGATGTGTCTAAGCAAAAGGCTTTTTTTTAAAAAAAAATTATTATTAAGACTTGTTCTCCATGCAGTGCTTTTTTTGTTACGGTACTGCCCAGTATGCAGTACCGACACCTCCAGACAGAGCTCAACAACTTTTCCCCTGGATTACCAGCACTTTTTTTTTTTTTTAAACACAAAAAAAAGCACTGGCTCTATATATCTAGAATAAAAGTTTATCAAGATTTTACAAGCTTTACGGCTAGTTCTTTGGTAAGCTGCACATAATGTAATATTCAACCTACTGCATATTATTCCAGTTTGAAGTCCTCCTTAAGAAGAATTAAATTCTCTGCCCTGTTAACTAAAACAGGAAGTTAAAGTCAATAATAGTAGTTTAAGGAAATAAAATTTCCCATTAAAAATAAGAATATTGGTAGATTACAAGTTAGTGAAGTTGTCATTTCATAGTCTCTCTCAAAGCAGGTGAAGTGACCTTTAGAATTGTTTGCTCTGCAGACCCTACGAAGGAATTATGCATCCATCATATATTGCTGACAGCAAAAAATAGTTACAGCAATGAGACCTGTAATTTCCAATTGTCTCTTTTCTAATAAAGTGGATCAAATATTCCTTTTCTGCTCAAAATATAACATGTTAATAGAAAAACAAAAGAATTTCTTTGTCTAAATGCTACATTTAATGCTAGTCCTTGAAATAGGACTTCAGACAACATTTGGCAACTGAAACGGCTATCTTTCAAAACTGATTGACCTAAAATTGCCAACATGGATTTACTTCATATTCCCTCTTAATGAAAGACTAGGTGAAGGTAGTGAGAAATGATAATTCCAGAAAATGAACTCATCTGCTATACAGACAGTCCCCGGGTTACGTACAAGATAGGGACTGTAGGTTTGTTCTTAAGTTGAATCTGTATGTAAGTCGGAACTGGCGTCCAGATTCAGCCGCTGCTGAAACTGACCGCCAGTTCTGACTTACATACAGATTCAACTTAAGAACCCCAAGTCAGCTACTGCTGAAACTGATCAGCCCCTGATTCCAGGAACCCGGGGCAGAGCAACTGTGCCTCGGGCTTCCTGTAGTCAGCGCTCGTCAGTTTCAGCAACAGCTGACTTGGGGACGCCTGGGGCAGAGCAGCTGGGGTGCTGCTGGGTTGCTCCAGTGGCGCCGCTCCTCCGCGCTACTGGACCAACCCAGCAGCACCCCAGCTGCTCTGCCCCAGGCGTCCTGATTCAGCCGCTGCTGAAACTGACCAGCAGCGGCTGAATCAGGACGCCTGGGGCAGAGCAGCTGGGGTGCTGCCGGGTTGGTCCAGTAGTGCCCAGAGCGGCGCTGCGGGACCAACCGGCAGCGCCCCAGCTGCTCTGCCCCAGGGTCCACAACAAAAGCCTGGTCTGCTGGGGGGGGGGGGCACACTAGCTGCGTCCCCCCCGCAGACCAGGGACACGGGAAGCAAAGCCACAGTGGCGGGGTGCCTCGCCTCTGAGGCTTTGCTCCCGGTGCCCCTGGTCTGCTGGAGACAGTCCCCAGCAGACCAGGGGCACCGTGAGCAAATCCGCAGCCGCGGCGTGTTCCCCCGCTTCTGAGGCTTTGCCAGAGCAAAGCCTCAGAAGCGCGGGACCCCGCCACGGCTGTGGGTTTGCTCACGGTGCCCCTAGTCTGCTGGGGACAGTCTGGCAAAGCCTCAGAAGCGGGGGAACACGCCGCTGCTCTGGCTTTGCTCGCGGTGCCCCTGGTCTGCTGGGGACAGTCCCCAGCAGACCAGGGGCACCGGGAGCAGCTTTTCTCGCCCCGGAGTTCGAGGTGGCTGACCGCTGCCTGTGAGCTTCGGGGTGAGAAAGCCCCGTTCGTAAGTGCGGATCCGACATAAGTCGGATCCGCGTAAGTCGGGGACTGCCTGTATATAATTTCAGAGAGTCTGTCCAAGAACTCCTCCTAAACAGTAAGAGCTAGGACCACCAAATTCAGTATACAGCTTCCTCTTATCTTAAAGCAAGATCAGGGTTTGGTTGTGCCAGGAAGATGGGATGTACCTGAAATGGGTTTCCTGCTCATAAAATTATACAGAGAATCACCAGTCAAGTGAAAGGGATTGGCTGGAGGTGCCACTCCCCAACCCCTGCCACAATCCAGGACTGTCCCAGCCTCAAGCCTCTCACCCCTAGGTGCCTTTTAAGGATCGTGGAGGGGGGGGTTGAAGCCCCCTCTTACTACGCCTGATTTGTACAGAAACATTGCTGGTTGTTCCCCTTCATCAGGGAACAAGGAGAAGCTGCAGTTTGCTGCATTCCTCCATCTGTCTGGAGAGTGCAAGGGGCAGACAAACTTTGAGCATCCTCAAGTCAGGGACATGCAGCCCTCACCCGGCTGTGCCCACTGGAGCTGCAGCAGCCATGGAGAGGCACTTCTCATCTGGTCCCAAGCTGCTGCGCTAGTGAGGGCTGGAGTAGTCCTCTCTCCCTGGGGCAATCTGAATACTGAAGCCCTCATTCCCAACCCCACCTCAGAGCAATGATTTAAATGAAGCATGTACCTTTTATTTTAAAAAAATGAGTTCAGGACCTGAATAACACCAGGTAAATCTTAGAGTTAGATATAAGCCTTCCATCACTCTCTGCTGCAGTGATTCTAGAACACTTCCCAAAGAGGCACCAGTTTCTTCTAAAGTAAGAGAAAACATTCAAATGCTGTTGTTTATAAGAGAATTCACTGAACATAAATTTCTGAACAAACAATATCCACATTATCAGATATGGATTATATTGTTTGCTTCTGCTGAGCCCTTCTGTAGCTGTTACCCAGTTAAAAGATTTAATAAGTTGCCACTCATCCATACTTAAGTTGGAGTTTGTTTAAAAATATTTTTTCAAGCTGTTTTGGAACAACTTCATTTGCACTTAAAAGAGAAGCATCATAGAGCTGGAAGAGACCTCAGGAGGTCATCAAGTCCAGCTCCCTGCCCAAGGCAGGACCAATCCTAACTAAATCAACCCAGCCAGGGCTTTGTCAAGCCGAGACTAAAGAACCTCTAAAGATGGAGATTCCACCACCTCCCTAGGTAATCCATTCCAATCCTTCACCACCCTCCTAGTGAAATAGTTTTTCCTAATATCCAGCCTAGACCTCACCCATTGTAACTTGAGACCATTGCTCCTTGTTCTGTCATCCGTCACTACTGTGAACAACCTTTCTCCATTTTCTTTGGAACTTCTCTGTAGAAAGTTGAAGGCTGCTATCAAATCCCCTCCTCACTCTTGTCTTCTGCAGACTAAACAAATCCAAATCCCTCAGTCTCTCCTCATAGGTCATGCGCTCCTTATCATTTTGGTCACCCTCTGCTAGACCCTCTCGAATGCGTCCACATCCTTTCTATAGTGGGGGGCCCAGAACTGGACACAATACTCCAGATGTGTCCTCACCAGAGCCAAATAAGTTGGTGCCAGTATATTCAATTTAAGGAAGGGCAAGATGCTTGATCAGAATGGTTTGTGTTAAGTCAGTCTTGTGCCATCTCAATCCCATGTAACCTGTAAAACTCTATGGTTTATTTCTCCTATATATAAAACAGACGATAATCCTTCCTTTCTCCCATGCTTTGTCATGTCTGTTTAGACTGTACAGGGCACGGTCTAAGTGTCTGAACATCACACAATAGGGCCATAAGCAACTAGAGGTCCCACTGAAAATACTATAGTATGAGCAAACAGAAAATGTTGACGGACCTATTTTCAATATTTAGCTCTTGCATAGCACTCTTCATAGAACGTGCTTATCTTCAGTGCTATTTTAAAGAAATAACTTCCTTTTTTGCGAGAGGGTAACAGCAAGTAAACATTGCAAGGACACGTACTTCTACAACGCCCCCAAAGGCTTCTCTTATACAGTGCAATATGTACAACCATGCTCTATTTAGGTACAAATAGCTAATCCTAAATTGAACAGAGTATGACAAGAAGTACATACAAAAACATTTGTAACAAGATCTACATACAAAAATACTGATCAGATTCACCACTACTATATTTATTATGAATACAAGCTATACAACAATGAGCATGCTCCAACAGTCCAGAAGTCTCATTGAGACTTCATTATATTTTGAGGGCCAAAGATTGACACAGATAAAGTGGCTGATTACAGCCATCTTGAGTTGCATATTAGAACCAGAATATAACTTCCTGCAATATATGAACTTTTGTATAAAATGCAATTCATTCAGAACATGCTTGCTCTCTTAAAGAGAAAATTATATACTACAGTTTGTCCTCTGTTAACCAGGACTGTCTGCCGAACCACAGATGTTCCAGGACCAGAGAGTCCCAGTCCAAGGCTGGGCTGCCGAGCTCCCCACATCTAAAGTGCCAGGTATAATGGAGTTAGGCTGCCCAGCAGGGCCAGAAGCCCAGCATGCAGGGAGTGAAATAGCAGATTAATGGTACTCCAAAAGCGGTGGGAGGGGCCAGAGAAGGTAAGTCAGCAGATTCATGATGCTCCACTTCAAAAGTGCTGTGAAAATGTAGGAGAAAGAGTGAGGTTCCAATAATTCAGTGTGCAAGAGGTTGTGTCATGAAGGGGAGCAGATAGCGGGTTCACAAGCTGCAGGTGGAACCCCAGTGGACCACAAGTTGCCCACCACATGCCTAAAAACACTAAGCTCAGTCCAGGGTTGGGGGACCTTTTTTATGTCAGCAGCTGCGGACTCACAGAAAAAAAAAAAAAAGTCAGTCAGGGGCTACATAAGAGAGAGAGAAAAACAAACAACTCCCAAAACAATAACTCCACCTCACTGACATGGCACCAGAATGAGAAGCAAAAAGATTCCCCCACATTTCCTTCATACAGCCCAGCCAAAGAGAATCCAGGCTAGTAGATTTTGTGGGGCAATAAGTAGTGCATGTGGCTCAGATCTGGCTCTGGCTCTCCTGACTCCAGCCCACAAGCCTCTGGGCTCCTCACCTCACAACAGGCAGCTGGTGCTCCAGCCCCACAGGAAGAGCTGTGAGGGGGAGGGGAAGGTGTGGGGTTAGAGCACCACTGTGAGCTCCCCAAAGCTGGGGTGGGGGGGAGCCCAGAGCCTCAGGGGAGAGTTCCACGCAAGCGGGGGGGGGGGGGGGGGGGGGGGGGGGGAGGAGAGAGAAGGGCAGGTTGGGCACCCGGAGGTCTTAGGTTCCCCACCTCTAACTTAGCCCAACAATCTATAACCCATTACCCCCTCTTTTTGTCCTGCAGGTGTTAACAGGCCAGTATACCTTGAATGGTCTCCAGAATACGTGCTAATTACTTATGTTAAACAACCTATTCCATCTTGCATTTAGCTGTCAGGCTGAGTATCATTCCCAAATCTGAAGAAATGCTCGTGCTCGAAAGCATAGCTGTTACCAACCAAAGCTGTTCCAATAAAAGCTATCACCTTGCCCATCTTGTCTAATATCCTGGGACCAACATTGCTACAAGCTACATTTAATTTAAGTACATTTTATTTAATTTAGCTCATGAAAAATCAAATATAGGCAATCTGTGCCAGAACACATTTGTTTAAAAAAAATGCAAACGCTACGTAAGTAGTACTGATATGTGAACTTTTGCACAAGTCAGTTATCCTGAAGTTAAAATTTGTAGTATTAAGAACAGAGGTCACTGTGCCATGAAATAAGCAAGCAAGTCTTCCATGTGTTTTCAAGCTGTTAAAGCTAGAAAGAAAAGTCGACAAATCAACATGCACTTTGACCCACCCTCTAGTAGCACAGATTGAAAAACGAAGCACTCCGTACCTACACTAAGATAAAGTCGAGCAGAGTCAGCATCAGCCCCACACTGTTTCAACTATTTCAGAGGCCACTTGACATTTCAGACAGAGCTCTCCGTGCACGAGTGGTAGCGACGAGGGTGCTGTAGCTGCAAGACCAGAAAGGGAGAGAGCAGGGTCTTCAAGACCCTTTTCCCTGTGGCAATCTCCAGCAGCACTCGGCTGCCTCAAAGCAGACAGCCCGCAAGCGGGCGGGTGACTGAGGCAAGCAGCGAGAGCGGCAGCTTGCAGCTTTGAACCCCCTTCCCGCCCCAGCCACATGGATACGCGCCGCGCACGCTTTGCCAGTCCTCCCAGTGCCACACCAGCCTCACAGCGCAGCCCGAGCACCCGCCGGCCAGACACAGCGCCGGGCCTGCTCCCCGCTGGCAAGGGGAGGTCGGGTAGAGCCGCGGCTCCCTCGCCGGAGAAGGAGCAATCGTGCCACGGCCGGGGGCCACGATCCCGCCCCAGCCGGCTCCTCACCAGGCCCGTAGAACTTGCCGCCTTTGGTCACGTCGAAGACTTTGCCGTTGACGGCCAGCAGGATGCGAGGGGTGCGGGCCCCGTCGTACTCGTGCAGCTGCTCCAGCGTGAAGTCCCGCCGCTTCATGCGGGGCAGGGAGGCGGCCTGGCTCTGCTGGGCCGCGCCCCCCGGGCCGTTCCGCTTGCCCCAGCGCAGGTAGAGCCGATAGGCCGCCAGCAGCACCAGCACCAATAGCCCCACGTTCAGCAGCATCCCGCCGCCCGCCGCCCAGCCTCCCCCCGCCGCCGCGGGCGGCTCCTCGGCGCCCCCACCTCCCAGGCCGCCGCTGCTACCCTCAGTTCTTAGTTTCCCATCCCCATCGTCCGCCATCACTAGGCCAGCGCCGGCTCCTCCCCATACGGGCATGAGGGAAGAGCGAAGGGGCGAGGCACATTCTGCCCCCTCCTCTGCCCGCTCTGATTGGCCAGCGGCAGGACACGTCACCCTCACAAGCTCGCGCCAAACCCACGAATTAGACTCAGACACGCCCAGTTGCTTAACCGCCCTCGCTTGAGAATCCGGCACGGGGGCGCCAGAACGCGCGCGAGACACGCAGCCCGCTGAGAAGGAGGAGGAGCTCGCGCGCGCGCGCACACGAGCGAGACAGACAGACTGGCTGGCTGGCGTTCAGCTCGCCTGAGCTAAACTCATGCTGTTCGCTGGGGCGCGCGCGGGTTTTGAGCTACTGCGCGAGCCACCGGGCAGTTCAACGGTGGAGCGCGCGAAACGTCTATTTAACGCGCGAGCCGCAGGTGGGCCCTGAACTCATCCTTGCTGAGAATTTGCCCTGGGCGGCTCTTAAGGCGTCGTGGCTACTGCACTGAACAGCCAGGCCTCGAGCCCATGGTAATAACGGTGCTGGACAGCTCGGTTCTCCAGCCCGCGGGTGGCTTGCGGATGGCCCTCATACTGCCCCAGGATCTGGCAAAGGACACACACAAGACTAGCACCTGCTGAGCGGAGCAGGGGAGTTTTACAGGGCACAGCTAGGTGAGGGCATAGCTCCACTATTCCAGTCACGAGCACTGCCGTAAGATCCGGTACGTGCCTGTCACAGTGCCAATGGGGCATTTAGTGCAGGACACAAATCTTTCTACAGGAAAAAGGCATCACCTGCATCTTTGGATTGGCTTAACTCTATTGATTCACAAAAGTGGCATGGGATCCTCCACTTCAATGAGCATACTCTAAAACAAACTAAGTTCAGTAAGGCAAGTTGGTGAAGTACCTTTTATTGGACCACATTCTGTTGATGAGAAAGACAAGCTTTCAAGCTTACATAGAGCTCTTCTTCAGGTCTGAGAAGTGTATTCAAAGCATCACAGCTACATACCAGGTGAAACAAAAATTAACACATATTTCAAGGGACCTGCTGTGGCTGAAACCAAACACTACGCTCTGAAATGAACCCACAGAAAGATGGTGCAAGACAAAAGCACCAGCTCATCATTCACAGTTTAAGTGACCTCTCGGGCCTCATTCTCAACCTGCACAATTCCTTTAAAAACACACCTATGAATGTAAATGTATAGCTGGGCTAGACATTACCAATTATAGACTGAACAGTGACACGGATTTATGGCTGATTGCAACTGTCTAATTTACTCAGTCTCCCCTCCCCAGCTTTTTTTTCCTCTCCCGTGACTGGAGAAATAACTGACCACTACAACCTTAAAAGTTCCCTTGAAATATGTGTTAATTTTTGTTTCACCTGGTATGTAGCTGTGATGCTTTGAATACACTTCTCAGACCTGAAGAAGAGCTCTATGTAAGCTTGAAAGCTTGTCTTTCTCATCAACAGAATTTGGTCCAATAAAAGGTACTTCACCAACTTGCCTTACTGAACTTAGTTTGTTTTAGAGTATGCTCATTGAAGTGGAGGATCCCATGCCACTTTTGTGAATCAATAGAGGTAAGCCAATCTAAAGATGCAGGTGATGCAAGCCTTTTTCCTGTAGAAAGAACTTCAGTATCTATAAATTCAGAAATTAATCACCTATTTTTAAGGGATTGAGGAGACTCCTAAACAATGTGAGAATGCTTGCAAGAATAGTACTTTTATAGGAAGACCTTAATGAGAATCTCAGTTACATACATAATAGAAAAATGCATTTTTTAATTATGTATTATTACTGAGCAACTATTTTAGTCTGATTATTACTTCATTTTGTAGTGGTTCATTAAGCTTTGCATGTTTACTGTTAACAGTCACATCAAAATGTGTGTCTTGTTACTTTTCTCCCACTGCTGGGAGTTAGTCGATATGCTTGTCCATGGTAATCACTTTCAGCTTTTCCATGGCTTTTCACAGCTGAATTAATAATTTGTAGGAGCTGGGGAAAACATTGTCATAGGGTGGTTAGTTCTTTTAAACAAAGTATATCCAATGACCCTATGTCAGAACAGATGTTCTCACTTGGCCCAATTAAGGGGATAGAGTTGTACTGGGACTATAAAAAATCATTGAACAAGCTAGTCCCTCAAATTTGATGGAGGGAGTATTTGGTAAGTAAGGGTTTCTAGGGCTGTCAGGAAAGGTAAAGAAAAATTAGGGGTATAGAAATAGTCTTAACTTCTGAGGGAAATAAAATATATTCTGGGAGAATGCTAAAGATAACAGCAAGAGAGGCTTGTTGGTGACCTCCTGTCAAGCTAGTGAGCATGGGTGAGAAATGACTGCAAGTATCTTCTGCAGCAGAGTTATATACTTAACTTGGAGAACCAAAGCTGAAGGTAGGAGAGTTAGAGGGGCTTATCCAGTGATACATCTGGTGATAGTTGACTATAAAAGAATGAGAGGGCTTGGGGGGAGTGTTCCCTGGTAGGATGATCTCCCTACAGAGGCTGTGGGGGTTTCCTCTGTGTGGCAACCCACTTCAGTCAAAAAGTGATGGTGGTTTTCCCAGCAGAGGGACAGAAGAGGATTAAAAAGTAGCCTAGGTACAGTGGAATATGCTAGCATGTGACCCCTCATGGCATGGGATTTTTACTGAATACATGGACTGCTTGGGACTTCTAGCGCAAGTCAGTCCATAGCTTGTTTGATGATAAAGTGGCCGTGAGGAATGGTGGTGTTGAGACAAAGTTTGTGTGCAGTTATTGGGGGAACTCTGATGGAGGGCAGGGGACTAAGATAAGCGTTCCTGGCATGTGGAGCAGTGCCACAGGAGAGTGCTCCAGGTAAGGCTATCATGTTACAAGCAGCATCACTCCTACTTGGCCTTAAGTGTTCAATATTTTTTCTTGTAATATATATATTTTTTGCTGATATATGCAGAGAATTATTTCTCTTCTGAATTATAGTATGCTACATGCACTAAGACATTCTATTTACTTCAGTTTCATTAATCAGAATCTCATAGGAAGGTTATCAGTATTTCCCTTAGTTGCATTTGCAATAAATCTCTAACATCTCTAAAGAGAAGATGGCTTTTTTTCACTATCAAAGTGTCTTAACTAGAACATATGTTCACCAAGTCTTATGTCTGAGTATGCTGCTTGTGGCAACCCTGGGAGGACTTAATTGAGCAGCATAAGTCCCTCACTTTGTAACCCAAACTTGAACTGATGCATGTGTTACCTATGAAGCAGGGAATAAGTCTATTCAACAATTTTGTGCTACAGTTCCTCTCTGATTTAAAAGTACCTTTACAGACCATTAATTTCTATCTTTGCAAGACTCTACAGTTGGATTTTCTATAGGAATCTTTTTGGGTACTTAAAACTAGAAATAATAGGATTCATTTTCTTTTTTGAATCCGGTACAAGTCTTTACTATCATTTATGCATGCATACAACTATTACATTTTAAATGCTTCTTTATAAATAACACAACCAAGAAATATTCTATACGCACAGCAGTTACAATATACCCTACCAAGACTAACATCACTATATGATGGTTCATTTATTTCCCTTTTAAAATGAAGACTATAACACAGTATAAATCCAAGATATATATTTATAATAGCTTACAAAATAGACATAGGGTTTGAGATCTTTCATGCTGGCTCGTGTTAACAAAGATTAACTGATGAGCTGTTTAACTGTAAACAGTATCATATATTCCTACTTATTACACTGTATAAGCTAGACCCCAGGAAAAGTATTGTTTGGACTCTGGACATATTTATTTCTGAACTGCTGAAAAGGTCTCTGAGAGGGGAATGCCTGCAGAGCCCTACTTTGCCATGGAGGCATTCTGGGATGGCATAGTAACCTACCACAGGGAGGCAGGTGCCCAAAGATCTTTGAGAATATGGAGTCTTGTGTATTAGACTGCTTGTTGTGAGAAACTGCCTTAAAGATAATGGATGGTATAGCTCCCCTTTCAGGATAAATGTAAAAAGCTGGACAACTGAACTCACCCAAGTGAGTTCAGCTCCCAACTAGGCTTGCATGTGACCTATATTGCTACAGGGGTTTCACTATGGGCTGAATGTCAGTGCAGAGGGATGAGTATATTGCTTTGGTAGAGCTCTGTGTGAGGGAGTAGATATGGCTAATACCATGAAAGAAGGCAACGGAAAGCACAATGGCTAGAGAAATACATGTTGAATAATTGAGAGAAAGCTGAGCAATTTGAATTGCATTGCTGCAAAAAGAGGCTTAGAGTCTTGAGCATAGGAAACAGGTAAGCTTCTATTGTGATAAGAAAAACAGGACTTGGTGTACCTTTTTTGTAAATAAATGAGATGGCATCAATTTCTCCTCCTAATAGTAACAACCCTAAGGATTTCAATATTGGTTAACCACCCCAATCAAAGGGATGAATGTTGGTGTGAGAATGGGACCTAGTTTCCAGAGAGACTATAGTCAACAAAGACTGAACAAATAATAATAGGTGCCAGCAGAAATTTAAATGGCCAAAGGAATTAAAATCAGAGCTGGAGATTTCACAGAAAGTACCATCCCCAGGTTTCCAGAAAAGTTTGATGTGACCTGAAGGCAGAAGTCTTCAGCATCTGCCTGAAAACTTCATAGTTGCTGCCACAACTTAAGTCCAGCTGCAATGCTTCCCATTTAGAGAGACCTCTTCCTTGAAGTAAGGAAGATTAGAAAATCCTTCTAGTTAATTTTGAATTTGCTAATTTTGAACTGCAGCAAGGACTTAAGGTACTGAAAAAATCACCTGGGAAAATAAATTAAACAGACCCTAGCAAGAGGGGAAGTCAGCCACCTGACTGTGGAGTTGGGCCAGCAAGAGGGGAAGTCAGCCACCTAACTGTGTAGTTGGGCCAGCAAGAACTTGCATATGGGAGAGCTTTTCTAATCCACAAAGGTCCTGAATGCAGAGTTGTGTTTGTCCTGCTAAAATAACAGAAACCTCACTATTTTGAGAGGGGAAACTCCTACGAGACCTTATTTCACTTTCTGACTGCAGAGCTCAAAAAATGATTGGGAAGATCAACAGAAAGGGGGAATTTCTATCAGCTAGCTTGAATGGCCCAGTTTTGATAGTGCTACAGAACTTATCCTACGAAAAAAGATTGATGGCTGTCTCTAAACCTCAAGGGATTGTACTAGATCTGGATAATTCAATCTGTGGTTACCTGAGCGCAGCTACAAGCTAGGGGAGGGAAATAGAACTGAAAAAGGACCTAAAATTGCTAGCCCTCTGGGATTACCCCCAGGAATTAAAGATTGCCATGTGACTAAATCTCCAGAACTACATCCAAAATTGGCAACCCTAAAAGGGCCTGTTGAGACTTGCCTTGCCGGCATATGCAGATGTTAATGAAGACTTTTAGGATAAAACAGTAATAGACCAACTTACAGATGTGAAGTTGGACTTGTAGAGAGAGATTAAAGAAAGGCGGCCAAAACGTGATGGAAGGCTATGGAATTGGCCACAGAACATAGTTTCCTAACAGCAGGTCACCAGAAGAGACAGCTGCTAGTGAGGAAATGGAAGCTGAATGTCATGAGCCCTGTAAGTACAGCTGTTCAGTATGTATGAAGGAAAAGGTGACTTCTAATTTGGTACAAAAGACAGGAATTAGAAACTGATAAATTGTTTGTAAAATCAAGTGAAATTGGTGGTGATGCAAAAATTAAAGGAAACCATACAGTAAATGCTGGTACTGCAGAAAAACTAGCCCCCCATCATGTTTATAAGAAATGTAAGGAATGCTGGAAGAGACAGCTAAAGTGTCTAGTGAAATCCACTCACTCAGGGGGAGGGGGAAGGCAGGGCTGTGAAGGGGCAACACTAAGTTGAAGGAGCAAAGCTTGGAGGTATCAGGATCAGCCTCCTACTCTCCTGTGCTGCTGCTAATGGTATGCTCCCCACAGAGGTGGGCAGCTGGAGAGAGACAGTTGCTAGCCAGGCGCTCTGTTCTGAAGGCAGAACCACTGCCAACAGCAATGCAGAAATAGGCAATACCATGCCACCCAAGGGAGCTGATAGTCACATCGGGTCCCTAGACAAGGTGTGGGGGAGTGGTTTCATGCTTCAGAAAGGGGTGGGAGGTACTGAGGGCTGGCTGGAACCCCTGCCTCCCAAGGCAACCCTCAGAATTGCCTGGAATGCACATGGTGCTCCAGCAGAGATTTAAAGGACTCCAGATGCTGCTTTAGGAGCACTGTCTGGAACCCCAGACCTCTCTGTATCAACAAGCTCCAGGGCAGTTGCTCTCTTTGCCCCTCCTCTTGGTGGATCTGATGCCACGTTTACTTTTGGGCTGCTGTCTGGAGAGCTGGGCAGCTAAAGAGTGGCAGCTGCTGATGAAGGATGGTTTGGTATTGGTACTCTTATTTCTGTATTGCTACTGACTTAATGCTGCCTTTAGAGCTGGAGGCCCAGCCAACAGCTGCTGCTCTCTGGTCACTCAGCTCTGAAGGTAGCACAGAAGTAAGTGTGTGAATACTGTGACCTTTGTATAATCTTGCAACCCACACTACTCGTCTTTGGGCTTGGGGGGGCTCTCAGTTTGGGAAATCTTTACAGTATCAAGTAAAAACACACACACAGTCACGATTATGAGGGTTAGCCAGCAGCCTGGGGATTAAGGAGTTAACTACACCTAGCCAGGTGGAGTGACCAGTAGGAATGTAGGTGGGACTTTCAAACTGGGACAAAGGAATTTGGTTTTTTTTCCTTTCTCCTTTTTGTCTCTCAGAGAGAGTTGTCTGCAGCTACAGAGAGGGACAAGCATGTCTCTCTCTCTCTCTCTCTCTCTCCAAGGCACCATTCTTCATTTTCTGTAAGTAGGGTAAAATGTAGGTAGTTTTGTTAGGCTTTATTGTTTTAAGGGTTGGGTATGGGATCTGAGATCTGGCACTGTTTAAAAGATGTTTTGGCTTTTCTTTGTAACTAAGTTCTAGGCCCATGGAGTTTCTCCATGAGTATATTTTGTTACCTTCCCATCTAGTCATTATGCTTGTAACAGGAATATTGTAGTAATAAAAGTTCTTTCTTTTCTTTTCATTAACCTGGCATTGGTTGTGTGCCCTGATTTTTATTTTAGGGGTGAGATTTCCCAAATGATCTTTCCCCTGATTTCTTTATCAACATTTGGGTGGTGGCAGTGGAAGTTTTATTCCCAAGATCTAGGTTTTTAAGATTTGGGGGGGGGGGGGGTATACCAAAGCCTGGTAGATAAGGCTTTGGGGTACACTTGCTGGCCCCCACTTCTGCCTTTATCATGCCGGAGTGGGGAAGGAGCCATGACACACGCAACCAGATTTCATGGTCTGATGCATTTTCCTTGGCCATAAATTTGGTAGGGCCGTACTTGTAAATTACCAGTCTATTGTGGCTTGAGTTGATCTTATGACCAGTTGCATGGGTTGTAAGAGAAGGACCAGCTGGGGAAGGCAAGCTCACTCCACCCCAGGCCTGCCTCTGGAGGCAAGCCACTCCAGCTCACTCCTTCTGGCCACCTAGAGTGCTGGGATAGCTGGGCTGCAGCCCTATCCCGGGCTGGAATCCTGTCCCTGGCTATTACCTCAGCCCTCCTTGGTGGCCAGGGAAGCCTAGCTGATGCACTGTGCCCCTATCCCTCCCTGGCGGCAGCCCCAGCCTTTGGTGGCCAGGCATGTAGACAGTTTTGGGAAGGCTATGCCTTCCCTTGACTGCGTTTACCCCCCCCCCCCCCATGGCTAGTTAGATTGAACATGAGTGAGAACCTTGGCTCTTCTGGACACAGCCCTATGCTCTAAAGCTTTGCAGGACTGAACCCAAGGAACTATGGCAATGTACCCTATTTTTATAGTGGTAAGTTCCTATTTGAGTGTATGCATTTTGCAATATCATGCTATGACAATCTTTAAGTGGCATCATTTATTCCGTTATTGGTGGTTTCCTTTTCATTAACCTTCTTCAGCATTTTAGTGGTTGTCACTGGGAGTTTTGCCATAATCTGGTTTCACCTCTCATTTGTTACCTTACCTTTAGGGGTGTGTACCTACGGTTTAGGGTCCTCAATCTGTCATTCTCCAGTTGTCATCACCATATCCTGCTAGTCTGACTGGCATCTCCTGATCTCTTCCTCTTCCTCAGCTACATGAACCATTTGGTACTGACATGTCTTGTTTGTTTACATAACATGCACTTCTCAGTCACACGCAGAACAGTAAATGATTAAAGATGAAAACTTCTTATAAAGCAAAGTTTATTTTTCATAGAGCAGCAGAACTTAAACAGAAGCTAAACAAATTTTACTAAAACAGTTTCTTTTTACAACTGCTAAAAACTACTCTTGTAAGGATTAAGAAGCTATTCCAAAGTACAAAGAATGAAGTATTAACCTAAAACAGCGTTTCTCCAAGTGATCCACAAAACCACTCTGAGAAACTTAACGGACTGCTCCAGTGTATTTATTTACTGGCTCTGCAGCCACTGAGCCTTGCAGCTCGCTATCATGGCTCCTTCCCCACTCTGGCATGGTAAATGCAGAAGTGGGGGCCAGCAAAAGTACCCCAAAACCTTATTTACCAGGCTTTGGTATAAAACTTCCTCCCCCAGAATATTAACCTAGATGTTGGGAATAACATCTCTGCTGCCATCACTCAAATATGCTAAAGAAATCGGAGAGACTACTTGGGAAATCTCACCCCTAAAGCACAAACCAGGTCTGACAAATTAACCGATACCAGGTTAATAAAAAGAAAAGAGAACTTTTATTTTCACCACAATATTCCTGTTGCAAGCATAATAACTAGATGGAAGAGTACCAAAATAATATACTCATGGAGAAACTCAGTGGGCCTAGAACTTAGTTATAAAGGAAAGCCAAAACATCAGATCCTATTTCCCAAACCATAAAATAACAAAACCTAACATTTATCTAAACTTTACCCTACTTACAGAAAGTGAAGAATGGTTTCTTGGAGAGAGAGAGACATGTCTGTCTCCCTCAGTAGCTGGAGAGAAACACCCACAGACAAAGGAGGGAAGCCCCCCATTCCTTTGTCCTAGTTTGAGATCCCTACCTACATTCCTATTGGCTAAGTGAGTTAGGTATAGTTAACCCCTTAGTTCCCAGGCTGCTGGCTAACCCTCATGATGATTACACTCCCATTTGGCCTCGGTTCACCATTTGCTGTCAAAGGAAGCCTTGGGAAGCAGTGTGGGCCGGGCCGCTAGCTCCACTTGGCTGCAGCTCCACTTGGCTGCATATGGGAGACGTGAGACTCCACGGCTGTGGAGCTAATAAATAAACACACCAGAGCGGCCAGTTAGTAGGTTTCTCAGAGTGGTTTCATGGATCACATCGAGAAACATCAACCTGAAATAAGTGACCATAAATAACTCAGACTTCTCTGGACTCTTCCTGCCTTGACATCAATAATACACAAACAGTCTGTCTGATGCATTTTTACCAATGGCACTAGGCTGTTCCTTTCTGCTAGTCAGAAATGTGTGTACCCTAGCAACCACCCTAAAACTGAAGACTATATAGTATCCTAGAACATTCTACTTACACATTCCACATATAATGCTGCATGAATCATACAAACATCATATCTTGGCTACAGTACCTCTTTGATTACAAATTAAGCCCTAGGTACACTGTTTATAATAAAGGCATAGGGTTTTATTGCTGGCTCAGCCCCTGCTTCTATCACTTCCCATGTGCTTCAGGTAGGCATTTACACTCATTTTATGGAACTGTACATTGCTAATGTTGCTAACTGGTAACATTTGAGACTCGCTACGCAATAAAGTCTGTTGGCATAGTAAAAGCAGCAAAATTCCAGTGTGACGTGATTATACTAGTATATAAGTACTTATGCTAAAAACAAAACATACTACTGTAAGGCACTGTAATGAAAGTATAACTGCATCTATTTTAGGGCTTTTACTGACATGATATAAAAAAAGACAGTTGAAAGTGACAATTATGTGGTCTTTGCTGTACCAGGATTCTAATAAGTCCTAAATAAAAAATTAGAAACACATCTGCTTCTTTCCCTTGTGGTTCAGATATTTTGTTCAGAAAATGTTCTATTGTTCTGAATACCAGGTTTCTCCGGTGATTATGTACTTTGAATCTTGGTTGCTATCTGGGGGGGGGGGGGGAATATGAGGGAAAAATAGTTTCTCACGCTCCATCCAGTGGCTATGTGGGGAATTGCATCTCCCGAAAAGGAATTCACAGATCAATACCTTACCTAATTACTACCACACTTCACACTTCCAAATTAATTTAAGAGGTTGAAAACATGACTCAGAATTTGAAGTCTCAAATTTTGAAGCTGAGATTTTGATTCAACTTTAGCTTTAAAAATGTCATTGCAATAAGGGGAAGAGAGTTAACAAATATAACTACTTAGCTTTTGAATTCACAATCTCTTTATGACAGGAATTTTACAAATTATGTTTATTTTGAACCTGGAGTTGCCACAATTAAGCATAGTGTGAACGCAATCTTTTATGCAATTCTTTTCTTAGCCCTCAGCATGATTGTGTGTTTAATAATGCATATCAATGAGCATTTAGACTTATGACAGTTCCTTGGCAATCAGGTTGGTTTTTTCAATTTTTCTAGTATTTTTAAAGTGTTCATACAAAATGGAATATAAAGATCATAATACAAGTGTTCTTGGCAGCTGTAGATAAATTAATGTTGGTTTTGCTAGTGCAGACAGGACCTATGAGCTCAAAATTTTTTATGTCTGCTACTGACAAAAGATGGTTAAAGTAATGATTAAGACTTTTTTTTTTCTGCAAAGGTAAAAACATCATTCATTTCATCCGGTGCACGTATGCATTATGATTCTTTAATCATACACTATTTTTTTCTACAAGACCTTACTTCATTCACAATTGCTAGTTGATTGGGCAAGAGCAGAATTAAATCTGCCCAAGCAGCCATAAACCAGGCATCACCTAATGTTTGAGTGCTTGAATTTGCAACCTTAACCTTTTCATATAGCTTTTAAAAATACTATGTGTTTGTGTGCTTTATAAATACATAATATGGTACCTGATTAACATTAGAGTAGTTGTAGTATAAGTTACAGTTTCTGTGTACATATTTTGTAGCTTACAGGTCTTTGCTAACTTTCAGTCTGGACTGAGGTTGTTCTGGCTGCAGCCTCTTACAGTGTTTCTCTCCAACATGATATATTTTCTAAAGTAACATCTTAATTTAGCATATTCTATTTAAATTCTGCTACAGTGGTTACTATAAAAATTGTGAAACAACAACATTGTTAGTGGCTAAAATAGAATTTAATCCCCAGTTCCACTGATCTTTTTTGTGGAGTCTCCTAACAAGTGTAGTCATGGCTTCACATTTAATTATAGTAATCATAACCTTTTTTGCTAGGCTGAGTGTTGTGCAGACTCGAATGTTCATTTTCATTTTTAAGCAAATCTTTCAAAGGAACGAAACAGACAAAATACTGACACATGATGCCGTGGAAAACAATGGGAACTCTAACCAGCACTCTTCTATCACTGACCAAGTGTAGACATAGCCTAAGTTTCTTTGTAATAAAGGTATTAGACAATACTCAGGCCTCTTGGTTTGTGTACTGACAGATGATGAGGTCTCCTACTGAGACAGACTGGTTGGTCAGACCTCATCTGTGCCTAATCTATTAATTTTTTTTCTTTCTCTCGACGTTCAGAAGGTTGTTCCATCCGTGCAGGGGCAACTGCTGAAGAAGGGCACTGGTCATTTGGCCACCCTCACATGACTCCTCCCTGTGCCACCTGGGGAGGACTGGAACAATGCTTCTTCTGCTCCAGACTCTACCTCTTCTCAGCCCTCCTCTTCCCACAAGCCTCCTCTCCCAGTGCTGAAACTTAGACCACTAGTGGGCATCTGGCACCCACAGCAGGGGTTTGGCTCCCCTGCACTCACAGCCGATGGTGAGAGGAAGCAGAACAATGCGACTCCATTCCCTGGCTGCCAGCTGCATTGCTCTGCCCCCCCTCCCCCCCCAGTTAGTGGAAAGGGATGTTGTGTGTTGCTCCACTTTTGCCTGTAGCTACCAGTGAATGTGGGGGGTGATGACCCCTGCTGCAGCTGCCAGGCCCACTTGCTAAGTCTCTTGGGCTGTCTAGAGATTCTGGTCCCTTGCATCTCTTTCCTGTGGCATTTGAGGGGGCCATTTGGCCCCTTAGATCCCCCCCCCCCAAGGAGGGCTGCTAGTGCACCAATGTTTGTTTACAATGTAAGAATAACAACCACAGAGTAAAACTAAGGATTTTTTTTTCTCATATCAAGTTCTTTGTGATTTATGAAAATGCTTTCAGGGTTTCAGCTTAGAAGTTAAATAAAAATAAAATCATCCTTATGTGAACATATAGTATCTTTCTCAACCATAAATCTGTATGTGTGTGTCTATAAATGTCTGTAGGCAAGAGAGAGTTATATAAAATATATTCCGTGTGTGTGCAAGTATAAGAAGGATTAGCTTCATTCTTGACTGGGATATAACTCTTCATATTTGTACTTGTACCCTACATGTATCGCTCTGACTCTCCTGTCAGAACTCTATAAAATGTCCTACTTTGCAGGTATTGTATAATATCTAACGTTATGGCCAAAATATTCATCCTTTCCCCCTATAAATCCTGATTAATAGATCTCAATATGGAACTATCTGAACTAGCTGTTCTTCTAATCCGAACTAGCTGTACACCTCGTTCCACGAGGCCTAATCCGAACTAGCTAGTCCGTGCCGCGTGTAGCCGCGCGGCACGAGGTCCGAACTAGCCGGCATTTAAAAATGGCGCCAGCCGGCTTCATGCAAATGAAGCCCGGGAAATTCAAATCCCGGGCTTCATTTGTAACTGCGGATGACTACATTACCCCCACTAGTTCGAACTAGCGGGTTAGTGTAGACATACCCTATTTGTTTTACAGCAGGGGAAACGGAGGCAAAAATAATTGATTTGCTCCAGGCCACAAAGCAAAACACTTATGTGCCTAAGTAATCCAGTATGGCCATTTTTAATGAGATGTTGCTGTTCACAAGTGTTACACCTGTGTTAAGTGTTTTGCCTGATTAGGGCCTAGTGAAACAAAACTTCCTCACTTTCAGTCCAGTGTCTTCTATAGACTCATAGAATACTAGAACTGGAAGGGATCTCAAGAGGTCATTGAGTCTAGTCCTCTGCCCTCACGGCAGGACGGAGCACTGTTGAGATCATCTCTGACAAGTGTCTAACCTGCTCTTAAGTATCTCCATTGATGGAGATTCCACAACCCCATAGGCAATTTATTCTAGTATTTAACCACGCTGACAGGTAGGATGTTTTTCCTAATGTCCAGCTTAAGCCTCCCTTGCTGTAGTCTGTTCCTCAAGACTACAACACTATGTAGCCAGAGCTAAAAGCACTGAGACTCGGGGTATATCTACACTTGCAGCCTAATTCGAAATAGGGCTGCAAATATAGGCATCCGAAACTGCAAATCAAGCCTGGGATTTAAATATCCCACGCTTGATTTGCATCTTCCTGGCTGGGCGCCATTTTTGAAATTGACAAGACTGGAATAACTGCCCGTGTCAACACGCAGCCGTGAAATGGCCATTTGAAATAAAGCCCTATTTCGAGCTACCTGTTATTCCTCCTGCAATGAGGTTTAAAAGGTAGTTCGAAATAGGGCTTTATTTCGAATGGCTCTTTCACTGCTGCGTGTTGACACGGGCAGTTATTCCAGTCTTTTCAATTTAAAAAAAAAAAAAAGGTGCCCAGCCGGAGAGATGAAAATCAAGTGCGGGACATTTAAATCCCGAGCTTCATTTGCAGTTTTGGATGCCTACATTTGCAGCCCCATTTTGAATTAGGCTGCAGTGTAGACATAGCTCTTTTCAGTTGGCAGATACCCTCTGATAATGTATTTCAGTTTGGGAAGAATGATAACAAAGAGGCTTGAAATTATCTCGAGTTCTGGCTAAATACAATGCCAGAGCTCCTGAGACCCATGCAGAACAGGCCCTAAACCAAAAATGCATCAGTTTTGCTATGGATAGAAAAATTTGTGCACAGCTCAGTGTGTGCAACGAAAGGAATGTGAACAGCTTTATTCTTAGTGTCATATGATATAACAGATTGTAAAAATTTACTTTGTGATGCCAAATCCTAATGTATTACCTTCAAGAGTACAGTCTACAACAATATCACAGAGTTTAAAGTAGTTTATTCAACCTCATAAGGAAGACTTATCTATTGCAAAAAACAAACTAGTGATTCATGAACTAATATTATTTAATTCAGTGTTTGTCAAAGTGGTCCATGGATCCACTCTGAGAAACTGATAACTGGCCACTCTGGATTGTTTTTTTATTTACTGGCTCTTTAGCCATGGAGTCTTGCAGCTCCCATTGGCTCTTGTTCACTGTTTGCAGCCAAGGAAAGCTGTGGGAAGTGGCATGGACTGGACTGCTGCTTCCCGTGGCTTCCCTTGATTGCAAATGGAGAACTGGCGCCAATGAGAGCCATGTGGCTCTGTGGCAGTGGAGCTGGTAAATAAACAAACCTGCTAACTGCACCCTCTGGTATCTCAGAGTAGATCCGTGGAACACTTTGAGAAGCACTGCTCTAATTGCTGTATTTGAGACAGATATATATCAGCCAATAGATCCTAGTCTAAAACTATATTTAATTTTGGGAACTACAGTAAGGAATAGAGAGTATTTCCTGTCCATAGCCAATAATGGGAATACAAATGACAGGTTACCTTTCCATATGTAAACTGGTGATTTTAGTCATTATGAATCTCAGTTGTTTCTCTTTTTTTTTTTTAATGAATGAATGAATGAACTCCATTTGGAGTTTATTTGTAATAACTTTATTAGAAAACAGACACACAACGTGCAAGTGTAAGACTGTTCCTCTTCTCCTAAATCTTCTGATAATCGACTGTGATCTTTGTCTCTATTAGTTACATAACTACTTGCTCCTTTTTGTTTTTATATATACAGTAAATTGCAAATGTTGGGCCAGAATCTTAGCTTTAGCTAATGACTGCTTGGTACGGCTGAGAAAGGTGGAATCGTCTCCACCCTGTCACTAACCTAATGTTGAGCTGATCTGTACCTGGTGTAGTCCAATAGCTTAGGTATATGCCTCAGGAGGAGAAATTAAAGCAGCCAGGGATTGTTTGTGCAGCCGTATTAATGGGGTCTCAGACTTTTATAGTCAAGTATTTGGAAGAACATACCAGACAAAATTGTATTTAACATTACTCAAGGATCCGCTAACCTGCATCTGTCCCCATGTCTCTGTTGGGCTTCTTATTTCACTTTGTCAGAAAATGAGAGAAAATGTCCAGAAGATGGCTGTATGCTGTGGAAAGTGTTCAGAGAAATCTAAGTTAAAGCTCTCTTTCTTCCCTCCTCCCCCACCCCATTCCCGCTGCAGGGATTGGCTTAAGACCATAAGAATGGCCATACTGTGTCAGACCAAAGGTCCATCTAGCCTATTATTCTGTCTTTTGACAGTGGCCAATGCCAGATGCCCCAGAGGGAATGAACAGAACAGGTAATCACCAAGTTCATCCACCCACTGTCATCCTTTTCCAGATTCTGAGACACAGAGGCTAACGACACCATCCCTGCTCATCCTGTCTAATAGCCATTGATGGACCTATCCTCCATATATTTATCTAGTTTCTTTTTTTTTAATTCTGTTAAAGCTCTGGGCTTCACAACATCTGGCAAGGAGTTTCACGGGCTGACTCTGGCCATGTGAAGAAATACTTCTTTTTGGTGGTTTTATGTCTACTGCCTATTAATAATCATTTGATGGGCCCTTGTTCTTGTGTTATGGGAACAAGTAAATAACTTTTCCTTATGTACTTGCTCCACATCAGTCAGGATTATATAGACCTCGAACATATCCCTCTGTAATCATCTCTCTTCCAAGCTGAAAAGTCCAAGTGTTAATCTCTCCTCATGTGGTAGCCACTACATATTCCTAACTACTTTTGTTGCCCTTTTCTGAACCGTTTCCAGTGCTAAGATATCATCTTTTTCGACTGATTGATCATGTCCATTCCTTGTAGGTGCATGTGTGCTGCGTGCATGCGTTGTCAGAAGATTTACCTTTAGCAGTATCCGTTGAACCAGCAGGGGAGCCCCCTAGAGCGGTGCCGCTATATTGGCTCACATGTATCCCTGGTGGCCCTTCATCCCCTCAATTCCTTCTTACCACTGGTGATGGATGGTTGTTGGAATGTGCTTCGCTCTTGCTTTGCAAGCACCTCTTAGGAGTTCTTCCTTGCTGTTCAGTTCATTGTTTAAAGTTTACATAGTTCTGTTTTTTTTATCTAGTAGTTAATAGTTGTTACCAGTTAAGTGTAGCACTTAGTGAGTAGTTTTTGGCCATGTGGCTCACTTTGTGCCCCTGATGGGGCATGCCTGGGCCCAAGGCTTCAAGCCCTGTGAGAAGTGCCAGAAGTCTATGCCATGGGGCGACCCCCACAGAGCCTGCCTCAGGTGCCTCGGTGAATCCCTCTTACTGGGGCTTGTAAGATCTGCGAAGGCTCCAAACCATGCACTAAATGGGAAAGGAAAATCTTGCTTCAAGATTATCCTCATGGAGGTGGCCGGGCACCAGTGACCCAGAGTGCACCAGCTTCCGAATAGGAGACACCCAGCCAGTTGTGCACCTGTAGGGAATGATTGTGGACACTCTGGATGCAGGTGAAAACAAGCAGAGGATTTATAGCTTGTGTCCTCGGGTTAACCTGGTGAACACTAGTTAATCAAAACATTACCATAGATTATATAGGCAACAGATGGGTGGAGTGGAAGTGATTTGATAGAGTCTGGTGGCAAGATGTGATGAGCACATAAGCCAATAAACTACGAAGGTTACACAGCATCTCTGCCCATTGCCAATTAAACATCTTATCAATAATGCAGGTAGTTATTCCTAACAAGCTAAATAAGCCAACATAAACAAGACAAGCATTTTAATGGCAACTTTGTTGGTTGAAATTATGTCTACTGCGAGATGATACCACCTCATGTTGGCATAGTCCTTGGGTCTCAGGCTTATCTAGGATTAAAGGAGACAGTGAGAATGACTTCTGTAAAGTTTGTTTTGGTACCAGCCAGGGTCTTATTTGAGTGAGAGCCTCTTGGAATGTAGTTGCCAGGGCAACCAGAGTCATGTTAGCTGCTTGTTCTGTGTGTTTCCAGGCCTTGCCTCAAATTTAAGACTTTAATAGGGATTCTTAGCAGAATACCATGGACTGCCCAGTGCCATAGAAGAAAAGGAGACATAGCTGGGGCAAGTCTTCTTTGAGGCATGTGTCCTCACAGGGGCAAGTGGCACCGGCAAGTACGGCACCCAAATCATTGTGGTCAGGTCGGTGCTGCTCCAGCCCGTGTCAAGACCCTAGTCCAGCAGTGGATCCAACCCCACACCCTTGAACCAGAAGAGAGAAGAAGACAGTAAAGAATTCCCCAATACAACAAGGTAAGTATTCAAATACTTCACAGGTGTCTGGTTTAAATGGAAGATGACACATATGGATGAAGAGAAGAAGCAAACCTAGGACCTTCTACCGTTCAGCAGGGAACCTGCTGTCCGGGAGGAACACTAGGTGATCCCATGGATGTGTTCCGGTATGGGCTAATCACGGATTCCTTGAACTCCCGAGGGCTTTCACCACAAGGATCAGACTTCCGGAATGAGGCAAAGGAACCTAAGCGCTTTTCTGGATGTCCCCTAGACACAAAACCCCACCCCGTTTGGTGGAGGCTGTGAAGGGAGGTGCCCACAGCAGCTCAGATATTCCAATCCTCAGGCAGCTTCTATCCTGTAGCCAGATGGTAGGCCTCACCTGAGCCTTTGCCAGAGTGACAGCAGGATGACCAGAAGTAGCAACAATCGAAGGAATGAGCAGCAAAGTGTTCAGGAGGAGAAGAGCAAGAGTCCCTCAGGTGACAGTTCTTTTAAAGTTCCTTAGGCAGGAAAAGCAGTAAGGATGGTGAGTGCACTGTCTCTGTGCCATGTACAAAATGTCCCATGCCGTGTGCAGTGTAGTGCACACCCAGGTGACTTCAGCTTTGGCGGGAAAAACCGGATGGAGCTGGTTTTCCAGTGCAGGGCACAATCCAAGATGGACTCCATGTTGTTTTAACAAACTCCATCTTGAACAATGGACTCCATTTTGTCTTACTAAACTCCATCATAATAATAAAGAGTCTTTAGTCCTTACACACCCAGCACTCTTGCCCTGGAAGAGAGAGGACTTCACCATGGCACTGTTGTCTTAAACTCCAGTGCCAGGCCTGGTACAGCCCTCGGTGACGGCACCAGCCCTGGCTTCCACTTTGACCCAGGCACTGGCACCGGAGTTGGTACTGGCACAGAGGACTCCTGGAGTACTGACCTGGGTGCTGGGCCCCTCAGATGGAACACCAAGTGGCCTAGCATTGCCTCCACGTTCTCCTCAGCACCAGGGGAAGCCTGAATCTGTGGCCTCGCATGCCCTGGGATTGCCGATTGCCTCCCCCACTGTACTACCGTTGTCAACTTGTGAATACTAGACCGACTCAAAGGTGTAATCAGTTTGGTCTTTGTGGGGCTCCTGATCAAGGTTGCAGCACTAATCTTACTCCTGCCACCTGCAACTCCACTAGCAGCCCTGGCTGCAGCCTACCCCACTATCTTGGCCCCCAGCTCAGTGGCCTTTTTGGGGTGCCTACCACCAAAGCCAGAGTGAGGGCACCTCTAGGACAGGGTCAGTCTACTCCAGGCCCAGGGCTTCAAGCCCCGTCTCCCCAGAAACATTCCCTCTTGGGTAGGAATCTTTCTAGGCCTGCCCAACAGGGCTTGAGATCAGACTTCCTTTACCATGGGGGGGAAATGGGAAATGAAGGAATAATAGGTGCCGTTCCTGCCCTGCCTTGGATTGGGGTCAGGGCTCCTCCAACAAGCCCTAGGGACCCCATTAAGGCTTTTGAGGGTACACCCAATGACAGCCTACCAACCTCCCCCTTCCAGTTGCAGGATCGTCTCTTCCCCTTCTGCTGTGCCTGGGATTCCATTACCTCGGATCAATGGGTCCTAGAGACAGTAGGGAGGGGATAGTCTATCCCCTTTTGCCCCTGACACCCATCCTTCTGCCTTGTTCCTCATCAAGGACCTCTCTCATGAGAATCTCCTCTGGGAGGAGGTGCTACAGCTCCTGAGACCATGGGCAGCCAAAGTGGTCCCCCATGAGTTCATGGGCAGGGGTTTTTACTCCTGGTACTTCCTGGTTCCCAAGGCAAAAGGGTTTTTTGAACTACACTAGACCTGAGGGAACTCAACACCTTTGTCACCAAGGCCAAATTCAAGATGGTGACCCTGGCATCCATCATCCCTTCCCTAATTCTTGGAGACTGATATGCTGCCCTTGATCTAAAAGAAACCTTCTTCCATATTTCCCTTGCCCCAGGCAGTTCCTCCACTTCATGGTTGGCCAGGACCATTACCAGTTTATGGCCCTCCACTTTGGCCTTTCTACGGCCCCTTGGGTGTTCACAAAATGTATGGCTGTAGCTGCTACTGTCCTGAAAAAGCGGGGTATCAAGGTGTTCCCTTACCTGGACAACTGGCCCCTCCTCAGACCAGGTCCTGACCCATGTTGCCCTGGTACAAGAACTCTCTTCCGGGAACTAGGTCTTCTACTGAATGTGGCCTAGTCTACCCTGGTCCCCACTCAGGTCATAGAGTTTGTGGGTGCCTGTATTGACTCCAGGTTGGCCATGCCTCTTCCCTGCCCAGGTCACGTTTTCTGGCTATCAGAGAAGCCATCATGACCATGTGCATGTTCCTAATGACCATGGCCAGGAACTGCTTGTGCCTGCTGGGCCTCATGGCCACCTGGACTTACATGATCCAGCACACCAGGCTTTGCATGTGGCCACTAAATTGTGGCTGGCATGAGTTTGCAACCCGTCCTTCCACTCTTGGGACATCCTCTGCTCCCTGGCTTGGTAGACCCTGGAGGAGGTGATCTGTGTCAGAGTCTCATTCTCCAGGCCTCGGCCAACCCTTTGGTTGGTGACAGATGCCTCCGACACCGGCTGAGGCACTCACGTCGGTGACATTCAGACCCAAGTTATGTGGTCGTGTGAGGTTCTCTTCCTGCATATCAATATCAGGGAGCTGCAGGCAGTCAGTCTCACATGTCAGGCCTTTCTTCCTCAGCTCAGGGGCAGAACAGTTCTTATCCTATCAGACAACACCTCTGCTGTTTCCTACATAAACAGGCAATGTGGGGCCTATTCTCCTTCCCTGTGTCAAGAAGCCCTCCAGCTTTGAGAGCTGTGCATCAGGGAGGGTATCTACCTGTTTGCCTCCTACCTTTTGGGGTCTCAGAACACTCTGGCAGATCAGTTAAGCAGGTCCTTCTCCTGGTTTTTCAGGGGACGTGTGGCCCTCCAGATTTCCACAGGTGGGGATTTCCCCTCCTAGACCTGTTTGTGACCTGCCAAAACAGGAAGTGTCCCAGGTTCTGCTCCCTCATGGGGCTGGGTCGGGGGTCACTGGGAGAAGCACTCATTACCCGCTGGCCCAGGGGTCTGATTTATGTGTTCCTGCCCTTCTCACTGATACACAAGGTGATCCTACAGATTCAGGAGTTCAGAGCCTCTCTAATACCCATTGTGCCAGCATGGCCCAGACAGCACCAGTTTACATCCCTTCTGAGCCTATCCTGAAAAAGTCCAATAGCGCGCGCCTCTCCTCCCTCCTCCCTTGCTGGACTTGGATGTGATAATGCAGGACTTTAGCAGGCACCACCACCCAAACCTGTGGTTCCTGTACCTGATGGCCTGGAAGCTCCTTGGCTGACAGCAGCAGAGCTGCAGTGCTTGGAGCGGGTGCAGGAGGTACAGTTAGGAAGTAGGAAACTTTCCACTAGGGCCACCTACTTGGCTAAGTGGAAGTGTTTCTCTATCTGGGCTACCCAGAAAGGAGTATCACCTGTGGATGCCCAGGTCCCACTGGCCCTGGACTATTTACTGGACCTCAGGGTCCAAGGACTATCCCCCTCATCAATTAAGGTACACCTCAGCTGCCATCTCAGCCTTCCACCTCTGCTCATGGGGCAAGGCACTCTTTGTGGACCCAATGGCTTTTCAGTTCCTGAAGGTATTGGACAGGCTTTATCTGCATGTCCGTCAGCCCATCCCTCAGTGGGACCTTAACCTGGTTTTGACCAAGGTGGTCAAAACTCATGGGGCCTCCCTTTGAGCCCTGAGCAACGTGTTTGCTGTCACCCCTTTCCTGGAAGGTGTCTTTCATGGTGGCTATCATGTCGGCCAGACGTGTGTCCGAACTGAGGGCTCTCCCTTTGGACCGCCCCCCCCCCCATACAGTTTTCTTTAAGGATAAGGTCAGGCTATGCCCCCACCCAACCTTTCTTCCAAAGATGGTGTCTCCTTCCCATGTCTCCCGGGATAGTTTCCTTCCAGTCTTTTACCCCAAACACCATGCTTTGGGTAAAGGACAAGTGTTACATACTCTAAATATTAGGAGGGCTTTAGTGTTTTATTTAGAAAGGGCAAAGACCTTCTGTAAGTCCCCTCAGCTGTTTGTAGCAGTCACGGGATGTCTGAAGGGGCAGCCAATGTCCACGCAGAAGATTTCCTCATGGATCACGTTCTGTATCAGAGTGTTATGAGCTAGCTCCTCCCCTCACAGCTCACTCTACTAGGGCCCAGGCCTCCGCTATAGCCTTTGTGGCTCAAGTCTCTTTTCTAGACATTGGTAGGGCTGCCCTGTGGTCTTTGGTCCACACTTTCGCTAAGCGTTATGTATTGACCCATCAGTCTAGAGAGGATGCAGCCTTGGGTAGGCCTGTCCTTCTCTCAGTTGACGGTTAGAACTCCGATCCCATCTCCTGCTTTGGAGTCACCTACATGGAATGGACATGAACAATCACTCGAAGAAAAAACGGTTACTTACTACTTGTAACTGTTGTTCAAGATGTATTGCTCATGTCCATTCCAAATCCTGCCCACCTCCCCTTCTTCGGAGTAGTCTGGTAAGGAACCAAGGTGTTGGTGGGCCAGCAGGGGTATATATTAGCTGATCTAGCAGCACCACTCCAAGGAGCTCCTCTGCTGGCTCAACAGATTCTGCCAAGGGAAAGTATTCCGACAACTCATGCATGAAACATGCACACACCTACGTGGAATGGACATGAGCTATACATCTTGAAAAATAAGTTACAAAGGTAACTAACCATGGTGGTATTTTGGGGTTGTTTTTTTTTTGTTTTGTTTTTTGCTTTTTGAGATAAGGTGACCATATCTGCACACAGTATTCAAGATGTAGGTATACCATGGAGGTATTTAGAGGCAATAAGATATTCTGTCTTACTGTGTCACTTTTTTTAATGCTTGCTAACATTCTGTTTGCTTTTTTTTATTGACTGCTACTGCATATTGATGGAATGTTTTCAGATAATTATCCAAGTGAATCCAAGATGTCTCTTGAGTGGTAACAGCTAATTTAGTTGCCATCATTTTATCCACTATGATGGGATTATCCAGTGTGCATTACTTTGCATTTATCAACATTAAAATTCATCTGCCATCTTGTTACCCAGTCACCTAGTTTTGTAAGATCCTTTTGAAGATCTTCACGGTCTGCTTTGGCCTTAACTATCTTTATCAGTTTAGTATCATCTGCAAATTTTGTGACCTCATTGTTCCCCCTTTCTCCAGATCATTTATGAATATATTGCATAGGGTTGGTCTCAGTACAGACCCTTGGGGGACATGATTAGTTACGCTCTCCATTCTGAAAACTAACCATTTATTCCTACCCTTTGTTTCCTATCATTTAACTAGTTATTAATCCATGAGATGACCTTCCCTATTACCCCATGCCAGCTTCTTTTGTTTAAGAGCCTTTGTCAGAGAGAACTTTAAAAGAGAACTTGTCAAAGGCTTTTGGGAAATCTAAGTACACTATATCCACCTTGTCCACATGCTTGTTGACCCCCTCAACAAATTTTAGTAGATTGATTGAGGCATAATTTCCTTTTATGGAAACCATTTTGACTTTTCCTCAACAAATGATGTTCTGCTCTTTTCTATAGTTTCAACCCATTTGCCTGGCACTAAAGTCAGACTTACCAGCCTGTAATTGCTGGGATCACCTCAAAAGCCATTTAAAAAAAAAACTGGCATTTTCTATCCTTGAGTCAATGATACAAAAGATGAGTTATAAGTAGGTTACAACTAGGGATGTAAACAAGTAATTGAGTATATGATTAACTGATAAGTCTAGGCAGCAAGGCTGTCCTGGGGGTGGGGAAGTAGTAGCTGGTGTTCGGGGGAGCCAGCTGTCCCACTGTGTGTGTGTAGGGGGGGGAGGAGCAAAGGAGGAGCAGAGGAGGCTGCCATAAGCCTGGGCCTACCGCGGGCAGAGGCTGCTTCATGGCAGCATCTCATCTCTAGGGGGTCCAAGCTTCCTGCAGGCAGAGGCATGTCCCTGGCAAGGACGCCCCCCCCCCACCATGAAAAGGGGCTGCTACTGGACCAGCCTCTGTCCGTGGCCAGCCTGGGCTACCATGGATAAAGGCTGCTTTGAAGCAGCTTCTCCTCCCCTGCAGCAGTCTCTGTCTGTGAGGAGCTCAAATCTCCCCTCACCCTCCAAGGCTGAGGCACTTGTGAAAACTCTTTATATTTCAGTAGCACTTAACAGTGGGGTCCTATTGTGATGGGCACTGTGTGCATGCAGAAGGAGACAAGCTGATAGATTGGGAGGAAAAACAGAAATAGGTTAAATTACTTAAGGTCATCCAGGAATATGACCTGGATGTTACATGCTGGGATGCACTTTAGACTAACGAGGTGTTTTAACCATGCAACTGTGGATGCCTTCATACGGCTTTGCTGTTGTAAGTCCCAACCTAGGCCCCTCACAAACAAAATGCAGATCACATTCTGACTCATTGGCAGGCTGCAGCTATGCACAAAACCACTTCAGTCATACTTGGTTACCACTTGCAGGGTGATCCCAACACTCCCAATCCTAGTTCTGAATGGCCTGTTTCACAGTCATCATTGACTATTTTGTTACCTCTTTAATATCTGCCACTTCTCAGTGCCGTTTCCTGTAGGCAGCATTCCTGTCTCACTTGGCACAGGAAAATACTTTCCCCCCATCTCCTGCCCTGTCTGTCAAGACTTATTACAAATGACATAGTCACTATCCTTGACTAATGGATGATGGTGGGACTTGGGCCACTGTGGTTTAAGGATTGTGGGGAATTATAGCTTAGCTGTCTGAAAATAATATAGGATTTTCAACAGTGAAATAAGCATTTGAAATTCTAATTTTATAAATGGATGCTTCAGAAACTATTTGATGTTTAATCATACTAAAAAGAACCTTACACTAATGGCTGAGACTTTTGGTTATAGTGTCCACATTTATTCCACTAGCACAAAAAGGAAATGATCATTTCTTAGTTAAGAAATCTTCCTTCCATTTGCATTGTTTAAATTCTAGAATATTTTTATGAAAAGGAAGATAGTTTTAGTCCAGAGGTAGCCAAAATGTGAGTTGTGGCATAAAGACAGGCTGGTAGCCTGCAGTAGACTTTTTTTAATGCAGATGTGTGACTAAAGACTATCATATGTTCCAATATGATTCAGGATTGAAATTTACAGAGCTGGAAGAGACCCTCAGGAGGTCAAGTCCAGCCCCCTACCCAAGGCAGGACCAATCCCAACTAAATCAACCCAGCCAGGGCTTTGTCAAGCAGAGACTTAGAAACCTCTAGGGATGGAGATTCCATCACCTCCCTAGGTAAACCGTTCCAGTACTTCACCACCCTCCCAGTGCAATAGTTTTCTCTAATATCCAACCTAGATCTCCACCACTGTAACTTGAGACCATTGCTCCTTGTTCTGCCATCCATCACTACTGTGAACAGCCTTTCTCCATCCTCTTCGGAACTTCCCTTCAGGAAGTTTAGTAAGGTGTTTGATATGGTCTTGCATGATATTCTTATCAATAAACTAGGCATATACAACTTAGATGGGGCTACTTTAAGGTGGGTGCATAACTAGCTGGATAACCGTACTCAGAGTAGTTATTAATGGTTCACAATCCTGCTGGAAAGGCATAACAAGTGGGGTTCCGCAGGGGTCTGTTTTGGCTCTGTTCAATATCTTCATCAACCATTTAGATATTGGTATAGAAAGTACACTTATTAAGTTTGCAGATGATACCACGCTGGGAAGGGTTGCGACTAATCTAGAGAATAGGGTAATAATTCAAAATGACCTGGACAAATTGGAGAAATGGTCTGAGGTAAATAGGATGAAGTTTAATAAAGACAAATGCCATGTGCTCCACTTAGGAAGGAACAGTTTCATACATACAGAATGGGAAGCGACTGTCTGGGAAGGAGTATGGCAGAAAGGGATCTAGGGGTTATAGTGAACCACAAGTTGAATGTGAGTCAGCAGTGTGATTTTGTTGCAAAGAAAGCAAACATGATTCTGGGATGCATTAACAGGTGTGTTGTGAGCAAGACTCGAGAAGTCATTGTTCCACTCTACTCTGTGCTGATTAGGCCTCAGTTGGAGTATTGTATCCAGTTCTGGACACCGCATTTCAAGAAAGATGTGGAGAAATTGAAGAGGGTCCAGAGAAGAGCAAGGAGAATGATTAAAGGTCTAGAGAACATGACCTATGAGGGAAGACTGAAGGAATTGGGTTTGTTTAGTTTAGAAAAGAGAAGACTGAGGGGGGACATGATAGCAGTTTTCAGATATCTAAAAGGGTGTCATAAGGAAGAGGGAGAAAACGTGTTCATCTTAGCCTCTGGGGATAGAACAAGAAGCAATGGGCTTAAACTGCACCAAGGGAGGTTTAGGTTGGACATTAGGAAAAAGTTCCTAACTGTCAGGGTAGTAATACACTGGAATAAATTGCCCAGGGAGGTTGTGGAATCTCCATCTCTGGAGATATTTAAGAGTAGGTTAGATAACTGTCTATCAGGGATGGTCTATACAATATTTGGTCCTGCCATGAGGGCAGGGGACTGGACTCGATGACCTCTCGAGGTCCCTTCCAGTCCTAGTATTCTATGATTCTAAGTTGAAGGCTGCTATCAAATCCCCCCTCACTCTTCTCTTCTGCAGACTAAACAAACCCAAATCCCTCGTCTCTCCTCACTGGTCATGCACTCCAGCCCCCTAATCATTTTGGTTGCCCTCCGCTGGACCTTCTCCAATGCATCCATATCCTTTCTGGGTGGGGCCGAGAACTGGATGCAATACTCCAGATGTGGCCTCACCAGTGCTGAATAAAGGGGAATAATCACTTCTCTAGATCTGCTGGCAATGCCCCTTCTAATGCAGCCTAATATGGCATTAGCCTTTTTGGATACAAGGGCACACTGACTCGTATCCAGCTTCTCATCCATTGTAATCCCTAGGTCCTTTTCTACAGAACTGCTACCTAGCCAGTCGGTCCCCAGCCTGTAACAATGCTTGGAATTCTTCCGTCCCACATGCAGAACTCTACACTTGTCCTTGCTGAACCTCATCAGATTTCTTCTGGCCCAATCCTCTAATCTGTCTAGGTCTCTCTGGACGTATCAACTAAGCAAACCTCTCTGCTCAAAACTGAGTACTGAATGATGGGCTCTGTATAAGTTATGGACTGCAGTCCACACTGTATAACAGCGGTGCGCAACCTGTGGGTCGGAGCACTGTGATAACTTATTTTCTGGCTTGGTGCCCGATGGATATGTGGTGGGGGTGGGAGGAGTGGCAGGGGAGTGGCTCGTCAATTAAAGAGGCTGCGAATGCATTTCGGCAGTGCTTCTATTTTTGGTAACATCATCTGGCAATTCGGGGGTTATGAATGAAAAAAGGTTGCACACCACTGCTGTATAATGTGTGGGCTGCACTTATGTATCACAGGGAAGTGGTTGTAGTCTGATTGTTTTCATGAATATTAGATTTGGTCCTTAAGCTTCTGGCAAGTTACCTTTGTGGCCTTGATTGGACTGTTTGTTTTCTCCTGTTCCTCCACCCACTGTATTAGACTTTGATGTAGTTTAACCTGTATATTAATTCTGGCAAGTAAAATCTGGCCTTTTTGTAGTCAAAGGAAAATTCCCATTGGCTTCATTGTAACCAGAATTTCACTCAGCATATTATTTGAAGAAGTGGTGGCCAGCCTTTAGATGATCATATTCAGTTGACGAAAATATGTGCTAAACTAAGGAGGAGCCAGCTAGATATGCTAATAGCAGAGGAATCTGCTTTTAAGTGAGAATGGCTTTCCATGTTGAGAGCTTGCATGTGTATCTGATTTAAGATATCAAACTTTTTACCTTTCCTAGTGTTCTGTAATGTTTCTTGACACATTAGATTTTCACTGAACAAGAGTTTCCTTATTCTCAGGCCATCTTCTTTTCCTGATTGATATTAAAATAATCATCACATCAATCTCATAACTTCAGAGGTGTTTTCAGAATAACAAACTATAGTCCATCTTTCAAATTTGAGCTTCTATGTTAAGACACCAAAATTCTGCATTTGGACACTAAGTGGCACTTAAACACCCATCTACAATACCTTTATGGTACTTACTCCAGCACCTCTAATGTTCCTCATTTAGGTGCTCTTATGGAAAAATGGGCACTCTTATCACAAGTGCTGTCTTTTAACTTCTTATTGGAAGATCAAAAACAGGAGAACAGGGTTTTAAGGGAAAACATTAATATTTAATCTACTATATATTTGAGAGAGTTTTATCTGCTTGTTTGTTTGTCCATTTGTCTGTTCAAGAACTCCTAAATGGTAAGAGCTAGGACCACGAAATTTGGTATACAGCTTCCTCTTATCATAACTTAAAGCAATGTAAGGGGGTGGTTGTGCCAGGACACAGGGACGTGTCTGGGATGTAATCTCTGTATGATTTTTTATGAGTAGCAAAGAAACTGAATCACCAGGCAGGTGAAAAGGGATGGCTGGGGATACACTACCCCAGTCTGAGTCTGCTCTAGCACTGAGTCTCCCCCCGTCCCCTGCAGCCAGCCCTCAAGGCAGGGCGGGGGGAGAGCTAACACTCCCACCCCTCCCTGATTCATCTGGGAACATTGCTGGTGGAATATCCTTTCATAAGGAAGTGAAAGGAAAGGTCACAGTTTGCTGCATTCTTCACTCTGTCTGGGGAGCCCAAGGGGCAGACAGACCTGGATCTGCCACAGTTGGGGACATGCACCCTTCCTTCATCTGTGCCTTTTGGAGCTGCAGTGGCTATGAAGAAGCACTTCTCACTGAACCCAAGCTGTTACAGTGAGTGATGGCTGTAGTAGTCCTCTTTCCTTGGGGCAGCTTGCCTACAGAACCCCTCATCCTTAGCCCCCTTCCCCAGAGCAATTATTTAAATTAAGAAAAACAAAAATTAGTTGAGGTAAGGACCCAAGCAATGCTGGGTAAATACATGGAATAGCAGTAGTCAGAATATAAAGAGTGACTGGCTAATAAATTACCTTGTATAGAAGTGTCCATTTTCAAATTTGTCCTACTGTAAAAGCCTCTGTTCAGGTAAAATATGCTGCTATTAGTTGTAGGTGAAAAAGTAATTTGACCAGAATAACAAAATGCATCCAACTAGATAATATCTATCAATATGTTGCTATAGTGCATTCTTCTTCATGTGAACAGCCCTGAGTGCTTTTCTGATGAGCTAGTCTGCTCCTTAAGACCAGTGATGACTGGTCAACCCACCTCATATGTGGTATGGTTCTTTTCAGATTTCTAAAGGCCCAGTATGTATACCAGGGGAGATACTGAAAAAGAGGAAGAGGTGCCAGAAATAAGTGGTGCTTGGGAGGCAATCCCATCACTGTATTTAAGGGTCAGGTGCCTTGCAGAAAAGGAAGGATAAGACTTCTTCTTTGACTCTGCCAATTGGGGGTGAATTGGGAGAAGGTGATGGGCATAAATTCTACCTCCTTCCCTGTAGCAAGGCAGATATGTAGCAGGAGAAGCTTGGCCTTCCTTATCCAAGTACTAATGGGAGGAGGAGTGAGGGGTAAAACAATGTGAGAGAGGCCTTTAGCTTGCTAACTTGCAACTTGACTCCAAGGAGAAGAGCTGGGGGCTGGTGTTTTGAGAGAGCAGGGTAGGATTTTTTTATATGGACCCATAGGAAGTGACCTGGGGCAACTGACCCAAGTGCATTACTCGTCATAGAAAGATTTTTAATAAAAGAAAGTGGTAAATGTCTTTAACCAATGTAGCCAGGGTAACTGATTGAAAGAACCTGAGACCCTAAGTGTAATACATGATCCAAAGGGTAACAAGGGCATGTGTTGGAGGGCAGCACCTCCTATCATAGCAGATATAATTAGTTTACACTTTCCAATACTCCTACGATAGAATGACTAGTCTTGAAATGACCCTGGCAATTTAGCCAGGAGGAAAAACCTGCAAACAATCAAACTCTGTGTTTAACTGTTTATGCTGTTTGCTTATTTATTTTATTTTATTTTTATTCAACTGTTTCACTTCAAGTGCTAGTTTCACTTTCTGGTTCTTCAGACATGGAAATATTTTGGATACAGCTGCTGCAAAGCAATGTTTGACATTCATTCTTTACTTTACCTCTGTAAGTGTTAAGCAATATAAGCAGGCAAAGTTTCACTTGGTTAATCAGGGGGAAAAAGCCCCCTCAGAACCTCAGTTTTTCAGGCTTTCTGGGTTCTGCCTTCAGGCTTTTATTTTTTAGGGTTTTTGAAGAGCTATAGCTTAGACAAGCAAAGTAAGTTGGCTTTACACGTTTCTAAGACGCAAAACCAGAACCCCTTTCTGTATAGAATATTATTTCAGCCATGGAGCAATTGGAGGTGTAATATTCCTTGTTCCAAGTCATCCCTTCCTGTTTCCCAAGCAGCTACATATAGAGTGTCTTCATCTTGAGAAACATAATTGGCTTATGCTTTCCAATACTCCTGTGACAGGATGTGTTCACAGAAGACCACTTGGGATTGTTCTCCAGTCTACTAATTATGCTACTGACACCTGCCTTCTTGCATGCTGGGCTTCCCATCACGCTGTGGGCCAGATTCTTTGGTCTCTCCCAGACAAGGCACAGAATTGGGGTTATTGCCCCCTTGAAGAGCAATGCTGATACTGAACCACTTTAGCTGTGGGAGAATGCAGTTCAAGGGCACGGCTTCCAGGAAACCAAGCCTCTAAAGGCATCAAAACCCCAAATAAATCTCTGAGTAAAAGTTTTATACAAAGAAAGCTCATGTGGATGTTTCAGTGATAAAGAGGCAAAGGGAGATATGCACACTGGTCATCCCCTCCTCTCCCCCAACTAAGAATTTATTTATCCTGAGCCTAATAGTAAAAATAAGTGATTTTTATTAAGTACAAACAGGAGGATTTAAGTGGCTGCAAGAGAAAACAGACAGATCAAAGTAAGCTACTAAATTAAAATGAAAAGAGAATGCATAGATAGTTCTAATCCACTAAACTTTATTGCAAGCAGATTCTTACTCTAAAGAGTTGTTCTTGTTCTAGGCTTAATTTTCAGGCCCGAGACCACCTCTTGTATCTTGACTTGGGTTCCAAGCCCATTTTGAGTATGTCATGCCAGCTGAAGACAAAGGTCTGATAGTTTCCCTTTGCTTCAATAGTCTTTTCCCCAGGGCAGGAATCTTTTGTTCTACATTCCCTCCTTCCATGGAAAAATACCTGGATCAAAAATGAAATCCCAGTAGCAGGTGGTATGGTCACATATCTTATCAGTCCAATCACCTTTGGACTTAAAGGACAAACAAGGCTATTTACAAGTTAAGGCTTCCTGGGGTGTGGACACTAGCAATGGCTTTGATTAGCACATATAACTATAAACAATCTTCTTCGTATTTCTAATTTTACATATAAGAATGATACATGCACCAAAATAGGATATATACAGATCCAGTAGATGGTAACATGAAAATTGATAGATTACATGAAGTATTTTATTTAAAGCATCTTTAAGTTATGCATATTTATATTCATAAGCCAAACTTCATACAGCATGCGGGGACATCACACCTCTCATAATACTGCTGATATCTGGAAGTGTCCCGGAATCTAGTCATAAATTAATATTGTCCAAGTGGGCACTAGCTATCTTAAATTGCTATACGAAAACCATTTGTGGTGTAGAGTGACTTTCACTTTGTTCTAAATATGACTTTTCTTAGGGTACATCTGTACAGCAGTGTTATTTCACAATAACTGACATTATTCCAAAATAACATAGTCCGCATCTACACTACAAGCAGTTATTTTGACATTGTCATCATAATGTCAAACTGGAGGACTTCTTACTCCAACTCCTTTACGAGGAGTAAGGGAAGTTTGAGGAAGAGTGTAGACAGTGCCAAAAGCCAAAATAAGCTATTAAGACTTCAACTATCTCAATTGCGTAGTTTTAGTTACCTAGCCTATTTTGGCTTTACCCTGCTGTGTAGATATACCCTTACTGTCCTTTTGCAGGCAGTTAGGATAGTAAAACACACATACGATTAAGTCTTAATTCCCATTTAAGTGAATGAAACTTTTGTGTGTTAAAGATCTGAGTAATAAAGCCTTCAAAGAGTAAAGTTGTAGGGTCACATTTTAAAAAATTGTAAGTCATATCATCATGGTATGACAAGGTGAGAAAATAAGCAGGTTGTTGTATTTAGAGAACATGTATTGGTCACAAAATATAGGTACTTGGATGTACAAATACCCATTTGTGTATGTTTTATCTATGCAGTCACTGGTTTTGTGTTCTTCTGTGTCTATTTTGCTTCTGAAACTTGGACTCTGGTCCCTAAAAATGGGGTTCTTATTCTTTAGGATATTAGTGCCATCAGTTTCTCAGTTTGTTGTGTTTTCAAAATAATCACATTCTTGCTGCAATTAAGTGATGCATATTAAACAGTATGGAACACACAATTGTATCCTATATTAGCTTACAAATTATTAATAAATACATTTTATAATAAAATAGTGCTCAGAGGCCCTGTTCTGGATTTGGGCCTCACTGTGCCGGGTGCTATAAAAACAGAGAAGCTCTTTGGGTCAGGGGTTAAGCTTTTGGGGGGGGGGGGGGTGTTAACATTTTTACCACGGTAGAGTTCTTTGGTCATATTCACAATTGTACTTGGTGCTGTACAGTCACATAAAGAGTCTGCCTGTACACAGGGAAATTACAGACTACTTATAGATGTTAGCTGATAGTGTTCAATGAATTTTGTGTTAAGTCCACTTTTTTTAAATGCCTGAGCTGTGTAGGGATGTAATGAAGTTTCCCAGGTTTTTTAAAACATATATCCCAGAAAGGGAGAGTTTAATGTGATCATGCTGGACAGGGTTAAAGAATCAGAAGAAATGGGTTGATACCAGATCTTTCAATGCTTCACGTTTCTGTATGAGAGTGATCTAAATGAAGTTCCCAGTCTTAACTGTTAAATTCAACTTTAGAAAGCTTTTTTTTTTAAACTTCTACAGTGCATTTTGGTCAAAAATGAAAAATAGACAAATACTGTTAACAAACAGTTAAGTCTGTACAGCAACAAAGGAGTTAAGTACAAGTTGCAGTAGTGTCATGCATTTTACATAAACATTCCACTTCATTACACACAGTTTAAAAACAAATAGATCTGAAGTAGTGACTGTAGACAGAACATCAACAGCTCTGTATGTGGCCATGCTGTGGTAATATTGGCCAATAATCACAGCCTATATTAATTCCAAAAACTACATACAAATATTTCTTGGCTTCATTTTCAAAGCAGTGTTAGCAAGTTATGTGCACTAATCCTCTAACAGTAACAAGGATTTGTGTTTTGAACTCCACAAGCACAGCTTTGAAAAAATAACCCTAAGGGTCTAATGCACCAGTTAAAATAATCTCCTGCTTCCTATGTAGGAAATGTGGGAAACTTGTCAAATATTATTGACTCAAAACTTAAAAAAAAAAAAAAAAAAAAAATGCCCCACACTAAAAAATGTGATCCTGACATTAATAATCACTCTTCCTCATACACCCCATGGATGGACCTGCCTGTGGAAACACCTTTGCCAGGGTGGTCCTTCTGATTTTTTTTTTTTTTTGATGCTCTACACAGTCTGAGCACCTACACTCTCCACCCGCTGCTGTGTGAGCAGCCGCTGTGGGCAAGGGCAGGGAGGCTGGTGGGGGAACAGGCAGACTGAGTGGCATAGGATGCTGGATCTGTGGGCTGGGAGGTGGAGCAGGCAGAAGTGGCAGTGGTACAGCTGGTTGGTGGGGGGCAGAGGGTTGGGGTGGGGGAGACTGGGGGCTGGACAACTGGGCCAGGAAGCAGAGCAGAGGACTGCGGGAGGGTAGTGGAGGGCTGAGAGACAGGAGCTGATGGGGCTGTGAGGCAGAGTAGAGGGCCAGGTGCCCTAAATTTAGTGGTGCCCTATGCAGCTGCATATACTACATATGCCTAAGGATAGCTCTGCCCCAAGGCTTTGCCCCTGCTCTGCACTTTTTCTGATACTCCACTAGGGATGCTAAATTTAGATTAATTAACTAATGAAATAGTCAATGGGACTTCCATCGACTATTTCATTACTCTATAAGAGCACCTCCACCTTTGGACTGAAGCAGGGGGCTTCCTTTTGAAATGTACAAGAGCCCCATTAGGCCCCTGTGGGGCTTTTGTATGTTTCAAAAGGAAGCCCAGCAGGGAGCGTGAGACCAGTCCGGACTACCTGCTGGCCCTGGGCTCCCTGTGGCACTTGAGCCTTTGAAACATACAAGAGCGCTGCTGGGGCTCTTGTACATTCCAAAGGAAAGCCAGCGGGGGAGTCCCCTGCTGGCTTTGCATTCTCTATGGGGCTTCTGCTCTTGTACATTTCAGAAGCAGAATTGCAGCAGAAGCAGCACAAGAGGAGACTGCTTCAGTCCCCGCTCGTGTCATTTCTATTGTGCCTCGACCTCCCCTGCCCCCCACGGAGACGGTGTTGGTGGGAACCAGCTTTTAAGCTGGCAGCTCCTAGCACTGGCTCCTGCTCCCCTGCCCTTGATGCCTCTCTCTGATAGAGGCAGTAAGGGGAGGGGAAGTGACAAGTTGCATCACTAGTCAACTATCTGATAAGCAGAAGCCCCACAGACTATCCCCTCTACTTATTGGATAGTTGACTAGTCTCTTACATCCCTATGCTGCACCCCTACTCTCTCCATTCCCATTTGCTCTCCCTCACCCTCACTTACTTTCACTGAACTAGGTTAGGGTAGGTGTTTGAGGCTTGGGAGGAGGTGAGAACTCCAGCTGGGGGTGTAGGTTCCTGGGTGGGACAAGAAAAAAGGGATTTAGGATGGGACTCCAGGCTGGTACAAGAAATTGGGGTATGGGAGGAGTAGTAGTCTCTGGCTGGAGGTGTGGGCTCTGGGATGTAGGGTTTGGGGTGGACGAGGGGGCTCCAGGCTGGGCAAGGGATTGGGGGATCCAGGAGGGAGTTTAAGTATGGAAAGGGGCTCAAGTATAGCATTGGGCTGTGGGAGGAAATTAGGAAAAGGGGGGGGAGAGCTGGACAGTGAGTGAGCTTGGGCTGTGCACTCTGACTGGAAGTGTGGGCTCAGAGGCAGGCCCAGAGATGAGGGTGTACAAGGGGGCTCAAGGCAAGAGGCTTGGAATGCAAGGGTGGGCTCTGGACTGGGCAGGGGATTGGAATGCAGGCTCTGGCAGAGAAGATGGAGGAGGAGGATTGAGAGGCGATTTGGTTTCCAGCCATGTAGTGCTTACCTCAGGCCGCTTCCAGTTGGTGACAGTGGGGTCAAGGCAGGCTCCCTACCTGCACTTGTTCCATGTGGTTCCTGGAAGGATGGCATGTCCAGCTCTGAGGTGCAGCAGTGGCCAGGGACTTCATTGCGCTGCTTGCACCAATGGGAGCTGTGGAGCTAGTGCTCAGGCTGGGACATTATGAAAAGCTTCCTTGATCTCACCACTGTCACTCAAGGGCTGCAAGGACATGCTGGCTGCTTGAGTGAGCCGCACACAGCCAGAGCAGGCAGGGCGCTTACCATAGTCCCAGTGTACTGCTGACTAGACTTTTACAGCTTAGTCAGCGGTGCTGACTAGAACCATCAGAGTCCCTTTTGCACCAAAAACCAGACCCCTGCCAACCCTAACTTCCATGACTTAGACTGTAAGAGAAATGAATACATGGTTCATTTAGTACACTTTGGCTACGTCTACAATGCGTGTTGTTGTGCAAGAAGATACGTAAATGAGCTGTGGTGATGAATATTGCTGTGCCTCATTTGCATACCTAATGAGACGCCATTTTGTGGAAGGGGCATTTGCACAAGAAGGAGCTGTCTACAGTACTCCTTCTTGCACAAAAAAACCCTCTTGAGCAGGAGCCGTTCTTCCTGAAAATAAGAGGACAACTCCTTCTTGCGCAAAAGCCCCTTCTGCAAAAATGGAAGCTCATTAGATATGCAAATGAGGTGCAGCAGTATTCATCGCCGTGCCTGCTTTGCATATCATCTTGAGCAACAATATGAATCATAGAATTATAGGACTGGAAGGGACCTTGAGAGGTCATAGAGTCCAGCCCACCGCCCTCAAGGCAGGACCAAGCTCCGTCTACACCATCCCTGACAGATGTCTATCTAACCTGTTCTCGCTCTCTGGAGATATTTAAGATTCCACCACCTCTCTTGGCAATTTATTCCAATATTTGACCACCCTGACAGTTAGGAATTTTTTCCTAATGTCCAATCTAAACCTCCCTTGCTGCACTTTAAGCCCATTACTCCTTGTCCTGTCCTCGGAAACCAAGAGGAACAAATTTTCTCCTTCCTCCTTGTGACACCCTTTTAGATATTTGAAAACTGTTATCATGTCCCCCCATAATCTTTTTTTTTCCAAACTAAACAAGCCCAGTTCATGAAGCCTGGCTTCATAGGTCATGTTCTCTAGACCTTTAATCATTCTTGTCGCTCTTCTCTGTACCCTTTCCAATTTCTCCACATCTTTCTTGAAATGTGGTGCCCAGAACTGGACACAGTACTCCAGCTGAGGCCTAACTAGTGCAGAGCCAGCTGAGGCCTAACTAGTGCAGAGTAGAGCTGCAGAATGACTTCACGAGTTTTGCTTACCACACACCTGTTGATACAACCTAGAATCATATTTGCTTTTTTTGCAACATCATCACACTGTTGACTCATATTCAACTTGTGGTCCACTATGACCCCTAGATCCCTTTCCGCCATGCTCCTTCCTAGACAGTCGCTTCCCATCTTGTATGTATGGAACTGATTGTTCTTTCCTAAGTGGAGCACATGGCATTTCTCTTTATTAAACTTTATCCTGTTTACCTCTGACCATTTCTCTAACTTGCTACGGTCATTTTGAATTATGTCCCTATCCTCCAAAGAAGTTGCAACCCCACCCAGTTGGGTATCATCTGCAAACTTAATAAGCGTACTCTCTATCCCAATATCTACATCATTGATGAAGATATTGAACAGTACGGGTCCCAAAACAGACCCTTGAGGAACTCCACTTGTTATCCCTTTCCAGCAGGATTTAGCACCGTTAACAACAACTCTCTGACTACGGTAATCCAGCCAATTATGCACCCACCTTATCACGGCCCTATCTAAGTTATATTTGCCTAGTTTATCAATAAGAATATCATGCGAGACCGTATCAAATGCCTTACTAAAGTCTAGGTATATGACATCCACTGCTTCTCCCTTATCCACAAGGCTCGTTATCTTATCAAAGAAAGCTATCAGATTAGTTTGGCATGACTTGTTCTTCCCAAACCCATGCTGGCTATTCCCTATCACTTTATTACCTTCCAAGTGTTTGCATATGATTTCCTTAATTACCTGCTCCATTATCTTCCCTGGGACAGACGTTAAACTGACCGGTCTGTAGTTTCCTGGGTTGTTCTTATTCCCCTTTTTATAGATGGGCACAATATTTGCCCTTTTCCAGTCTTCTGGAATCTCCCCTGTCTTCCATGATTTGTCAAAGATCATAGCTAAAGGCTCAGATACCTCCTCTATCAGCTCCTTGATTATCCTGGGATGCATTTCATCAGGACCTGATGACTTGCTGACATCTAACTTTCCTAAGTGATTTTTAACTTGTTCTTTAGAAGATAGGATACACAAACTTACCCTCTCTCTGCTTGTATTCACTACGTTAGGCACACCTCCAGACTTCTCGGTGAAGACCGAAACAAAGAAGTCATTGCTGTAGACATAGCCTTTCAGTGTGTGCTAATTTGCTATAACTTTTAAGGGGGGGGAGGAACTTAAACAACGAAGGGTCCTGCAGCATCTTGGAGCCTAACAAAAAATGTAGACAGTATCATGAGCTTTCATGCACACAACCCACTTCAGATGAATAGAGTAAGGGGTTCAGAGGTACAAATAAAGAGCAGAATGAGAGGGGATTTGGGAAGGGAAAAGGAAAAAAAACACCTTGTCAATTTAAGTGTCTATGCTAAATGAGGCTAATAGAATGGGCTTTAAGTGCTCGATACTTAGCTTTTGATGCCATTTGGGTGTTGAACATAATGGCCCATCCAATACATGTTGTGGCAGGGTGTTGCCCTGCCCTGGCCCTTTAAGGGGCTGGGAGACCTGGAGTTGGGGGAATCCCAGCTGAGGGCAATTAAGGAGGGCCCAGCTGGAACTTATAAGAGCAGCTCCTGGGAGGAGGAGAGGGTTCTGCCTGTTTGCTGCTACAGGCTTTGGGCCCACTGAACCCAGACTACCTGGCCTGAGGCCCAGTGCTGCATGGAGGCAGTCATGAAGGGTGGGGGCTTGCATGGAGGCAGCCCTAAAAGGCTGGGCTGCAGGGAGACAGCTGTGGCTCGCACAGAGGCAGCTGCAGTAGGCTGGGGACACTTGAGCCAGGGAAGCCCTAGGCCAGAAGGCACAAAGGCAGAGGTGCAGGAGGGAACCGGGCAGACAGAGGAACTGGGTGTTCCAGGAAAGAGCTGAGGGCTCCTGGGTAGAGCTAGGGGTCCCCAGGACTAGGGGGAACCCTGGGAGTACTGGAAGAACAGTGATTCCTGCCTTCTCCCCCCGGAAGGGGGCATGGACAAACAGGGGAGTGATCACTGCTGGAGGGCAGTGACCTGAAGAGAACACCTCCCCCAAAGGGGGTGCATCAGCGGTTGGTGACTTCCCCACAAGCCACCCTGAGGGAGTCATCCAGGCAAAAAAGTGAGAAGCCATGTGAAAAGTGAGTGAACCCGCTACAATGTGTTTGTTCAAAGCTTGCTTAAATGTGTCAGATTTGCATATGAAGGCAAGTTCTGAAGCTTCTCTCTCTAGTTGGTTTCTGAAATTGCTTTCTAAGAGGACAGTCATTTTTAGCTCCATTAATGAGTGCTTAGGCAAGTTAAAATGTTCTCCAACAGGCTTCTCTGTGTTACCAGTTTGAATAGCTGATTTGTGTCCATTAATCCTTGGCTGTAGAGGACTTTCTAATTTGGCCAGTACACATGGCAGAGAGGCATTGTGATCTATGCCATCAAGTGTCAGCATTCTTCGTGGATTGCAGTTGTCTGAGCCTCTAATGTGGTGGCTTATGTGGTTAAATCCTATGATGTCAATTGTATAGATGTGTGAATAGAGTTGGCACTGGAGTTTGTAGTTGTTTTTAAGAGGATGGGGGGTAATCATAGCCTGAAATATTTTCAAATGGGAGTCCAGCAAAAAAGACTCTGAGAACCCTTGCCCTACCTAAAGAGTTGTGTGAATGGTTTTTGTCGTGTTTTCATATATAGAATCATAGAATCATAGAATAATAGGACTGGAAGGGACCTCGAGAGGTCATCGAGTCCAGCCCCCCGCCCTCAAGGCAGGATCAAGCTCCGTCTACACCATCCCTGACAGATGTCTATCTAACCTGTTAATATTCGTGAGTAGAACAGCAAATGGAAGTAGTCCATGAAGAAAAGTAGAAAATATGACTGAAAACTTTCAACCAAATCTTTTCTCAAGCATATGGGCTCTTTGACTTCAAAGAAAACCAAGATTTCCCCCATATCTGCAACAGATACATGATTCCCTATGTAGCCCTTCTGCCAGATAGGGCTGGCAGGAACCAGGGCTGGGTTCAATATCTTGGGGTCAATCTCACAAAGAACCGGCTCGAGCCCCCACCCAGTGATCTGGGAAATTCACGCACCCCTGGGCGCCTCTGAGAGGCAATGCTTCCCCACTCGCAAGCACTGAGTCTGAGTGTAGGAAAAGAACATTTAATGAAACAGAGGAAGAATTCATACGGCATTAGCTTGGGGAAAACACCACAAACAGAGTTCATAACCCAAACATGAGCCCCCACCCCGGCCAAGGTTCGCTCGAAGTCCACCGACTCCCCAAAAGTCTCTGTCCCCACAAGTCTCTGTGCCACCCAGAGTCCCAAAGTTCACCCACAGGGTTTCACCTCCCAACCTGGGTAGAAATGGGGGTGGGGAGATAGGTAGGGGGCACCTTATACGAAACTCCGCTACACTTCACCAGCTGTCTCGTCCCACACCTCTGGACGCTCCGCTGGGCACCTGTCGCCGCTTCTCGCCTGCTGCCGCTCCACGCCACGCCACTGGTCGCCGCTCCTCGCCTGCCGCCGCTCCATGCCACGCCGCTAATGGCCGCTCCTCGCCTGCCGCCGCTCCACGCCACGCCGCTGATGGCTGCTCCTCACCTGCCGCCGCTCCACGCCACGCCGCTAGTCACCGCTCCTTGCCTGCTGCCACTCTACTGGCTGCAGTAGGTCTGGCTGTCAGCCAAACCAGTGATTTCAGCTTAGTGATTTCAACTCTCAGCCAAACCAGTGATTTCAGCTCTCAAATGAATCCAGCTTTCACTGGACTAGCAAACAAAAAGACTCCTCAGGGAGCCTGCTTTAGGTCTGTCCTTAAAACAAAGGGGGAAAGGTGCAGGCTGGGCCAGTCTTATAGCTCACACCTGGTAGGTGTGAAGCAGGCTGACTCAAGTCCTTTAACCCTTTCCCCCAGCTCTGTTCATTCAACTCTGGAAGGGGGGAGGCTTGTTCTTCCGAGGCCTCTTACCATGATGGTGGTGTCTCTCCTGCAAGCACTGGTGGCATGTTTGACAGTTCCCACATTTAGGGGTAGCATGATTAGTGACCCCCACAACAGTCCCAAATTATATACAATTCTCCACATTCCATTCCAACACTGACCCTCCATCAGCCCTGGCTGAATGGGATTTACATAGCCACTCCTTGGATTCTCTCCTGAGCAGTATTTACATGTCAACAGTTAACAGTTAACAACCTTGTAGAGCTAAACAACTGTAGTGGGCACACCCACCCCTCCTTTCAGCTGGCTGACAGCAAGCAGCAGTTCAGCCCCTGCTTACATCCTCCCCCCAGTCAAAAATTTGCCGTCCCGGCAAAATATGTTCCTGATTATACCAGCAACGTGAGTTCTCTTCAAAGGGTCTAAGGAACCCCACTATGGCCTCTACCAGCCTGTGTGCCAGGTGTATCACATCCTCACTAACCACTCCTGGTGCATTGTAAGTTAGCCTGTTCACTGGTTTTATAACCCTGTCACGCCTATCGAGCACAGGCACAGCAGGAACTGTGGGGACTTCTTCTGGGGGTAGGGCTGACAAGGGGTTATGTGTAGGTACCCTCTCTTCAGATAAATGCCGTTGCACCTCTTGTTGAGATGCTGGGATGTCCAGGGCACTGGGGACACCTTCCCCTGGAACATACTCTCTGTCCACTGGCACAGGTGTGTCATCACAAGCCTGTTCCTCTCCCAGAAGTTCTGAAGATGTAGATGGGACAAACTCATCCTCCGAGGTTTGTCTAGGTGAGTACACTGAACCTCCTTCCACAGGCCTAAATGCCTCAGCCATAGGATTCAGAGCCAAAGAAGTGGAGCTCTCTCCATGTCTCATTGATGGAGTCCGGAATCTGGTCTGCATCCCAGTATACTCAATGGGATCATCTTCCTCTTCAGATTCACTCTCAAAGGTGCTGGGTAGAGGCAGATTAGCTTCACAGGACTCACCACACATGATGGGTGGTTGACTTGGCCGGACACTTCTTTTTCGCTGAGGCCCCATGTCATGGTCCATTTCGTAAGGAGCGCCTACCAATTCTCCCACAGGCAGCAGAAGGTTCCGATGTACTGTTTTTACTTGCCCTGGCCCAGTTTCTGGTTTAATCTTGTAGACTGGTAGATCTCTAAGTTTTTCCACCACCCGGTAAGGCATTGCCTTCCATCTGTCGGCAATCTTGTGTTTGCCAGCAATACCCATATTTCGTAGCAGAACTCTGTCGCCAGGTTGGAGCTCTTGTGGGCGCACTCGCGCATCATATCGGTGTTTATTACGGTCTGCATTTTTCCGGGCAGCTGCAGTAGCCAAGCGATAGGCATTCTGCAGTTTTTCTCGTAATCGGGAGACATATTGCAAGTGTGTCTCATAACTCTCGCCATCTCCTGATACTCCAAAGCATATGTCTATAGGCAGCATCGGCTCTCGTCCAAACATCATGAAGAATGGGGTGACCCCTATAGCATCATTTCTTGTAGCATTGTAGGCATGCACCAAAAATGCGACATGCTGGCTCCAGGATGCTTTCTGGTCTGGGCGTAAAGTCCCCAGCATATTTAGTAGAGTCCGATTGAACCGCTCAGGCTGAGGGTCACCTTGGGGGTGGTAAGGTGTTGTTCTGGACTTCTTAACTCCGGACAATCGTAGCACCTCCTTCAAGAGGTGACTCTCAAAGTCCCTCCCCTGGTCAGAATGTATCCGAGTTGGGAGACCATACACTGAAAAATATCTTTCCCACAAAACTCGTGCCACAGTAGTGGCTCGCTGGTCACGTGTGGGATATGCCTGTGCATATCGGGTATAATGGTCAGTCACTACTAAAATGTTCCCCATATTTTTCCTGTCCACTTCTAAAGACAAGAAATCGATACACACCAGCTCCAAAGGCCTGCTGGTGGTGATATTCTCCAGATAAGCAGCTCTGGTAGGCAGAGTTTTCCTATGAACACATCGGGCGCAGGTCTCACATTTTTTTCGTACATCTTCAGCCATTCGGGGCCAGTAGAACCTACTACGGATAAGTTCCAGGGTTTTCTCCATTCCCAAATGCCCAAAATCATCATGCAGGGCTCTCATGGCCAAGGCTCTGTACTCTTTTGGTAGCACTAGTTGCGTTCGTCGATTTTGCAAAGGATCTACGGTGATCCGGTGCAACACCCCCTGTATTAGTTCCAGTTTGCACCACTCCCGCAACAGTAGCTTACCCTCAGGGGTGGATGTGGCAACTGCACTAGGGCTTTTCCCTTCTCTTTTTGCAAGTAGTGTGTTACGGATGTCGACATCTTGCAGCTGTGCTCTCTGCCAGTCAGAAGCATTGAGCCTGGGCAAGGGGGACTGGTCCAACATAATGTAGTTCACGGAGACAGAGGGTACACTCTCAGGGGGTAGGCCCAGTGTTTCTGCAACACACCCATGAGGACTCTCATGTGCCTTGGATTTCTGATAACTACCGTTGCAGATAGCTCTCACTCCGTCTACAGGAATCTCACCAATTTCTGTTGGCTGTGGACGCCGAGACAACGCATCTGCATCTACATTGTTTCTCCCTGATCGGTACTGTATGCTGAACTCATAGCTGGCCAGGGCGGCCACCCATCGTTGTCCAGTAGCATCCAGCTTAGCACTTGTCAGTACATAAGTCAGTGGGTTGTTGTCTGTCCATACCTGGAAATTAGCACCGTACAAATAGTCCCGAAATTTCTCAGTGATGGCCCACTTCAAGGCCAGGAACTCCAACTTGTGGATGGGGTAACGACTTTCACTGTCAGACAGCCCTCGGCTGGCAAAGGCCACAGGTTTACGGTTGCCGTTCACATCTTGGTACAAGACTGCTCCCAAACCATCCAAACTGGCGTCTGTATGTAGGAGGAATGGCTTGTTTGGGTCAGCAAAAACTAAGACTGGAGCATGAGTTAGACAGCTAATGATCTCTCGGAAAGCCCTTTCACATCCCTCCTCCCATCGTGGTCCAAAAGGCTCTAGGGGGCCATATTGTCTTGGATCGGGAGGTCGTGGGGGTCTCCCCTTATTCTTGGTCTTAGCTTTCCTCTTGATGGCCGGGTATCCCCTGGTAAGATCATTCAGAGGCTTTACAATGGTGGCATAATTCTTCACAAACCTCCGATAGTAGCCACTAAATCCAAGGAAAGTCTTAAGCTCTCTGTAGTTTCTGGGGCGCGGCCAGGTAGTGAGTGCTTCTACTTTATCCGGATCGGTACTCACACCTTCTTGGGACACAATATGACCAACATACTTCACTGATGTTCGGCAGAATTGACACTTATCAATGGAAAGTTTCAGCCCATGGGCCTCCAACCTGTCAAGTACTTTAAGAAGTCTCTCTTCATGCTCTTCCAAGGTCCTTCCAAATACAATCAGATCATCCAAATAGACCAAGACTTGCAGTAAGTTCATATCCCCTACAACTTTCTCCATGAGGCGCTGGAATGTGGCGGGGGCCCCAGAGATCCCTTGAGGCATGCGTTCAAACTGATAAAACCCCAATGGGCAGATGAAGGCGGTCTTCTCCTTGTCCTCTGCTCCCAAGGGGATCTGGTAGTATCCACTTCGAAGATCCAATACTGAGAACCACTGGCTTCCCAATAAACAATCTAATGCATCTTCTACTCGGGGCATTGTGTACTGGTCAACCACAGTACGGCGGTTCAGGGTGCGGTAGTCAATACACATCCGAATTTTCCCATTCTTTTTTCGGACTACCACAATGGGTGAAGCATAGGGGCTGTGGGACTCGGAAATGATGCCAGTTGCAGCCAGTTCCTGAAGGTGATGTCGCACATCATCCATCTCTGAAAGTGCAATTTTTCTAGATCTCTCCCTGAAAGGTCGGGGATCATGTAGTCTGATGTTATGCTCAACCCCTTTGGCACATCCCACATCCCACTCATGCAGTGAGAATACCTTGGGTCTTTCAGAGAGCTTCTTCCTCAGGCGATCCTTCCACTCTTCGTCCAAGGGTGAATCTCCAAAGTCAAACCTTGATGGATCTATAGTCTGAACGTGTGGTTCACACTGGGGACTCACAATCGATTCAGTCTCGAAAAGATCTGCTATCTTTTGCCCTTGATTCACAATAATATCACGACTTGTTTCATTCGCAATCAGTACTGTGACTGTGTCCTGGGATGCTGCTGGTAAAGTTATAACTCCACAGGGGACCAGGACCCCATCAGGAAGCTCTCCCTCAGTTGGTTGTTCTACCATGGCGAACACTCGTTTATTGCCTTTCAGCCAGGTGCTCATGACGAGCACTTCCTGCTCTGTCCTTGCAGGCACTACTAAAGGGTTTGCGCCTGCATACCTTAGAGTACCCATTGGTAGCTCAGACATCTCCTGTTTAGCATCTTCAATCTTCCTATAGGCTTCAGCACAAAGGGTATGGATCATCAGGGTATCCAGATATTGGTCCCCAGCCCGTCGTCTGCAGTATTCTGCGAGCACCTTGAAGAGACTGGAGTTGGTCCCTATCAGTACTGACACATCAGGGACCCCTTTAGGGTCAGGGCATATCAAGGCTACTGTGTCCACCTCTTCTCTTACCCCTGCCACCTCCTCAGGGAATTCCAAATGCACTATGACATACCCTTTGTAGGGATATTCGTTCATGCTGAGACCACACAGGCCAAGGCCAGTCAATGGCTGGATAGGCAGGTGCCTGAGCACCTGTTGGTAGAATGACTGGAATATAATTGTCACCTGAGATCCGGTATCAAGCACTGCTTTGCACTCCACCCCTTCAATCCTTACAGTGACCTCTGCTCGAGGCCCTATCAGTCCTGAAGGGATCCTAGCTGAGTGATCTTTTCTGGGGAATCCGTCAAATCCTGGGGGCCTGGGTGGTCCCTGTCCCCCGACCGTCTCATGACTGATTCTCAGCTTTCCATAAACTAAACTGGGGTTTTCCTCATTTGGGCAATGTGCAGCCCTGTGCCCATCTTGACCACACCGGTAGCAGAAGAATGATCCTCTCCTCTTTTGGCTGGGTGGGATGGCAGCTCCAGGCGCTGACTTATCCATCAACACAGCCTGAGGTTCCTCATCCCTGCAAATCCGCGCTTGGTCAATGGCTCTCTGCAACTCAGCAATCCGTTCTGTCAGGACCTGAACTTGCTGGGCAATGTCTCCTCTGGTGTTCACCATGAGCACACCGGCTGTTTGTCGGGGTGCAGCGCTGGTTGGCTTAGGCCTCTGGGCCTCCCAAAGCCCACTGGTAGCCTGCCTTTCTTCCTCCTCTCTGACCTCCTTTATCAGTTGGGAGTACACAGGGGGGTGTTCCAGTCGTTCTCTTAGCCGGAGGTGTAGTAGAATCGGGCTGTAATATGGAGTTCCTCTTACAATTTGAGCCAATCTGGTCTGGTCCATCTGCTCAGCAGTCACGGCTCCCCTAATGACAGCTCTCTGCAGCAACTTCTCCAACCTCTGTACATAGGCTGAGAGCTTCTCTCCTCGGTGCTGCTTAGCATTGAGAAAGTTACAAAAACTGTCTTCAGGACCCTCCATGCTCCCAAAGGTGTGTGTGAGGGCCTCTAGGCAGTCCTTTACACTGACCTCAGGGTTAGTGAGCTTCAAGGTGCGAATCACATCTAAAGCTGGGCCCCGGAGACTGTCTACTAAACATCTTCGTTTTTCTCTGTCTGGCACAGCCCAATGCTCTAGCATTTCAGTGGTGTGTTCCAGCCAGGGTTCAAACTCCTCTTCCCCAGGGAATAATCTTAACTTACAATAGGAGCTTGCCATAGCATGGGATAGCACACATTTCTCCAAGATTTGCCCCAGGGCTTTTGCCCAATCATCTGCTGAGGTTGCTGCCTCTGAGCTAGAGGTTTCTGGGCCAGGGCCCAACAAACCTGACAGACAAGCCATGATACAAACAGTAATGCCCTCAAATACAAATCACAATTATTTCCCACAACAGCAACTCACTCAACATGTGCTTGCGAGGGGTACTGACCCAGTAAATCCCGGACGAGCCCCCAAAATGTAGCCCTTCTGCCAGATAGGGCTGGCAGGAACCAGGGCTGGGTTCAATATCTTGGGGTCAATCTCACAAAGAACCGGCTCGAGCCCCCACCCAGTGATCTGGGAAATTCACGCACCCCTGGGCGCCTCTGAGAGGCAATGCTTCCCCACTCGCAAGCACTGAGTCTGAGTGTAGGAAAAGAACATTTAATGAAACAGAGGAAGAATTCATACGGCATTAGCTTGGGGAAAACACCACAAACAGAGTTCATAACCCAAACATGAGCCCCCACCCCGGCCAAGGTTCGCTCGAAGTCCACCGACTCCCCAAAAGTCTCTGTCCCCACAAGTCTCTGTGCCACCCAGAGTCCCAAAGTTCACCCACAGGGTTTCACCTCCCAACCTGGGTAGAAATGGGGGTGGGGAGATAGGTAGGGGGCACCTTATACGAAACTCCGCTACACTTCACCAGCTGTCTCGTCCCACACCTCTGGACGCTCCGCTGGGCACCTGTCGCCGCTTCTCGCCTGCTGCCGCTCCACGCCACGCCACTGGTCGCCGCTCCTCGCCTGCCGCCGCTCCATGCCACGCCGCTAATGGCCGCTCCTCGCCTGCCGCCGCTCCACGCCACGCCGCTGATGGCTGCTCCTCACCTGCCGCCGCTCCACGCCACGCCGCTAGTCACCGCTCCTTGCCTGCTGCCACTCTACTGGCTGCAGTAGGTCTGGCTGTCAGCCAAACCAGTGATTTCAGCTTAGTGATTTCAACTCTCAGCCAAACCAGTGATTTCAGCTCTCAAATGAATCCAGCTTTCACTGGACTAGCAAACAAAAAGACTCCTCAGGGAGCCTGCTTTAGGTCTGTCCTTAAAACAAAGGGGGAAAGGTGCAGGCTGGGCCAGTCTTATAGCTCACACCTGGTAGGTGTGAAGCAGGCTGACTCAAGTCCTTTAACCCTTTCCCCCAGCTCTGTTCATTCAACTCTGGAAGGGGGGAGGCTTGTTCTTCCGAGGCCTCTTACCATGATGGTGGTGTCTCTCCTGCAAGCACTGGTGGCATGTTTGACAGTTCCCACATTTAGGGGTAGCATGATTAGTGACCCCCACAACAGTCCCAAATTATATACAATTCTCCACATTCCATTCCAACACTGACCCTCCATCAGCCCTGGCTGAATGGGATTTACATAGCCACTCCTTGGATTCTCTCCTGAGCAGTATTTACATGTCAACAGTTAACAGTTAACAACCTTGTAGAGCTAAACAACTGTAGTGGGCACACCCACCCCTCCTTTCAGCTGGCTGACAGCAAGCAGCAGTTCAGCCCCTGCTTACACCTATATTAGGACTTGTGAAACCCAATGGGAGTTGAGAGCCTTGCTAGAAGCTCTCTGAATCTCACAGGACTTGGTTTCTAATTCTGAAAGTAGAGCATTTCTTTGGCTAGTACTAGCTGTGTTCCTTAAAGACATTTTCAGTAATTGTGGATATCACACAATCTATAGATTATAGTCAAATTGTCATATTAAGCATTGTTGGACCTGTTACCAAATAAATAAAACCCTGTCAATCTGAATAGAAAACACGTTTCTATATAGCAAAGCTGCTTTTACTGAAAATGACCAAAAGGTGGCAGTGCTCCATGCACAGTTTATTTGCAAATGTCTCTCTTTACAGTGCTTATCATTCACTTTCTTCAAGTATACCCCAGAAAACTCTAAGCTTCTGGGAAAAAACAGATGTAGCTGCAAAGGAATTTTTTTATAAGTACATAAGAAATATGTTTAGCCAAAATGCTCCTCTAACAGTGTAATTGCTTCATTATGTACCTCTAAAGTCCAACAGTTTTGCCTCGGACTCAGTTGGGAGCAGCATTCTTGGACCCACAGTGAAAAGTTAATGAAGCTAAAAATTTCTTGATTCCTGCATACAGACGGGGTGGCAGGTTTGCAGAGGTTTTGGTGGTGCCCAGAGCTTGAGCCCAAACCAATCTCTCCCCCCCCCCCCCCATCCAAACTCCTCCCCGCCCTATCTGCCTGAGGCTCTGAGAGGGAGTTTGTTTTTAAGTAGATCAGAAGCAGGAAACCTTCTAAACAATCTAGTATTACTTCTTGAGGTTTTGGCTAACTGTTTTTCAATTTTTTTTGCCTTTCTAATTATATTTTTACACTTCATTTACCAGACTTCATGCTCCTTTTTATTTTCCTCACTAGGATTTAACTTCCACTTTTTAAACAATGCTTTTTTAAAATTTCCCACTGCTGCTTTTCCTTGGCTGTTAAGCCACGGTGGGAATTTTTTGGGTCTCTTATTATGGTGTCGGTGTGTGTGTGTGTGGGGGGGGGGGTGTTTATTTTTGGTAATTTGGAGCATACTTTTTCAGTTGAACCTCTATTCCCGGGTGCGTTTCCTCTGGCAGACTCTGCAGAGTTCGGAGGACGGTATAGGAGGTGGTAGACACGCCATACTCGCAGCTGGCCCAACTGAAGAAAAGTTACAAGGTCAATCATCCCAGAAGACACTGTGTTTGAAGCCTAGCCCTTATCTTGGAGCTGACACCGAAGATCTTGGTTCAGATGGTTGTGATGTGCTTTGAGCAAGGCCATTTGTTGCCCAGACAGTGGGCACTTTCCTGCAGGGACACAGACATCCCAGGGGAGCATCGCTACACCCGTGGCCCAGGGACAAGCAGGCATGGGAAGGTGATGGCCAGGCCAGGAGCCTGTGGGCAGGAAGGTGAGGATGGGGCAGCTCAGATGCCTTCTGTGTCCCGCAAACACCAGGTCCGGCACCGAGAGAGAACGTCTATCCCTGCACACTGGAGGAGGTGGGGGTTGGGGAAGTGTGTGTGAGTGGCAGATGCCCCTTTCTGGAGAGAGTGCTATTAGTTTCCTCCCTCTATCTCACCCAGCAGGTTCTCTTGCACAGGATCAATCTCCACATCACCCTGCTTGTCTGGAAGTGGATGCTGCCTGAGTATGGGCATGATTCTATGGTGTGTGCAATACTGTTGTGTGGTTCCATGACCCCAGCCTCCTGTGGTGGCTAGTCATGGGGAGGTGTCCAACCACAGAGGCTGGAGGAGAGCAGGCCTCTCTGGGAGCCTTGTGAAAAGGACTGAGGGGTTCCTGACTCAGAGCATCATGGGGCTGTGTTGTGGACTGGGCTCCATGTGCACAGGCTATTGTGCAACACCCCCCACCCCAGGCCAAAGGGGCTGAGCAAGTAGTACACAGCCCCTCGCAGCTCGCCACCTAAACTCACATATAGGTAAAGTTATAGAACTCAATTGAAGTGCCTTTCCCAGGTTCCTCTGACCCCTGGGAGACATCCTGGGAGTGAGGGAGCAGCTTCAGGATAAGGAACAGCTCCTGGCTTGTGGGCATGGTCACCTGGCTGGCCTCCTCTTCCTCCTCCTCCATAACCCTTCCCTCATGGAGGCTGATGCTGGGCGTGTCCTGGTTGGACTAGACTATGACCTGTGGAGAAAGAGGGGGCCAATGTGACCATCCCCTCTCCCAGGATGGCATTGAGCTGTTTGTAGAACCGGCACGTGTGTGGTGCCACCCCAGAGCATCCACTCTGCTCCCTGGCCTTATTGTAGGTCTGCTGGAGCGCCTTTATTTTCATGTGGATCTGGTTAAGGGTCTACATGTGTCCCTTCTCGGCCAAGCTGGTGGCCATCCACCCATGCATATCTGCGTTGCATCTTCTGGTGTGGAGATCCTGGAGGTTGGTGGTCTCACCCCAGACCTGGATGAGATTGAGGATCTCTGTACCAGTCCAGGTTGGTGCTTGCTTGCATCCCTAGCCAGGAATACAAAGGGTGCTGCGGTAGTGCTGGCAGCTGTGGGGGGGCTCACAGGGAGAACTGGGGTCTGCCATGATGCCTTGGATGGTTGTGTGGCACAGCACTGGCAAGGCTGTCCTCGTGCCACAAGCCCTTCGGGGAGCAGTGGAGCTGGCAGGTGTGGCCAGAGTGGCCACAAGTACAGTTGAGAGGCTGCTAGAGGCCAATTATTTTGAAATAGCAGCAGCTGAGCGTCCATACTCCCACTATTTCTAAATAACCATTTCAAAATAAGTAGTATTCCTGATGGAAAGCAGGAGTACAGACTTTGAAATAACCAGCCCATTAGTTCAAAATAACGGGCTTGGTAATGTGGACGTGCTGCTTGTAGACCAGGGCTTATTGTAGTTAATCTTGGTTGATATTGGTAGCAAAGATAGGTTTTAAAAGAGATATTTAAGATGATGTCCCTTTTAAAAATGACTTTGTTTGCAATTATTTCAACTTTCATAATCTAAGCTCTTCTGTATTAGTGACAAAGGTTTGTTGAATTCCTAAATTCCTGCCTTACTGTGACCTAACAACAATTATTAATCAAGAAATTAATATTCATCAAACATCTAACAAAACAATGGAAGGTAAAAGATAAGTGTATATCAGATGGGGGGAGGGGAAAAGGGCGCTGATTAAGCCCCAATTTAATCTTTTCAGTGTAGGCAAGTGTGCAGCTTAGAATTTCTCAAAACAGAAAGGTAGCTTGCCATATTTAATAAAATTAGATAAGCTCCCCAAAGGGGTCCTGTGAAAGTCTATTTGAATCTCTGTAAAGTTTTCTCTTGTGAGTTTGTAGGCATATGTATTGTTGAGGAAACCATTCTGTGGCGATTCCTCTGATTTACTGACATGGCTGAAATCAATTGAAGAACTGGGAAAATACTGGAGTACGGGTTGTAAGAGCTGCTGCAGGCTGTGCTTATAAGTAAATGATGATCTTTTCAGAGCACTGTACAGCCAAATTATTAAAGGTGATTCCTGAAGAAAGTTAAAACACAGAACTTAATGATGATGTCATGGTTGGTGAGTTGTTAGTTCACGCTTTAATACTGAGAATTGTGATATTTCTTTACCTTTTATCCAATGATTTGAATCCTGAGGGGAAACAATTATAAGTAGCCTTGGCAGAATTTATTTATTTTTAAACTGACAGATAATATTTTTGTTTACTTTTAAGAATGTATTTCAATTATCTTCGTAAAATGTCACTGTTGTGGGAATTGTCAGAAAATTACTTAGGAATCAACATCTATTCTCATTATGTTACAACTTCATCAGTGTTCAAGCACATTTATATATTTTGATGTGAAGTTGACAGAGCAAATACAATTTGGTTTGAGGACAATGATTGATTTTTCCTAAGGCCATGTCTACCCTACCACTTTTGACTAGAAGCCTCAGTGTGGACATTGCAATATTGCTAGAAGAGCATCCCTCACTAACACAGCTGCCACCACTCATAGAGGTGGTATTATTATACTGACTGGAAAATTCACTCTCATTTGCATAGAGCAGCTACAGGAGTGATCTTATAGTGGCACAGCTGCATCACTTGCTAGTGCAGACCTGGCCTCCGCATAGTTTTACTCTTTTGATATGTCTGACTCTATACCTTAAAGTAAACTGATATGGTTACATTTTCAGGCAAGGAATTGAGTGTTAAAATTTCAGTGTCAGTAGATATAGTACTAGCAGATATCTGTTTTATGTAATCCTGACTCACAAGCTGTAGGTAGTAAGTCATATAGTTTAAATAAAAAGAAAAAGTAGCTTTGGTTTTCATGTTTGCTCCCATCAGCTCCTGGAAAAAGAACAATGACTTAGACCTAATAATCCCTGGAAAGCTATTCAGAACTAGAAATGTTTAAAAATAATCTGTTGGAAACACATCTTGAAAAACTTAATAGCTAATTTTCTGTTTCATTCGTTTGTTGTATCCATTTTGCATTGACCATAACCTTCTTTAAATTTACATCCTGCATTTAAATTCTGTGTTCACTTGCTAATGTTTCCTTGTGTTATCACAGCACAGTGAAGCACATGAAAGTAAAAGCATAAATTAAGGTTGTGTTCACAGTTACTAACCAGGGACAGATTTTGAAATACACTAATAGGCCAAATGCCCTATGTCTTCTAGCAACAATGCTGAAGCACAGGTTAACCTTAGGACCTTTAGGTCTGTCATATGGTGTGGCTCAGTAGTGTAAGAGTGAACAGCCATAAGATCAGTGTGGTTCAGTTTTTTTTTAAACAGCTGACTGCAAAGAACAAACTACTTATTTTTTTAAAAATATCAGAAATTCTGGAATATTAGTTGTAAATATGGTGGAACATAAGAAACTCCACAGTTGATTCTTAATTTTAACAGAGAGATAATCCCTTTTGGAAGATTATATTGCTGGGTTCAATAACACTGAGTAGCAGCAGTGCATTCCTCATGTCATTTTTTGTATATAAACGTGGTGGTAGGTGGTAAGGTTTTTTTATTATTTCATTTATTTTCAGCATGTAAGTGTCTAACCTCCTCTTAAAGGGCTATGATTCAGCAACTCATAGAAACTTGTGTTTAACTTCAAGCAAGAGAGCCTTGATTCAGCAGGGCACTTCACCGTGTACCTGATTTTAATCATATGACTAATCGCACTGGCTTCAATAGGACTGCTCACAGGCTTAGTGACAGGCATTCATGTAAGTGGCTTGTTCAGTTGGAGTCATGAGTGCCATTGATGATTTAGAGTCCCATTGAGTGCTTTGCTCTATTGGGGCCAATATCTACTATATAAGAGATTTTGTCTGTTTGTTCAAGAACTCCTCCTAAATGGTAAGGACTAGGACCACCAAATAAATATGCAGCTTCCTCTTACCATTAACTTAAATCAACATAAGGGTTTGTCTGTGCCAGGAAAATGTGGTGTGTCTGGAATGGGATTATTTCTCATAAAACCATACAGAAAGGAGATTCACCAAGCAGATGAAAGGGCCTGGCTGGGGGGGGGAGGGGTGCACCCACATCCTTCCAGGAATGCCCCAGCCTTGAGCCTCCCACACTCCAGGCACCCATTAGGGAGGCTGGAGAGGGCTGAAGCTCACTGTCAGAGTGAGGGAAAGTGCATAAACGGACGCTGTGCAGGGTTTGCCATGCATGCGTGGCCAAAACCGGCAGGTCTTAGGACCCCACGGAAACAGGCAGCAGGGAGCAGAATCATCACCCTGCCTCCCCAGCAAGCGAGGGAAGTTTAAACCCCAGGCGGGAAGATGGGGGGTGTGCCTGCCTCCCGGCCCGGGGTCGGGGGCAGCATGGCTGGCCCCCGCCCCCCAGCTCTGGTTCCTCCCCCTTCTTTCTGGCCAGCCCCCCCCAGAGGCTCCCAGTGCCAATTGCGCCCCACATTCCAGTCATTCCCCCTGTCACCTCTATGACCCTTTGCACAGGAGAGTTTTCTTAGGTTTACATTCAGGCTGGACCATTTTCAGTTTGTGGTCTCTCTTCCTCCCTCTTCCCCCCCCCCCCCCCCCCCCCCCCCCCCCCCTTTCTATGGCCCCATGAGTTTTTTACAAAATGTTTGGCAGTGGTAGCAGCCCTTCTCAGGAAACGCAGGGTCCAAGTCTTCCCCTACCTAGACAACTGGTTAATCTGGGCACCTCCAGAGCTCAGGTACTGCAGTGTATAGACTTTGTCAGGAATACTTCTGCTCAGCCAGATCTTATGCTAAACAAAGAAAAATCGACCCTCGCTCCTGCACAGACAATAGAGTTCATGGGGGCTTGCATGGATTCAACAACGGCTGCAGCTTTCCTCCCCAAGGCCAGGTTACTCTCCATCAGAGACGACATCACGTGTATGAGAGGGTCACCTCTCACAATAGCCAGAAATTGTATGAAGCTGCTGGGCCATATGGCAGCATGCACATTCATGGTGCAGCATACCACATTATGCCTCTACCCCCTGCAGGCGTGGCTCATACATGTGCACAATCCAGCATGCTTTCTGCTGCGCATGGTAGTTTTGGTGCCTTCAGAAGTCCTGGACTCCCAGAAATGGTGGCTTCAGGTGGATATGGTCTGCTTGGGCATCCTCTTCACCAGACAGAGGCCCTCATCCAAGCTGGTGCTCGGTGCCTTAGACACAGGCTGGGGAGCACACCTTGCGGACTTCCAGACTCAAGGTATGTGGTCACAGGCGGAGTGGTTGTTGTACAAGGAGCTAAGGGTGGCTTGCCTACCCTTCTAAGTGTTCTGCCCCACCTGTTTCAGTCCTGACAGACAATACAGCAGCAATGTATTATATCCACAGACAGGGTGGAGCTGATTCTTCTGCCCTGAGTCAGGAAGCACTCTTCCTATGGGAGTTCTGTATTGTTCACGTGATTATCTCAAGGCCTCATACCTTCCAGGGATGCTCAATGTCCTGGCAGATTGCCTCAGCAGGTCGTTCAGGGCGCACAAGTGGTCCCATAGGGGATATAGCTCGAGACATTTTCTGCAGGTGGGACTGTCCCCATGTAGATGCGTTCACCACCTATAGAAACAGTGTCAGTTTCTACTCTTACCTGAATCACATCCTAAGGTCACTGGGGATGCATTCCACACAGACTGGCCACTCCAACTCCTCTATATGTTCTGGCCCCCCTTCCCGTTAATACACAGGGTCTTGCTCAAGGTGCATAGGTTCAAGACTGCAGTACTTTTGGTGGTTCCAGTATGGCCCCATGCTTCTGGATCTGTTGGTAGAGAAACCTACTATGCTTCCCTTGCTATCTGACCTGATCACCCAGGACCTGGGACAGGGTCAGCTCTATCCCCTGAATTGTCAATCTCTCCAGCTCACAGAGTGGAACATGTGTAGTTGAGGGGAGTGGAACACCTCTATTCCGAGTCACTGCGAAGGGTGCTGTCAGATTTGGAAATCCTCCGCTAGGGCCATGTATTTGGCTAAGTGAAAGTGTTTCTCCTTATGGCCTTCTCAGAAGGGAGTGGAGTCATTTCAAACTCCCATCCCATTCATTCTCAATTACTTGTTGAAGCTTAGACAACAGGGTGCACCTATCTCTTCAGTGAGGGTCCACTTGGAGGCTGTTTCAGCATTCCACCTGGGGAAGCAGGGCAGAATAGTGTTTTCCAAATCAGAAGTTAAGTGGTTTTTGAAGGGGCCGGATAGGCTGTATCCTCCTGGCTGACAGCCCCTACTGTCCTGGGATGTTAATTTGGTCCTAACAAGGCTCATGAGCAGTGCTCCCTCTAAGTTGTGTGATAGCACAGCTTCACAGGTGACTAATCAGCTCTGCCCAATCAGAGGCTCAGGGCTTTATGCATGGAGCTGACTCAGGGTATATCTACATTTGCATGCTATTTTGAAATAACAGACATTAAGACAGTTATTTCGAGAGAAAACCCTTCTCTTGAAATAACTGGTAAATCTCATAGTATGAGGAATAAGGGTTATTCCAAGAGAAGGGTTTTCTCTCGAAATAACTGCATCCATTACTTCAAAATAGCACCATAACACAAATATGCAAATGAAGCATGGAATATTTAATTCCTGGCTTCATTTGCAATTTTGAATGTCTTCATTTGCATCCCTCTCTCAAAAGAGCGTGCAAGTGTAGATATACCCTCAGTCAGCTCCATGCATAAAGCCCTGAGCCTCTGATTGGGCAGGGCTGATTAATCACCTGTGAAGCTGTGCTGCCCTGAAGCTTAGAGGGAGCACTGCTCATGAGCCTTCTGTTCAAGCCCTTAGCTATGTACTCCCTAATGTACCCTCTCTTGGAAGGTTGCCTTTCTGGTGGCCATCATGTTGGCTAGACGAGTGTCAGAATTAAGAGCCCTCACCTCAGAGTCCTCGAAGACAGTGTTCTTTAACAATAAGGTTAGATTGTGCTCCCACCCAGCATGTCTGCCCAAAGTTCTTTTGCAGTTCCACATGTGCCGAGAGAGATTTTTACTAGCGTTCTTCCCAAAACCACATTCTATGCCCAAGGAACAGGCTAGATGTTAGGAGGGCTTTGGCCTTCTATTTAGAAAGAACAAGATCGTTTCACAGGTCAGCCCAACTTTTTGTTTTAGTAGTTGAAAGGATGAGAGGCCTCTCGATATCAGCCCAATATTTATTTTCCTGGATCACCTCATGTATCAAGGTGTGTTATGATCTCGCAAAGAGACCAGCGCTTCCTATTGCTGCACGTTCCACTAGGGCACATGCTTTGTCTACGGCCTTTCTAATGCAAGTGCCTGTTCTTGATGTTTGTATGGCAGCCATATGGTTATCAGTGCATACTTTCACCAGCCATTATGCTATTGTGCAGCAGGCCAGGGATAATGCAGTTTTTGGCAGAGCGGTGTTGCAGTCCACGTCTACATAGTCTCCAATCCTACCTCCGTTGGTAGGACTAGGAAGTTACCTACATGGAATGGACATGAGCGAGCACTCGAAGAAAAAATGGTTACTTGCATCTCCTAACGGTTGTTTTTCGAGATGTGTTGCTCATGTTCATTCCAAATTTCCCTCCCTCCCCTTCATCTGAGATTTCTGGCAAGAAGAAATTGAGGGGATGGAGGGTTAGCAGAGGTGTATATGCACAGATACATAGGCACCACTCCAGAGAGCTCCCTGGCTGGCCTAACAGGTACTGCTGAGCAAAAAAGCTTCTGACATTCATGCATGCCTACGTGGAATGGACCTGAGCAACACATCTTAAAGAACACCTCTCGAAGAACAACAGCTATGAGATATAAGTAACCCTTCTTTCTGTGACTTCTAAAGTTTTAGTTTTAACAACAAGGTCATGGTAACAAACTGGTTACTCACTATTGCTTACTATGTAAGGAATATTGTTTATTTTGAGGTTGGAATTTTTTTCTATAGCAATATTCCCTTAAGTACTTTTCAGTGACAAGTGTCTGAGTTTTGACTTTGGGTCTTTCACTGTCATAGAAGTCCTTGCCTCCTCATTTTTCTACTTGGGATAACAAAGTTCAGTTTGAGAAATGAGGAAAAATATCTGAGGATATACAATATGCCAGTCTTCAATGATATGCCATTATTGATGAAAATACCATTCTAGAAGATGGAAAACATGGAAGAGTGTTGTTTAAATAACAGTAAATGACATTTGCAGTGATGTAAAGATTTTCCTAGCTTCACTTGATAAGCAAAAACCTTACCAATGATCTTAAATGTTCTAATTTACATATACAACATCGTCCTATGACAATTATATTTATTTGGATCTTGGCCAGGTTTATAAGAAGAGTCACAAGTAGTAAATCCTTAAAGATGCCAGATTCAGAATGCTGAAGACATACATTTTCTTTTAAGTAACAGAATAAGTACAACGTGGCCGTAATAGCCACTCACTGTGTTTTGTGGGGCAGTGAGAAAATTATCTCAACACTGAACTAGAGTGACCATCTCTAGGGACTGAAAAGCAGATCAGCCTATTCTATGTCAAAGCCCATTCTGTGGTTGGCTTATGTGATGAGTGCCAACAAAGATATAAATCAATATTAGTTGTGATGGTGGTTTCAGAGTAGGAACTTGACATTTCTGTTAAAGATTTTTAAGACACAGATGTTCCCTTACTTTCCATCCTAGAAGAGTGAGCACATTTGTAACTTCTCCTATATAAAATAAGCTTTACCTGTGCAAATTAGATTAACGGAGGAAAAAGCTATGCTCAAGCCAGACGTGTAAAATTCTACACATTACTATGAAGCTCACTAGTTTGATCAGCTATAAGTCTTATTATATCCCAATGAGATTTATGTCAGTAGTGGCACTTGCAGTATGTATTAAGTATATCAGGAGATTAATTTTTTTTTTAATTTGCTACATCAAACTTGCTGGTCTTAGTCACTGTTAATGGTTTATTTGCACTATAAAATGTATTTTGCTTCTTCATCAAAGGCAATGGCAACACTCTAGTTGAAATGATTCTGCAGGAATAGTTGGTTACATGTTTTCCTATAATGACACCATAACTTTTGATGCACTTGCTATCACGCTTTCACATCTATATATTTTTTGTGGTACAGGATTTAGAGAACTAATAGGTTAAATATTTGTTATGGTTGACAGCTCCTTGTTTAGTATGGTGGAATTCTATGGTGGTGGAAATGGTACCCTGAATACCCATTCTGGTTAGTACTGACGTGTAGGACTCTGCTCTTTGCTTTTCATTTCAAATGGAGCAAAATCACTGAATAGTACATGATAAATTTCACATCTCTAAATGATTTTAATCAGGGTGTCTTTTTTCTGGTAGATGGTGCCAGTGCTACTATTTTCATATGGTGCTGTAGGTGTGATGGCACTGAACAAGGTGTAGAATGTCAAACATTTTTCCCTAAAGACTTATCAGTATAATAGCTAATAAATATAAACTGTGTAATGTAGAGTCTAGTTTTAATTGTAGACTCCAATACAATAAATTACACCTTTTTATATGAGAACAAAATTGATTCACCACTGCCTTGGAGTTGTACCAATATACCTGAGGATAGAATTGGGCTCACACATTTAATAATAAGCAATAAGTTTAGACCCTACAACTTTCTATTTCAAATGCACAGGTGCCTGCCATCTAAACTGAAGGAAAATCTGTTACTGATAGTAATTTAGGCCATAGACCCGCCACTAGAAGATACAATGGCTCAATTACTTTATGGAAGTGCCTTTCTCAATTTCACAGTTGAAGTGAAGTTAAATTTTGTGTATTATGCAGAGATTTATCCACTTTGTTACCTGAAGAATACTGTTTATCTTTACTGAAATTACAGCACTTATTCTGTGACTACAGAATAGTATCATAGAATACTAGACCGGGAAGGGACCTTGAGAGGTCAAGTCTAGTCCCCTGCCTTCATGGCAGGACCAAGCACCATCTAGATGAGTGGTCCCCAACACGGTGCCTGCAGGCGCCATGGCACTTGCCGGGGCATTCATATGCACCTGCCTTGTGACGAGGGCCAGCCCGAGCCATTCTTGCACCTCGGGTGCACAGCACATGCACAGTCCCCACCCCCGGGCATGCGGCGCATGCGCCGTGCCTCCCCCGAGCGCTCGGCGCATGCGTGACCTCCGCGCCCGGGAGCCCTAAAAGGTTGGGGACCACTGATCTAGATCATCCGTGATAGATGTTTAACCTGTTTTTAAATATCTCCAATAATGGCGATTCCATAACCTCCCTAGGCAGTTTGTTCCAGTGTTTAACCATCTTGACAATTAAGAAATTTTTCCTAATGTCCAACCTAAACTTCCCTTGCTGCAATTTAAGACCACTGCTTCTTGTCCTGTCCTATCAGAGGTTAAGGAGAATAATTTTTCTCCCTCCTCCTAGATATTCTGAAACTTTTGTATATTCATTAATTTTAGTTAATTGAAAACATAAGTAAAATCTTTATTTTATCACCCTGTGCCTCACATTTTTGACCCAAATGATCTGAGTCACAGAATAACTCAGGATCTTAAACTCCATCTAATTAAAACTCATTGATATCTCGTGTGTTGGCTACTTTGGAAGATAGTTCTTTAGAATTAATGCCTGTTTTGTACCATTAATCTTTATAACTGAAATTTTTCTTCGGTAGATGTTTACAAAGTTCTGCTATATCCTATAGATAATTCCACAAAAAAGTCTTTCAAAATGGCTTCCATCACCTATTCCTTTTAAGGCCACTGGTGCACTCAGTTAAGATGCCATCTTTCAAAATAGCCACTATTTCCCATTACTTCCAAAGGGAATGAAGTCAAGTTGTCATCTCCCACTGAAGTCCAATTCTTGTGCTCACTGCCTCTTCTGCTGTCTCTGCTCTGGAGCATTCTGTGTTCTCAATAGACTCTTCTGATGTACCTCTGGAACAGCCATTCACCACAGAACTTCAGTACCCAGAAAATAAGAGACCTTCATATCCCTCAAAATTGGTGTGTGTAAGCCTGTAGGGCTTGGGGAAGGGCGCCTCTCCCTTGGGGTCAGTGGGTGGCCACTCTGCCCTTCTGCCCCCTGCTTAGTCTTTTGGGGAATTAACAGTGGCTTTCAACTCTTCAGGGCTGGTGGCAGGCCAATCAACGGTCCAGAGCCCAGCCCCTTGCTCAGGGTGGGGCATCAAACAAACAGTTCTGCGCCCAGGCCCTTAGTTGAGCATGGGGCCACAAGCAAACAGTTCAGAGCCCCAAGCCTCGGTTCGGGTGGGGTGGCAAGCAAGCAGTTGAACAGTCTTAATATGAGCACCCAGCTGGATCCCCTTTCTCGGGCAGGGGTCTGGCAGGTTCAGGGTGCTGTTGAATAACAGCCAAGGGGGGGGAGACTGCCACCCAAGAGTGGGGTGGGAGGGAGCACGCAGGCCCACCCGTTCCACTGTCCCATCCCAGGACCCTAATAGCAGCAGAGCAGGCTGCTGCTGGGTCAGCAGGAATCCGTACAGCAACACACTGACATGATTCTGTCTTAGTCCACTGGTGGTCTGCTACCCCTGCGCTTGTTCCACTGTCCCCCTCGTGTGGTACCTGTGTCTGGTGCAGATCCTCTGGACTTTGGTGCTCTGGAACCCCCGGCCGGGCAAGCAGACCTTCCAGTCCGTCATCCATCTATGGCCTTGGCATCCCAGGACAGTCCTCAGCTTCTCCCAGGCCCAGCTCTCTGCTTGGCTGTGTGAAAGAGGCTCTGGCTGTATGAAAGAGGCTCTGGCTGCTTGGCCATGACTGGACTCTCGGGCAGGCCTTTTATATCTCCAGCCCTGCTTCCTGGCTTCTGGTCAGGTGGGTTGCTGTAGCCAGGTGCTGCCCACCAGGGCTCCAGGAGGGGCGCCTCCCCCTTGGGGTCAGTGGTGGCCACTCTGCCCCACTACAGTCTGTTAATGGCTTTAAGTTACACTACAGTCTGATATGGAAAGTTCTACAGAAATTGAAAATGCTACTATTATTAAATAGCCAGGGCCAGATTGATGGGTTTTGCTCAGTCACAGAAGCCTCCCAATCCCTGTGCAGCTGCACAGGAGCCTACCACACTAGGGGAACATCTACCCTGAACCCTTAGCTTGAAATAAGATATGCAATTTGCATAGCACGAATTGCGTATATCTTATTTCGCTTCTTTTTCAAAATAGGCTATTGTGAAATGCGCCACGTCTACATAGCACCAAATTTCCAAATAACACGCTATTTTGAGACATCCCTTGTGCAACGAGGTTTACAAGGATGCCAAAATAGTGCATCCGTTATATTTTGCCATAGCGGACATGTTCAAAAGACGCGGGGTAGCTATTTTGGGATACCTCTGGCATCCCAAAATAGCATTGTAGTGTAGATGTACCCTAGCTTTCTCTGTCTTCCATGTGTTCCTTGGAGTCCAGCAAGTGCTTGTGTCTGCTCTTCCTAGGGAGCAAGTCTCCAGGAAACGTGAGAGGAGCAATGAGGGGAGGACAGAATCCTAGCCCTTCCCTCATCCACACCAGCCAGTAGAGTAGAACCAGTGCATATGAGGGAACAATCTGCTTCAACCTAATGAGATGACTGAGCTAGATTTTGTCACTTCAGGCACTGCCCTAGGTCTGGGGGCAGTGTGGATGGACAGTTATCCTAGAAATCAGAGATTGAGCCTGGGACAAATATAAGCTCTCCCAGAGTGTCGTCTTAGGTGCAGGGTGCATGCATGTTGGTCCTTGGCACACATCTGACGCTGATTTGCATGCATCATCATTGTGGAGAATGTGCCTGTCTCTCAATCTCCCCAGTGTTCTTTCTATGATGATGCAGCTTCCTGCTGGCTCTAATACAGTCCTGGCATAAATATTATGAAAAAGCCAACTCCAAATAGAAAAATCAAGAGTAATACCACAGAGATGATGCATAATTTCTTCTGCCTTTGGCAAGATGAGAGTTCTAGTGATAAATCACTGCTAGCCACTTTGATATAGGATTGGTAGTGCAATCTGAAGTCGGAGCAGTGATAATACTTTTGTGGGATGTATGAAATGTCATAACCGCCACCCTCACTTTCCTATAGTTGTAAGAAACAGTTGATCTCCTTATTTGTTACTGTTTCACCCACGACACAGACATATGTCCCTGCCCAAGACAAAGATGCATCAAAGGCCATTCAGGAGTTTGAACAATGTGGGACAGGAGTTTGGCTGAGGATAGTTTTAGGAGAAGGGTATAAGTGTGAGAGAGCAGCAGGAGAGACACTACAGAAAGAAAAATAAAGCAGCAGAAAGTAACTATGAAAAAGCACTGAGTGCGTGATTCTGAGAAACCGCCTAAAAGCTGTCTCTGGGTAAGTGCTGACTAAAAGAGGCTTGTAGCAGAGAACTTCTGTTTGATTTTTTTTTCCTGTGTTCAGGGAAGCAGGAGTTGTGTACATAGTTTTCTCACAATCCTTGTTATTTACAAACAATCTGACTCATCCATTTCTTCTCCTACTGGAAACAATTCACAGGGCCCTGAACTTTGGTTAATGGGGGGAGGGGAAGGGGTAACAATACTATAGAATTTCAGTTTATGAAAGTTTATTTAGTGGAACTTGGCTTGCAAGCCATCTCTCACAAGAGTATTCTATATTATCTGGTTGAGTATCAATCTCCCGGACTTTAATTGGTGCATGTTTTAATTGTAACGGAAGACAAATCATTCTGTGACATAACCATAATCAGAAAATGCTTATACTGTTTGGGTTAATGGCAGAAGAGGCTGGGCTTGCTACCTAAAGATATCTAATATATTCAAATGAGAGATTTTAAAATTAATGTATCATTGGAATAAATGATTTGTCTGTTTCATATGCTGCAAAATTTCTAAGATCTCTTGAGAAATAATTTCAGAACCTTTACCTTTGAACTTCGGAATGTGAGTCAGTCCTAGAAAATGAAAGTACTAATTGCTCAGAATCAGAAAGAGCTGAGGCTTGTACTCATATATTTGATGTTGAAAGGATGATCAGGTAAGAAATTAATCTATTAATGGTAGAGGGAGAGAGCCACATCATAGAACTGTATAAATCACGGGGACCTCAAGCTGTGTGGCCCCTAGCTTGTCTGGATCCGGCCCCCGAGGCTCAGGGCATCTCCCCACCAGAATTGGAGAGTTTGCACTGGGGAGTTCCAGCCACCCCTTTGCCATTTCCCCATGGAGCTAGAGCACCCAGTATCTACTAGTTCAGGCCCCCCTAGGCTCTGCTGTGCAAGGTGAATATGGGGGTGTCTTTCTGTCTCAGTTGGGGTCCATGTCCGTGAGGGTTTGGAGTCTCTCTCCCCCCCGCCCTCCCCACACTTCTCACTTGTGTGTGTCCCCTGACTGATTTTTCTGTGGGTCAGAGGCCCCCAACCCAAAAAAGCTTCCCCACCTCTAGTATGAATGCTCAGGGAGGAGGACCAACATTTTTCAAGAAAGCCCTTTTTATTTAGGCATTAAAGATGTGATTATTGCATTTTAGATGCTGCAATATTCAAGGAGGCCTTTCTAAAGTAGGCTAAAGAGCGGATCAAAATTGCCTGAATTTTCACCAACTATGTGGCTTATGAATTGTTTTTAAAAAGTTGACATATTGCTATCAGTTTATAGAAAACTGTGCAATATAAAAAGTACAGATTTCACATTTGATTCTGCACATTTGCAATCCTATTTACAACTTTTTAGGACAAGTTGAATAGGCCGGGACTTTGGCTGTATCTGTCAGTGCCACTACCCACTGTTTAGTTGTGGTCACTCTAACCTACAGTGGAGCTTTAAATCCTAATCTCAAAAAAAGTGGTGTGGAACACTTCAGGCACCAACGTACGAACTTCCTTATGTGGGCTCTGCAGACTTTGAGACAGGCATAATTTAACTGCCATGTTACCCTCATCCCAGAGCGAATGGGTGGTGAATGGACAAGTCTTGTTTCTACTCCATCCTCCTCCTCTGTCACTGGCCAAAGTAGCTGTGCCATTGTTGTAGCTGCCATAGCAATTTACTGCTGTCAATTACTGCTGTCTGGCAACAAGAAGAGAATTAGGGAGGGATAGCGAGTTGGAGGAGATGTCTGGGTTACAGTGTCCCCTAGGGTGATATAAGTTTACACGTTATCAAGGCCGTACACAAAACAAAGCTCAAGGTTTTTACTAATTTACTAGGTAGAAGGAAATGCTATTGTGACTCTGGAAACTAAAAGCCATTGTTGTGAAGTACTTCTTCCTAAGGTGAGAGACAGTGCTGTGATTTTTTTTTATCATGCATCTATAAAGAAGAATAATCTAACATATGTAAAGTGATGCAAATTTGCATCCAAGCTCAGAAGTTTCAAAACTTCCTGGTGAAGGGATCTTTAGTTTTGCTCAAAGAGGGAGGAGAGGACAGTGCAAAGTTGGAGCTGAAATCCACAGGAGAGAATGCTAGCTGCTTTTGTATGCAGAATTTGGGATACAAATTATGTTTAGAAATGATTTGGTAATTTACATGAGGCATGTTTTTAAATATTGCATTAATATACTGAAAGAATGAAAGCTTCCAGGTAAAAGAAGGTTTAGAGATGGATGAAAGTGAAAAGAACAGCAGAGAAGATAGAGCAGCATCACAAAGTTAGGACTAATATTTTGTTTACTTACGATAACGATAAAAAAAATCCAGGTAAAAAGCACCTTAATCTCAGGCTGTGTCTACTGTACAGAGTTTTTGCACAAAATCAGCGGGTTTTGCACAAACTTGCAGAGCGTCCACATCTCAAACGCATTCTTGCACAAGAAAATTTATAGTAAAACGGCAGAACGGGGGGGGGGGAGGTTCAGTGTAGGTATACCTCTCTCTACGAGGAATAACTCCTTTTTGCGCAAAACTGTTGCATGTGGATGCTCAACAGGGGTTTCTTGCACAAAAAGAGCCTATCACAAAAAGCACAGGTGCTCTGATGGCCATTCTATGAATGGCCATCAGAACTTTCTTGTACAAGTGTCCATATAGTATGGATGCTCTTGCGCAAAAGCACATTGCTTTTGTGCTGCACTTTTGAGGTGTGGACGTGATTTTGCGCAAGAAGTTTTTGTGGAAGATCTCTTCCGCTAAAAGCTTCTTGCGCAAAAAGCCTGCAGTGTAGATATCGCCTTAGAGCCCTGTGTTGCCTATGCTTTGTATATCATTGTGCTCTTTAAAGAAAGGTGCTGTATATTTTGTATGCTAGTGATAAAATAATTGGAACACATGGAAATCATATAAAGACTGGGAGAGAGAAATCGCATGAGAAGAAAAACAGATGTAAGGCTATATACTTGCACCTGGAAATTTTTCACATGGCAGTTCTATGCATTTCCAACAAACCCATAAGGACAAACAATACAAGCAGCTGACAATGTGATTGTGGGGAATGTGTTGGCTATGATGATGACAAGGTGATACTTGTGCACTCTACAGTGAAAGTGCACCTGTGAAATATTAGTTTTTTTTTCAGTAGTAGATCATTTTGGAAACCTTTGCATAATGAGCTCTAAAGTGGAGAAGGAAGGTGATGTGTAAGATGAGATGATTATTTTAGGAAAACTTTCCCGGGGAGAGGACTTTGTATATTGCAACGACAACAGTTCAGGAAGTTTGTCTCCCATCCTTTAGAAAGGGCCTGATTTTTGTAGTCCCTTACTCAGTCAAATCCCATTGTGTTGCCTGATCAAGTTCTGCAGGATCAGGAATTACATATCTTTTAAACTCTCATTTTTGTATGAAATACAATAGACTGTGCAACATGCACAAAACTGGAAAATGAAAAAAAAATCAGGGTTCTACAGCAAGTTAACTTAGCTGCATGCAGTGTTGTCTAATTCAGTTTTTTCATTGTATTAATGATACAGGCCCATGTGCAGGAATTTCTGGGGGATGGTGCTTTTTGTAAATACGGACTGATTTTTTTTAAATATAAAGGAATTCAAAATAGTCGTGCAATGAATGTTCATAAAAGGTTAATGAAAAATGTAAGTGGAAACCGTGATTGGTAAAATGATATTGTTATAATATACTAAAGATTATACAATAATAAAGGTTTTACAGAAATTACCTTCTGGGATCATGGCCGGCAATGCGGCTGCCATGGCCCCCCCGTTCCCTCGGATGCCTCGATCTGCTGCTGCTCTACCTTCTCAGCCAGGCCAGTGCCGGGTGAGTGCAGGTGGGGCTTCCGGCCAGCAGGGCTGGGCCCAAGCCGCTCTTCATATGTGGGAGTTGCCTGTTCCCCTGCGCTGGCACACTGCTACCAGCCCCGCCTGCCCATCTCCCTGCAACACAGTATTCTCCCATCCCCCTAACACAGTGCTTCTCAAACTTTTGGGCCTCCCTGTCTCAATGCAAACTTCCGTGGACCACCAGTTGCTAACGGAAACTCTCCGTTAATTACATAATTATGCCAGAGCCATTTTGCTAGTGCTGCAGCTAGGGAGAATGGTTTAATTTAACCAGTAAGAAAGGAAACATTACTTGAAGTGCTTTAACTTTCTTATGTTTGTTTAAAATGAAGTTTGATAAAATAAGTAAAATATTAATTTATGTCCAACAGAAAAGGTTCCCATATTCTCTTGATTTATGGCATGGGTGGGAAACATTTTTGGGTTGGGCCCACTGACCTACAGAAAAATCAGCTGGGGACCACACCAGTGAAGCAAACAAAAAAACCCCACAACTCAGTCCTCACTGATGTCTCAGTTGGGGGCCACTTAATTTGTCTGGATCTGCAGCCCAACTGGGGAAGGAAGAAGAGGGAGGACTGAGGTACAGGGCTTCCCATAGGCCAGATTTACACTTCTGGGGTTCCAGGGTTAGTGGATTTTGTGGACCCCCCGGCTTTGGGGTTGGAATGCATTAACAGGTTGTTGTGAGCAAGACATGAGAAGTCATTCTTCCGCTCTACTCTGCGCTGGTTAGGCCTCAGTTGGAGTATTGTGTCCAGTTCTGGGCACCACATTTCAGTTTCTCCACATCTTTCTTGGAGAGGGTCCAGAGAAGAGCAACAAGAATGATTAAAGGTCTAGAGAACATGACCTATGAAGGAAGGCTGAAGGAATTAGGTTTGTTTAGTTTAGAAAAGAGAAGACTGAGGGGGGGGGGGGATATGATAGCAGTTTTCAGATATCTAAAAGGGTGTCATAAGGAGGAGGGAGAAAACGTGTTCATCTTGGCCTCTGAGGATAGAACAAGAAGCAATGGGCTTAAACTGCAGCAAGGGAGGTTTAGGTTGGACATTAGGAAAAAGTACCTAACTGTCAGGGTAGTCAAACACTGGAATAAATTGCCCAGGGAGGTTGTGGAACCCCCATCTCTGGAGATATTTAAGAGTAGGTTAGATAAATGTCTACAGAGATGGACTAGACAGTATTTGGTCCTGTCATGAGGGCAGGGGACTGGACTCGATGACCTCTCGAGGTCCATTCCAGTCCTAGTATTCTATGATTCTATGAAAATGGGGGTTTAGTGTGTGGAACAGGGCTGCCAGTGAGGAATGGGGGTGCAAGATCTGGTTGGGAAGTGAGGAACAAGAAGGAATAAGGGTGCGAAGTCTGGATGGGAGGTTGGGAGCAGGCTTGGGAGTAGGGTGTCTGGCCAGGGGGAGGGGCAAGAGCAAGGAAAGGTGCAGTGTGTGGCCAGGAAGGAGGGTGCAGGAACAGGCTGGGGGTGTGGGATCTTGGCCAGGGGTATGAGTGAGGGGCTAGGAATGCAAGGTGTTTGTGTGTGGGGCCTTTGTGCCCTGCACCACTCCCAGGCTCTGTCACATGCATCCTCTCCTGCTGCTCCCATTGGCCAGATTGTTGTGCTGTTCCCCCAACAGTGGGAGGGGGAGTGCTTCTTCCCTGCGAGCTGGATCTCACAGCAAGATTCAGGGCTTTCTCCTCTCCTGCTCCACCCCCCCATGGGAAGCCAACGCTGACACTCCAGCCTCACTGGCCGGGGGAGGCTGGAGCACCAGTGTGAGCTTCCTGTTGCAGTAGGAAGGAGGGGGACTGAGCTCGAGCCATGGACCAGCTGGAAGGCAGCTGCAGAGACCCTCACATTTACTTGGGGGGACCACAGGATGGAGTGTGTTCGCACCCTCCACCCCTACCCCCCCCCCACACACACACCCCACCCACAGGCCTGTGATAACGTATTAAATGACAGAAAATAGTATGTATCAGTTAACATTACTTTTGTTTCCTTAACTTCTATATTTCCTGACTTCCTGAAACTTTAATGGCAACATTCAAATTGCATTAACATGTTCATCCATTAAATTTATTAGGTTATTTTTAAAGAAAAAAATATGACTTGGCATATTTTCATTTTAACTAAGATTCGGAGTCTCCTTGATGAGTGATTAGGGAGGATGAGGAGTTAATGCCTTTTTCTGTTGGTGTCATTGTTTGGCTAGAATGTGTTTTTTCTCTAAACGAGGTGTTTTCAAACTTTGGGTTGTAGTTCATCAGGGTAAGCTGATGGCAGGTCATGAGATGCTTTGTTTACTTGTGCATGTGCAGAGATGGCCACTTGCAGCTCTCAGTGGCTGCGTTTTGCCATTCCTGACCAATGAGAGCTGTGGCAAGTGATCTGGGCCAGACCATCACTTCCCATAGCTCCCAATGGCTGGGAACAGCAAACCATAACCACTGGGAGCTGTGAACAGTTGTGCCTGCAGACACTCAGGTGAACAAAGAGTCTTGTGGCTTGCCAGTGGCTTCCCCCTACTACTCAGCCCTCTCTCACTGCAGGAGTTTGGGGCCAGGTGAGAAGCGCCTCTCCATGGCCATTGCAGCTATATCTGGCGTAGCCAAGGGAGGGGTGCATGTCCTGCAGCTGAGGTAGGTCCAGATCCATATGCCTCCTGCACCCCAAGCCAGAGTGAGGAACGCAGCACTCTGTGCACTTACCTTTCATCAGGGATCCAGGGGAAACAGCCAGCAATGTCCCCATTAGAATTGGGGAGGGAGGAAGCTTTAGTCCCTCCCGTCCTCCCTAAAGGGTGCCTGAGGGATGGAAGGCTTGGGGCTGGGGCAGTCCTGGACAGCTCCTTTAATCTGTTTGAGTGATTGTCTCCTTTCTGTACAATTTTATGATCAGCAATTCCATTCCATGCTCATCGTGTTTTCCTGATACAACCAAACCTTGACCTTGCTTTAAGTTATGACAAGAGGAAGGTTCTTGAAAACAAACACACAATTTCTCAGATATATACTGTGGATTTTGCATTATGGTAGCATCTTAACATTTCCAACAAGATGTGTGCCAAAGTACACCTACACTGTAAAATATTCTGTGCTCTGAGGAGCTGATAGCACAGACATATGGTAGTTGAGGAAACAGTGATGTGACAGTGAGGTGATGTGAGTTGACCAGAGACTCAGAGCAGGCCGGTGGGAAAGCCAGAAATAGAACCTAGAATTCCTGATTGCTAGTGCAGTGCTCTGTCCACTAGAGTTCACTGCCTTTCTAAGATTGCTAAAGGGAAAGTGAGAAGTTGGGTTTTTTAGAAATTACTTTAGTTGTACCTCTAGAAATATCTGGAATGTGAATTCTGGTCTTCCCTGGTTTTGTGGGAAGGCCCCTCCTGAGGATTAAGGAATATTTATTGTGAGCTATATCACCTTATTTGAAGGGGAGGAAGATGTTGAGTCTTTAACAAAATCTTTGTAATCCCAGATATCAATTAATTGTTTAAGTTCTACTGATGTTAACGCAAGCTAGTCTGAAGATCTTGAAATAGCTTGTCTAACACTCCTTTTTTCCCCTCAATTGTTCACTCTGTCTTCTGTGACATCACTATTTCTCCAGCCACTACAGAGTATTCCAGCCCAAACTGGACCTGAATTTACAATGTGAAATGTGGCAGTTTATTTTATATTGGAGAACCCAAAACAAACAAATCATTTGCCATTTGTTTATACATTTTTCCCAAGAAGGATACAATTAACAAGCAAACAAAAGTAATAGGAAAAATGAAAACAGATTGGACCTACCTGATTTGGCACAATTAGAGGTCATTTCTGCCCCCTCCCCCACCTCCTCTACAGCTCTGGCCTGACTACCGACCTCCTGGACAGTTCCTGTCATCTCCCTGTCACTCACCCCTGCTGCCCTACCAGGTAGCACTACCGCCTCTGTGCGCCGAGATCCTGCTGCCCTGCTGGGCAACCCAACTACTGCACATCAGGCTCCCACAGCCCTGCTGGGAAGCCCCACTACCCCATGTCTGACACCCGCTATCCTTCCAGCCTGCAGGGTGTCACATTACCGAATTGGAGGGAAGCAGCCAGATCGCTGCTGCACCCCTAGGTGGGGGTGTTGGCCCCAGAAATTGGTATGAAAGGGGGCCATGTGGGGTATTGAATGGGAGCTTATTGTTTGCTGATCCTGTGTACGCTATTTATGAGAGTGTATAATGTCTGTGTGTGTAGGTAGGAATCTGTAATCTGTGTGGAAGCTGAATATTTCTCTGAATGTGGCTGACCATTGCTATGGACAGGCTGATTAGCCAGGCCCTGTGGGACAATGGCACTTGATGGGCCAAGGACACACCTAAAGCATGAGGGCGGAGACCTAAGAGCTGCCAGCAGAGAGAGGCTGAGGACCAGGTGACTGGCTGCATACAAGGAGAGGCCAGGGAGGAGGTATCAAGAGGCCATGTGGTCGATGCCATTTTGTTCTCAGCTCAGCACTTCATCCCAGAGGCAGCATTGCAGGGATCGAAGAGCCCAGAAGACCTGTGAACCCATCCTGATACTAGGATGTGCAACAAGAACTTTTAAACCAGCAGATGTAACATCTCTGCTAGAGCCTGCATCGAGAACTGGGAGATTCGATGCATGTAATGTACTATTCTTTAACAACCTTACTCTCATGCTTTTCTTCCTTGTGATAATAAACCTTTAGATATAGATTCTAAAGGATTGGCCCAGCGTGATTTGTGGGTAAGATCCAGAGGTTAAATTGACCAGATCTGTGGCTGGTTCCTTGGAACCGGACAGGACTTGTTCGGGGTAGGTGGGATTGGGTGCTAGGACCCCCCACCGGTGTATAGGCCCGGGGCCATCTGGGGCACGGATATTGCTGGGGTGTCGTAGGGCTGAAGCGCTCTGAGACTGGTTTGTGGCCTGTTTGGAGAGGTCACCAGTCTGGGGGCTGTAAGGAGCCCCGGATTTGAGCAATTCGCCCTGAGCGGACGCCCTCAGCTGTGCCCAGACACGGCCCGGTCTGTCACACAGGGTTCCTAGGCACTAGCCCTGCACTGGAACTCTCTAGTCCTGGAACATCCATGGTCCTGCCAGACTATGGATGTTGCCAGACCAGAGAGTCCTGGTTTAGAGAGTTTCAACCAGCATCTGTGTTGATTGTGACTGCTCTGCCTGACTTGAATACAGTGAAAAGTCTTAAAACTTAATTTGGTTAAATGAAATTTTCAGATAGTGTAGAATGTAGCAAAAATTGTGAAGGACCGTAATCTAGTGAGAGCTATGTCATTTCCTCCAACACTTCAATCCCCCAGTTTTAGACAGTTTTTTAAAAGGGATTTTCTCAGATGGATTTCACAAAAAAATAATTTCAGTCTTCCTCATGCAGGTTGTGCCAATAGTAATCTGTCAATGTACCAGTCTAAGCAGAGAAAATATTCGTCACTAATGGATTGAGACTTACCACACTCTACTAAAATCTTAGCTGATGGATGAATGAATGGTGTGGGTTTTTTAAATTGTTTAACTTCTCTATATTCTGCCCCCCTCCACCTCTTTGAAGAGACTAGGTCTAAAGGGGAAATATCACTAACAAGTTTCAGATTCCTAATATCTGTTTTTACTCTAGCTGTGTGAAAACATTTTGGTTAGAATTTTTTCACAAGAAGAAATCTATTATTTTCATACTCACTGAAATCAAACAGAAGGGCTCTTGTTCAAACTTAGTCACCTTTAAAGCCCATACATTGAAAGTATCAGCACAAAGTTGTATTTGTGGAAAGACAATAAGTGAATGGAAAATCTACTGCAATTTCATAAAGTTCTCTATTGACTTAAAGAATAGTGGCTGTGCTCTCTTGTAACCATAGTGACTGTTTACAGATTTTATTTTATTTTTTGGCTGGGTCATTGGATGAAGGGCTGGCAGAACCATGGATGGACTTAGTTACTTTAGCATTTTGTGGAATACGTATATTCCATACACATGTTGTGGAATATATATATATAGACACACACACACATGCACTTTCTGATAGATTCATGAACAGATGTTAGCTCACTTGTTCTAAGCCAGAAACTATAATATTAGTGATGTTTCCGGGGGGGGGGGGAACTACCTAAGCTTTGTGAAAAGCATCTCACAGCTCAAAATGTTCTGAGTCAATTGCATGGAGATTGATTTGGCCTGCCACATAGGAAAAATAGACTTTTTTTTCCACTGGCAACACCTGAAAGAAAATGCAAGTGTTGACTACAGCATTTACTACTGAAACAAATAGCAGTGAGGAATGGAGAGCTGGATGTCACTAGATTTTTAGACGTGGTGAACTAAGTTTTCTTCCTTAATCTACCTGTATTTTGAAAGCAATTTTAGAGATAAAACAGTCTGAAAAATAATCTCTTTGGAACAAGATAGATAAAGCATGGAAGCCTGGTCAAAGTGGAGGAAACTGATATCAAATCTATTCAAGAGTATGTTATACTCTGTTATTCTTTCTTCATTAAGCCTACCACTAATGAAGGGCAATGGTACAATCAGTAGCTGGAACAGGATATTAATTCTACCTCTTTAACACTGATTGAATAGTCCTTTGACAGAGATCATGGAAGAACAGGATGGACTTCCCCTAGGCAGCTCAGCCCACCTGAGATCTGAAAGCCCTGGGACAAGAAGCTCAGCTGGTGTAAACAGAAGTCAGTGGAGCTATTACAAAGGAACATTTGGCCAATGGGTTTAGTGATTTTTTTTTTCTTAAGATCAACCTTCAGAAATTTGCTGAAATGGGGATGGATCATCCATTGCAAAACACTAGTGGAAAACTCAGAATCTCTTAAGTTGCTTTCCTTATGCTTGGGGGCATGGAACCAACTGTCATCAAGCTTTGCCGTTTTCTGTAGACTTTCAAGATTTTAGTTTTTTGGTGCTTCTCAAAAGGCAGAGTTCCCAGTGTGCAACTGCTGTATCAAAGATAAATGTATTATTACAAATAAGACTAAATATCTCTTGTATAGTGCCTACGTATAATTTAAAAGGAATATTTAACAGTCATTAAAACTATTATCTTAACATCCAGATTATCTACTGCCCTGCACCTTATGCACTCAAATACAGCTGTACTAAATGATTGTACATGCACAGCTACTAAATAAGAATGGTGGCATTTTTATATTGTTTGCACTAGCATTGCACAGATGTGTATACCTAGGTGCAGAGCAGTGGAGAATTAAGTCCAGAGAGAGAGAGAGAGAGACACTTCCAAGGTAAGCTTTATTATTCTTTCCTTAAAAAGAATATACAACAGCCATAAAAATGTCTAGTATTTTATACTACAGCTGGGGCCCCCCTGTCCCATCATCAGTATTTGTGCCCACCTATACTAATAACCTGGCATCTGTTGTCCAGGTTAGTTAGATACATGCTTTCACAATGACACAGCCTAGCAGCAGCAACTCTGGCATGATTCATGACTTTCTCATATACTTTATCCGAATCAAGCATTGTGAAAAAGTGATCTGTGAATTTCCACTTGCCTGTCCAGAAAAAAACATTATTTGCCCCAGGAAACTAGGCAAGTTGAAAACTGTAAGACTTGTGGGGCAGTGGGGAGAAACAGCTACAAATGTTTATTGCTGGTTGTGGTGTGTGTTACCCTGAGATCTGGACATTGAAGTGGACTGGGATTTCTTATGGTAATAAGCTCAACAATCAGCTGTGTTTGTAGACTAGGGCCATATAAGATTTCTGGCCATATGAAGGGCAGAGCTATTTGGCAAGTCTGCACACTTCCTTGAATAAAAACAATATTGAATAGTGTTGCAGCCATGTGGTGTTGTAATCCATCAGATGAGTGAAATAAATCTGGAAGGGCATATATAATAAGTGAGTAAGAGAAATCATATCTAAACAAATAAGTCTTGTGCTATCAATTGAATAAAGAAGCAACACAAGTGATTAATAGCTTGTTATAATGAAGTCACTGGCATTTAATAAGCTATCAACTTTTTTCATCATCTTACTGAAAATATTTTGCAATATACAAAAACCACACACAATGTAATATTAAGGCTGAATTTCTAAATTTGGCTTCTGAATTGTGCCTCACAGCCAGAAAACTTTCTTTGAATATTGATTATTCTGTAGCTATCCAAAGAGATAACCAAGGTATAGTTTTTGTTAAACAAATGGATTATTTAGTATGACCCTAAAGTGAAAGGGCCATATCTTAATTGCTTTTCACATGAGATTAGCCCTATTGACTTCAGTAGGACTCTTCAAATGAAAAAGGAAAGAAGGATTCTACCCCAAGGAAAAATAACCAGCTGGGACTGTAAATGGTCTTGTCTTGTCCAACAACAGGCTTTTTGTGTGACCTGACCTTCTGCGCTGCCAGAGCAGGGCCAAGAAGTTGGTCCATTGTGCTTATTCATAACATCCTGCTACAATAAAAGATAAGTTCAGTTCCAGAGATTGTATCATTTATTGCTGTACTCACTTGTTTGACTTTAGCTGAATACTATTGCTAAGTATGTTAGCACAAAAACAAGTCATTTGGTTCACTCTCAACAATAATATGTATTTGTTTTAGAGAGTGCTTTCAAGACTTCAGTGTTTGTAAAGGGGTTTGAGATGCTCAGATGAAAGGCAGTGAATAAAACCACAGTGTTGGGATATAAACAATAGTGTGTCTGAATGGACTCCCCCTCAACTTGGACTTGTAAACAAAGTATCAGGTAAGTGGAAAAATATACATTTTCAGTAGACTCCCTACCCAGCTACCTACACCTATGCACACAGTGTATGTAGTAAATAAATAGACATACATAGTAGCACAGTTTGTTTATATCCACATCTACAAACATTTGTACATATATGAACATAACACACACATTCTTAATCGTGTCTATTTTACAAAAATCTAAAAAGAATAGAGATCTGTAAGGTCTAACATTGGAGTGCCTAGGGACTTGAGAATTCAAAATGCACTGTTTCCATTTAACAGAGTATTGTTGCTGTTTATTATCAGAACTCCCTATTCCCTAAAGTAACATAAAAAGTCCTAAGCTAGGGTGTGACGAGTTGGAGCAAGCAAGTTCAAGCTGTTTCATTAGCAAAGATTAAAGTTGAATCCAGGTTCAACTGAAAAAGTGAAACTTTATTAAATGTGAACCCTGTGCCCTGCTTGGTCCATGTAGGGGCATTGTTTTCAACTTAACTCCACTTTGTTTCCTTTTCAGTGGATGTTCTGTTAGTAACAGCTCCTTTATGGAACATGGGCCTTCTGACTCAAGTTCCACTGACTGATACCTCTTCCCTATTTTACAAACACTTTGTTGTACACCCTGAACAATAACTGACGACATACTGGGCACCCCGGACGTCCCATCATCTCTGGTATTGGCACGCTCACTACTGGTCTATCCAGCTATGTAGACACTCTTCTCAAACCCTTTGCAACCAATACCCCCAGCTATCTCCGAGACACTACTGACTTCCTAAGGAAACTACAAAACATCGATAACCTCCCCAATAACACCATCCTTGCCACCATGGATGTAGAAGCTCTATACACCAACATCCCACATGAAGACGGATTACAAGCAATTAGAAACACTATCCCAGAGGACACTACTGCCAGCCTGATAGCAGACCTATGTAACTTCGTTCTCACCCACAATTATTTCCAGTTTGAGAACAACTTATACCTCCAGATCAGCGGCACAGCCATGGGTACACACATGGCCCCACAGTATGCTAACATCTTTATGGCTGACCTAGAACAATGTTTCCTCCACTCCCGTCCCCTTTCACCCCTTCTCTACCTACTGTACATTGATGACATCTTTATGATCTGGACGCATGGCCAAGAAACACTGGAGATATTCCACAGAGATTTCAACAACCTACACCCCACCATCAACCTCAGCCTGGACCATTCTACACGAGAGATCCACTTCCTGGATACCACAGTACAAATCAACAATGGAAAATTAGACACCACTCTCTACAGAAAACCCACCAACTCATACAGTTACCTACATGCTTCCAGCTCCCATCCAGAACACACCACACGATCCATCGTCTATAGCCAAGCCCTTCGATACAACCGCATCTGCTCTAATCCCACTGACAGAGACCAGAAGCTTCAGGATCTCTACCAAGCATTTATAAACCTCAACTACCCACCTGGAGAAATAAAAAAGCAAATTGAAAGAGCCAGACGAATACCTAGAAACCATCTACTTCAAGACAGACCCAAGAAAACCAACAATAGAACACCACTTATCACCTACAACCCCCAACTTAAACCTGTCCAACACATTATCAATAAACTACAGCCTATACTGGAACAGGATACCATACTCCAAGAGGCTCTGGGAGACAGACCTATAGTCTCCTATAGACAACCACCTAACCTCAAGATGATTCTTACCAACAACCACAGGACATACCACACTAATACCTGGTACCTTCCCTTGCAACAAACCCCGTTGCCAGCTTTGTCCACATATTTATTATGCTGATACCATTATTGGACCTAACCAAGTGAGTTATAAGATCAAGAACACATAATCCTGCACATCCAGAAATATAATCTATGCTATCATGTGCCGAAAGTGTCCGTCTATGTACATTGGACAAACATCTCAGACACTTCACCAAAGGATCAATGCCCACAAAACAGATATCAGACAAGATCACAAAGAAAAAACAGTTTCTTGCCATTTTAACCAGAAAGGACACTCTCTCAATGACTTAACCACCTGCATTCTGCTACAAAGACCTTTTACATCTGCACTTGACAGGGAATCCTCTGAACTGTCATTCATGTTAAAATTCGACACTCTCCAAAAAGGAATGAACAAACACTTGAACTATCTTACCCATTATCAAGATAGCTTCCCCAATTATCACCTCTAATACCATTAACTCACAAACATCCCACTCTCCCCACCTCTAATATCATCAATTCACAGACACTTACCTTCCTTCCTTCCCCCCCCCCCCGCATCCCCCTCCTGTTCTGAAATGTGATTTGTCCTTTTCATGTGTTCATTTTTTTAATTGTATCCTTTGGTATATATGGCTGTGACTATTTTCTTCCACTATTTGATCTGAGGAAGTGAGTCTGGCCCACGAAAGCTCATCATCTAATAAACCATCTTGTTAGTCTTTAAAGTGCTACATTGTCCTGCCTTTTGACATCATACCTCACACAGTGTTCCTTTCAGCAAAGGTTGCTAGCATCTAGCCAATTTGGAGTCTTGTCTTTGTCACAGACTTGGCTGGTTACCTTGTCTTTGTGATAGTTTGGTCTTCTGAACGGGCAATTACATAGGGAGTGACCTATCTCTTTCTTGCTGACAATTTCTACAGTCTCTTCCCTCCCTGTGTAGTTCATCTCCAGATGGTTCTGTCTCTTCATTCTGCAATTAGCCTCTTTCTGGGTGTTGTCTACTGCCTCAAAATGCCTCCTGTTTCTTCAGATAACTTCTCTTTTATGCAATTGATTTATATTAACTCAGTGTCACTGCATCTCTCTCAGTTCCTTCTGGTGTTTCTTTTAACGGGTGAATATTCACAGGAGTACCTGTCTTTAGGGCTAATAGGCTGACCTGTTGGACTCTGTGCCTGATTTCTCTGAGAGTTGGCCATCTCCTTTCTTCTGGTTGCCACTTGTCACCTTTCATTGGTAACAGGGTCATGATCCTTTGACCCATTAGCATCTATATTGGACTGTTTTGGCACCCCTGTGATGGAATACTCTTGAGTGTCAAATGCTAATGAGATCTGAACCAGAAGAATAGCTTTATAACAGTGTCTTAGCTGTTTTTCAAGTGGTTCCTCATTACTGTATAGGTAAGGAGTGATGGTCAGTCCCATTTGCTTGAAAGTTCCTTGAATTCTTCTGAGAGATTAGGGGTTTACTGTCTGAACATGGTGCCCAAAATTCCATACCTTAAAAAGAGGGTCCCCAGTTTGCCAATCACTGACTGCACCATGCTGTTTATCTATGCAATACTGTCTTGTGCAAGTGCTATGATACCCATGCTCTGCAGACTTTCAAGCTCCTTGCGTAGTGGACTACATAGTGCCATTGGAATTTGACTTTATGGTAAGCACACAGGTTCCAAAGCTTTTCTTTGAGATATTCCTCACCTTTGAAAACATTCCTATGTGCTTTTACAATGGTCTCCATTGTCCAAGAAACTCTGCTTTGCTTCTTAAGCTGAAGCTATACAGTTCTGGGTCTGATCAGACCCATTGCTTATATGGTTCTAGTTCTCCAAGAGAGACATCTATGTTGTTTACCAACCACCACTACAAATTTTACTTGGTACCCTCTGTTATTTTTCAGGTTAGTTGTTATGAGGTCACATTTTCCTGTAGGTTACATTATACTCTTATTATGCATTATTAGAACACATCTGCTCTTTGTAATGGGTGTGTGTGTCAATTCACCCAAAAGGAGGCAACAGTATCCAACTTATATTGAAGATTCTGTTCCCAAATTTAGCATTTTTACATGTGCAGAATTTGGCATTTCCCCTTTTTGCCCTCCTGGTTCCAACAACCTGAACCCGTTATTCTCTTTGATTGAAGGAGAATCAAGATGTCTTCATCACTGTCTCACATGCTATCTTCCTGTTGTACAAATCTGCCTGAATCTTTCTGGAACCTTGATCTCCTCTTGCACACACTGCTAAAACTTGTTGCATTCCTTATGATGCTGTCCTACTTCATGGCATTTCTTTATCTGCTCTCATTTGTCTCCCACAGCAAATTCATCTCGCTATGGGTGCATCTACATTGCCCGTAGCTTGAAATAAGCTATGCAATTTGAGCTACGCAAATTGTGCAGCTTATTTCAAGACAATTTTGAAATAGCACCAAATTTCAAAATAAGCTGTCTTTACAGCACTTATTTTGAAACAAATCTCTATTTCAAAATGTCCCATATGCCTCGTGGAAAGAGGTTTACAGGGACGTCAGAATAGTAAGCCTGTTATATTTTGAAATACAGGCAGTTCCCGACTTACGCGGATCCGACTTATGTCGGATCCGCACTTACAAACGGGGCTTTCTCGCCCCGGAGGTCGAGGTAGCGGATTGCTACCTGCGAGCTCCGGGGCGAGAGAGCCCCGTTCGTAAGCTGCTCTGGTGCCCCTGGTCTGCTGGAGACTGTCTCCAGCAGACCAGGGGCACTGGGCGGGTTCCCGCGCTTCTGAGGCTTTGCCAGAGCAAAGCCTCAGAAGCGCGGGAACCCGCCACTGCTGCCGCTTCAGTCCAGGTGCCTGTGGTCTGCTGGGGACGGTCCCCAGCAGGCCGCAGGCACCGGGACTGAAGCCGCAGCCGCGGGGGGTCCCGCGCCTCTGAGACTTTGCCAGAGCAAAGCCTCAGAGGCGCGGCACCCCGCTGCCGCTGCGGCTCTGCTCCCGGTGTCCCTGGTCTGCTGGGGGGGGGGGGGGAGGCGCGGCTAGTGTGCCCCCCCAGCAGACCAGGCTTTTGTTTTGGACCCTGGAGCAGAGCAGCTGGGGCGCTGCTGGGTTGGTCCAGTAGCACCGCTCCTCGGCGCTACTGGGTGCTACTGGAGCAACCCAGCAGCACCCCAGCTGCTCTGCCCCAGGCGTCCCCAAGTCAGCCGCTGCTGAAACTGACCAGCGCTGACTACAGGAAGCCCGAGGCAGAGTTGATCTGCCCCAGGCTTCCTGGAATCAGCGCTGATCAGTTTCAGCAGCAGCTGACTTGGGGAAACTTGGGGTTCTTAAGTTGAATCTGTATGTAAGTCAGAACTGGTGGTCAGTTTCAGCAGTGGCTGAATCTGGACGCCAGTTCCGACTTACATACAGATTCAACTTAAGAACAAACCTACAGTCCCTATCTTGTACGTAACCCGGGGACTGCCTGTACAGTAAAACTCCAATTGTCCAGCATCAAGTGGTCCTGCACTCCCAATAGTCCGGCACCAACTGGAACCTGGAAGTGCTCTGACCAGCCTGACAATTGGAGCTGCTTTCCCAAGTCCGCTGCTGCTAAAACTGACCAGCTGTGGACCTGCGGATGCGGTGCAGAGCAGCTGGGGTGCTGCTGGGTTGGTCCCGCAGCGCTGCCCCTCACCCCCCTGCTCGGCGCTCGGCAGCACTTCAGCTACTCTGCCCCACGGCTTCCCCAAGTCCGCCGCTGCTGAAACTGACCAGTGGTGAACTTGGGGAAGCCATGGGGTAGAGCAGCTGGAGTGCTGCCGGGTTGGTACCACAGTGCTGCTCCTCACCAGCACCTGGTTCACCCCACGCTGTGCCATTCCCCTCCCTCCTCTCCCCCCCAGACCCATCACAGCCCCCCTGCCGGAGTATCTCCTGATACGCCAGCATATCCGATAATCCAGCACTCCCTGGGTCCCAAAGGTGCTGGATTATCGGAAGTCTGCTGTAATGGGTGTGCTCAAAGGATGTCGAATAGCTATTTCGGTAACCCGAAATAGCACTGCAGTGTAGACATAGCCTATGAGTGTGGAACCTTGGTCACCTGCTCTCGTTTGCTCTTGTCTCACTGTGTGTAGCTCTGGGAGAGCTGTGCTTCTCAGGGCTTTCATACTTGAGATTTCTTCTGCATGCCCCATATTTAATTTTTTGTCTAAAGTAAGATCACCCGGATCAGCTGCTTCTGCTGATTGTGAACCTATGAGACACACTATTTTGTCTCAAATAGGGGAGCATGTCAAATCCCAAACTGAAAGTTACAGTGACTGCTAGTAAAGCAGCAATGCAGGGGCTATCCCCCAACTTTAGATTGGTCTCCATTGAAAACCTTTTGCTGGCTCACAGTTTTTTTGTGTTCAGGGAAGTAATAGATCCCCAAATCACTTAGGACTGCTGTGAGGCTTGAGGCAATGGTGAGCTTCGGACGTCTCTGACTTGTCACCTACTAATGTAAAATCATTTCACTTTCCTGCTGTTGTCCCTCTTCTATGCTCAGTTCAAACTCTTCCACCCAGCAAACTTATGTCTGCAAAAGCTACTGAGCTCCTGCAGGTTTCAGATAGAATTCTGTGGCTCACTGCCAACTGTTGCTCTTGTTTCAACTCACAGCTCTAATCTACCTCCATGTTTCATTAGCAAAGAGTGAAGAATACAAGTGAAGTTGAAAAAGTGGAACTCCATACACCACTATTCTCATGACCCCCCACTCCCATCCCCTTCCCCTAGTGTGCCCTCAATAACAATCCCACCAGGGGACATGAGACCTGAGTTCAAATCATCATAATACAGGTCCTTCAATGAATTCTCCCAGCTGATAGAGTTAAACCCTGGCAGTGAGCATGGTCCAATATATCTATTTAAATCTTGCTTTGTGATCATGTCATTGTTAGTCCTTCTAATGTTGTATCTGCATGTGATTTGTGCATTCAGTGCTACACTCACTGTCAACTTGCCTGTGCACCATGCAAGTTTTCAATTGCACATTTTAAAATGATGATAGAATACACACAAGGAGTCATTCATAAATATCCACAGCTCAACTGCTGACTTACTGGTAGGGAATGAAAACCTGTTAAGTTATTAAAAAAAAAAATCAGATTTAAAATAGAATAAACAGCTTTTCAGCTTGCTTTCAGTGACAGCTGATACTAGCTTCTGTCATGTAATAGGTCTTTCTGCCACATGATGTAGAATTACTACTTATTGCAGTCTCATCAGGATTATCCGGTTAAGTTGACTTTTTCCTCAGACCCTATGCTACCAACACTTTCAAGACATCACTGACTTCCTGATGAAACTACAGCCTAATCAGTAATCTTCTTGAAAACACCATCCTGGCCACTATGGATATAGAAGTTCTTTACACCAACATTTCACACAATGGAGGATTATCCCTAGTGATGCCAGAGCGCATCTGTGGGCTGAGCTGTGTGACTTTGGGTACGTCTAGACTACATGCCTCCGTCGACGGAGGCATGTAGATTAGCCAGATCGGCAGAGGGAAATGAAGCTGCGATTAAAATAATCGCGGCTTCATTTAAATTTAAATGGCTGCCCCGCTCTGCCGATCAGCTGTTTGTCGGCAGATCGGGGCAGTCTGGACGCGACGCGCTGACAAAGAAGCCTTTTTTGATCGGCACAGGTAAACCTGGTTTCACGAGGCATACCTGTGCCGATCAAAAAAGGCTTCTTTGTCGGCGCGTCGCATCCAGACTGCCCCGATCTGCCGACAAACAGCTTATCGGCAGAGCGGGGCAGCCATTTAAATTTAAATGAAGCCGCGATTATTTTAATCGCGGCTTCATTTCCCTCTGCCGATCTGGCTAATCTACATGCCTCCGTCGACGGAGGCATGTAGTCTAGACGTACCCTTTGTCCTTACCCACCATTATTTCCAGTTTGGGGTCAACTAATACCTTCAAAACAGGGGCACAGCTATGGGCACCCACATGGCCCCACAATATGCCAACATTTTTATGGCTGACCTCAAATAACATTTCCTCAGTTCTTATTTCCTAGTACCCTTCCTCTATTTATGCTCCATTGATGATATCTACAGGCAGTCGCCGACTTACGCGGATCCGACTTACATCGGATCCGCACTTACGAACGGGGCTCTCTCGCCCCGGAGGTAGAGGTGGCGGATTGCTGCCTGTGAGCTCCGGGGCGAGAGAGCCCTGTTCGTAAGCTGCTCCCGGTGCCCCTGGTCTGCTGGAGACCGTCTCCAGCAGACCAGGGACACTGGGACTGAAGCTGCAGCCATGGCGGGGTCCCTCGCCTCTGAGACTTTGCCAGAGCTAAGCCTCAGAGGCGCGGCACCCCGCTGCCGCTGCGGCTCTGCTCCCTGTGTCCCTGGTCTGCTGGGGGGGGGGGGAGGGCGCAGCTAGTGTGCCCCCCCCCCAGCAGACCAGGCTTTTGTTGTGGACCCTGGGGCAGAGCAGCTGGGGCGCTGCCGATTGGTCCTGCAGCGCTGCTCTGGGCACTACTGGACCAACCCGGCAGCACCCCAGCTGCTCTGCCCCAGGTCCTGATTCAGCCGCTGCTGGTCAGTTTCAGCAGTGGTTGAATCAGGACGCCTGGGGCAGAGCAGCTGGGGTGCTGCTGGGTTGGTCCAGTAGCGCCAAGGAGCGAGGAGCAGTGCTACTGGAGCAACCCAGCAGCACCCCAGCTGCTCTGCCCCAGGAGTCCCCAAGTCAGCCGCTGCTGAAACTGACCAGCGCTGACTACAGGAAGCCCGAGGCAGAGTTGCTCTGCCCCAGGCTTCCTGGAATCAGTGCTGATCAGTTTCAGCAGCAGCTGACTTGGGGTTCTTACATTGAATCTGTATGTAAGTCAGAACTGGCGGTCAATTTCAGCAGCGGCTGAATCTGGATGCCAGTTCCGACTTACATACAGATTCAACTTAAGAACAAACTTACAGTCCCTATCTTGGCAGTCCCCGGGTTACGTACTGTATATCATATGGACTCATGGGAAGGAAACGCTTTAAGAATTCTATGGGGATTTCAGCAATTTTCATCCTACCATCAACCTTACAAGAGATCCACATCCTTGACACGACAGTACAAATAATGATGGCCCCATTAACACCACCCTATACTGGAAACCTACTGACTGCTATTCTTATCTACATGCCTCTAGCTTCCATCCAGGACACATCACACAATTGATTGTTTACAGCCAGGCCCTAAGATACAATCAGATTTGCTCCAGTCCCACAGACAGAGACAAACACCTACACCATCCTTATCAGGCATTCTTAAAATTTAAATACCTACCTGGGGAAGTGAAGAAAAAAGATTGAGAGCCAGATGATCACGGAGGAATCTGCTTCTTCAACAAGAAAAATAACAAAACACCACTGGTCATCTCCTACAGTCCCTAGCTTACACCTGTTCCACGACCTCATTGACAATGTACAACGGGGTATGTTAAGAAGCGGGTATTTAATCATGTAGTAGATAATTTTTATTGGCTACATTATTAGTCGATGGGGGAGGTGCTCAGTCCTGGCTTGTGCCGGATCTGGGAGCTACCCCCGCTGCGGTTTTGCAGTTTAAATGTAGTAAGAGCTGGGTGGGCAGGCAGCCTGGCTCCTACTATATTTAAATGGCAGAGCTGCAGTGGGGGTAGCTCCTGGATCGGGTGAGAGCCAGGCTTGCTCAGTCCTGGCTCATGTTGGGTCCAGGACCTACCCCCTCTGAGGTTCCATATTTTAAATGCCTGCCCACCTGGCTCTTACTATATTTAAACTGCAGAGTCACAGTAGGGGTAGTTCCTAGACCTGGCGCAAGCTGGGACTGAGCTGGGCTTGCTCAGTCCCAGCCTGCATTGTCCAGCAGCCCCTGTCTGCAGGGGGCGCCAGAGCAGCCTCTGTCTGCAGCCAGCCCAGTGCACTGCACTCAGGGGCTGCTTTGTGGCAGCCATTCCAACCCCACCCCGTGCTGCTGCCGCGGGGGTGAGGGAGGAATTAGTGTAGGTGGCACTGCAGAGATGGTGCTGGGGGGAGTGGGCTTTGAACCTAGCTCCCCCAGCACCAGCACCAGCTCCTGCTTCCTGCCCCTTGATGCCTCTGATACAGAAGCAGCAAGTAGGAGGGAAGGGGGGAAATGCAAGCAGTCAACTTGACTACCCAACTACCTGCTTACATCCCTATCTTGGAAAACGAGCCTTCACTCTCCCAGGCCTTGGAGACAGGCCAGTCCTAGCCTATAGACAACCCACTAACGTGAAGCAAATTCTTTTCAGCAGTGGCACATCACACCTCAGACACGCTCTCCCAGGAACCTACCACTGCAATAAACCCTGTCACCAGTTCTGTCTAACATCTATATAAGCAACACCACCACAGGACCTAACATCATAAGCCACCATGTCAGAGGCTCAGACTACTGCACATCCTCTGATGTGATATGTGATACAAATGCCAACAATTCCCCTCTGCCATGTGTATTGGCCAAACTGGACAGTCTCTGACAAAGCATAAATGGACACAAGTCAGATATTAGAAATGCTAACACACACAAACCTATAGGAGAACATTTTAAGTTCTCTGGGCACTCAATCATGGATCTAAAGGTAGTAGTTCTTTTACAAAGCAATTTCACAAGCCAAAATTACAGAGAAAATTTGGCATTGACCCTCATATGCAAATATGACACCCTTTCCTTGGTCTTGAACACAGACATTAAATGGATTGCACATTATAAAACTAGCCTCCCATACATTTAACACCTCATTGTCATAAAAAGCTAAGTATGGGACTCTTCCAGCATACTCAAATTAGTTTTATTAGCACCAGCACTACAGTTGGCATGTCTTCTTTTCCCTCTCTCCCTTTTTCTGTTAAAAAATGGTATCCCAGAATTTGTCCCACTCACTCATCTGAAGTGTGTCCCCCCCCCCCCCCCATCTCATACTGGATTTTTGTTAATCTCCAAGATGCCACAGGCCTGCTTGTTGTTTACAGTTATAGACTAATACAGCTATCTCTGAGCCTTTTTGGGGGGACAGTCAGGGAATAGCCCTATGAGAACAAGAGCTTGTCTCAATCTGGTGAGAAAATAACCTTTTTGATCATAGCATCATGAGCTGCTTTATGACAGTTTCATTTCAAATTGGCCTGCAAAACTAGTACAATTTTCCTCCTGTCACTCATGCAGGTTTAAAAAATGATTGGTTTTACAGCTTTTATTCAGAAGTTTTCAAGGTTTCACATTTGTGGAAGCCTTGGGGCACTACATTAATGGTACATAATTTTGTGTTTGAAAGAATAAATATGACTAACCAGTTTGGGCTGATAAATCCTTTAGTAGCGACATCTCTTATTCCTTCTGGAGGGATTTCCATATTGTTTTTTATGCAATAGAGATTTTTCTTTTCCATATAAATCAGGGGTCCTCCTTTGCTACTTTCTCCTTGTATTTCTTCCTGGTATCCCACTTCCCCACTTACCTCAGGGCTTAGATCACCATTCCCGATGAACCTAGTTTAAAGCCCTCCACACTAGGTTTGCGAGCCTGCCCACGAAGATGCTCTTCCCTCTCCATTAGGTGGATCTCATCTCTTTCTAGCAACCCTTGTGCCCAGAACAACATCTTATGGTCAAAGAAACCAAAGCCCCCTCTCTAACACCACTGGTGCTACCATGCATTTACTGCCAAAATTTGATTATTCCGAGTTGGACCTATTCCTTCAACGAGGATGGATGAGAATTCTGCTTCATACTCCTTGATCCTTCTTCTCAGTGCTATATAATCTGCAGTGACCTGCTCAAGTCATTCTTGGCCATATCATTAGTTCCTACATGGAGAAGTAGGAAGGGGTAGCAATCTGAAAGTTTGATGGGCTTCGGAAGACTCTTGGTCACATCCTGAATTAGAGCTCCTGGTAAGCAGCACACTTCTCAAGATTCCCAGTCTAGATGGCAGATGGATGACTCTGTCCTTCTTAGCAGGGAGTCCCTGACCACAACCACCCATCATCTTCTCTTGCGGGTGGTGGTTGTGGACCCCCATCCCAAAGACTACACATCCCATGCCTTCCTGTCGATGGGGTCTTATCCTTTCCCTGGAAGGTTTCTTCTAAAGGATTCTCCACCGTAGTGCCTGTGCAGTGAAAGTGGCTACTTACCTTTGTCAGGATTGAGGATACTTGACTTGCCTTTCTTCTCCTGGAGGTTATATGCTGCCAATTTTCTTCCTTGTTCTGTACTGCCCTCACTGGTTCTCCAGCCTGCTGTGCCTGGAGTATTGAGTGCTGCTTTCTATCAAGAATATCTGTTAGAATACAACTCTAAGACTCCTGGGCTACTTCCCCACATCTTTCCCAGCACTTTCCTTCTCTCTGGTTCATCCTCCTAGTTGTGATCTCCTTTCCTCCTACTCCCAGTGGTGCTCTCCTCCTTTCTCCCAGCTGCATGCACCCTGCAACTGCAGGCAACTTCTTTTGTAGCCAGTCTGAACTGGTTTTCTTAATTACCCCCAGGTTTCCTAATTGACCTAGAATGGCCTGACTCTGCAGGCCTGGGCAATTAGCTAGTTTATTCCACTCCCTTGATTCAAAACCAGCTCCTCCCTTTTACTCTGGTGGCAGAGATCTCCTCAGTCTAAGGCTTATATCTTTATATAGCTGTCTTCTCTGACCCTGTCTCCTTACCCCTTCTGGCTTATAAGTATTGATGGACCTAACCTCCATGACTTTATCTAGTTCTTTTTTTGAACCCTATTCAAGTCCTGGCCTAGCACCTTATCCAGTCTCTAAAGTTACACATATAGGTGACTATTGAATGGCCAGAGTTGGAAACCAGGAATAGGATCCCTTGGTCATATCTAGACTTTATAGTCAGGAGTAGGAGCCTAGGGTCAGAGCTCTACAAAGGGAAGGCATGGTCCAGGGTAAGAGTCGGGTTGGAGAAACAGGTGCAAGAGCTAAGCTTGCAGTAGGAAAATGCTTTGAATGGCTATTGACCAAATGCTCTTTCACCTGTTGAGATCCAGGAGCAGGGTAGTCCAAATCCCACCTGTGTCTAACAGTCCTTCCCCCAGTTCTGCTGCTGGGCTTAAGAGCACACCTGTTGGTTCCTTCAGCTTGTTGAGGGCAGTTCTGCTGCAAGCCAGTTGTGATACAACTCTGCATTCTCTTTTGCTTACTAAGGAGGTAGAGATATGTGGTCTCACAATCATTTGGGAGTCTTCATTCCTGACACACACATGCAGGCCATTGCTACTGTGGCAATGCCCTTTAAATTTAGAGTGCTGTATATCACACTCTGGGCAGCATTAAGGGCTGGAGTGGGAAGCACTATGCTCCAGTTGGCACTGAGGTGGCACCCAGCCTGGCCCCTGAGTCAAACTATAACCACTCCTAAAAGATGCAGTAAGCTACTAATGTTTTAAGACCAGAATCTCGCAGAAAATCACTGCCTCTATCAACTATACGTGCGACATTCCCTGTATAAAAATACTCCCTACAAGCAAAATTCAGTGAGGTGCTTTGTTTTGTGATGACAAGGAACTCTATATCAATGATGCCTTCTGGACTTTCTGTTAAAAACTTAACTGCTCTTTCATCACAATTTCCACGCTACACACTGAACAGTTCCCCAGGGGAATTTGTGAACTCAGGAAAGAAGCCTGAGGTACCAATTGTCCACAGAAGCATAATCAAAGCAGTTAATGCCATTTAAAGCTCCCATCCCTGATAGGCAGAAGCTTATAAAGAGCTGACCAAGGCACTGGCTCCTCTGCTGGTGATATACTTAATTCTTTTTGAAGTAATGCCCAGGCCACACACATCTTGCCAGCACTATTAACACTTAATGCTTTAAAAAAACCCAGTTGTAATGTAGATTAAAGATTAATGAACTATTTGCAGTGAAAGTTATTTGCTAAATTTAGTTCCTTTTAAAGATTGCAAAATATCTGTGCATTTGTATTAATTCATTATTCAGAATGATTGGATGAACGTTAACTGCAAATATATTTCAGCTTATCAAAGTTATCTGTTCAGCCATGTTGGCTGTCAGCTGGTTGGGACTCTATTTAATTCATGATTGAATGCTTAATGGCTGTTGATCTGATTTGGTTCATATAACAAAGACCTAGTGGCAGGTTGTTACTGGTCCAGTTGCATCCTATTTGGTACTTGGCTCAGTGTGAAATGGAGGAGTGGAGTGACTACATTAGTTATATTTGACCTTGAAAATACTTCTCCCATACCGTGTATTAATTTAAGTATGAGTGCCTTTGAGAGAATCGCAGGATGGATTTAGAACCTATGCAGAATGTAGCTTTCTATCACCTAGTGCGGTGTTTCCGAAATGGAGTTGTGCAGAACCTTGTGGTTCCATGAAGTGAAAATGAGGGTTCCACAAGAGAATTCCATTACAATAACATTTTATGATTTTAAAAAATAATAATATTTAAGCTAAATATCCTCGTCCTTGGATCCGCTTCTTTGGCACTAACAACTTGCCAATAGGGTGTCGAAGAAACAGAGGAGTCTGGCTAGGTGTGCTAATTTCAAAGGTGGGACCACCACATGCCTCTTGTGCATGCACTGCCCAACTGGAGACTGCTGTAAAAGTTTCCAATCTGTGGCGTCAGGATGAGCCTGACACCAACAGTGGAGTACCCACAGGGAGAGACATCTGGAAGAACCATCCTTACTGCACACAGTTAGTAACTTCTCTTTCTGGTGTTCCATAGAATAAACCAGCTTCCAGTTTTTCTAAATTTGGCTAAATGGGTTGCAGTTTGGACGGTACTTTTGGGACCTGACCTATCCCGAAGGAGGGAGTTTGCCGGATCAGGGGAGGTCAATTCTGGCCCCTTTCTGATGGACTCCAGACTCTCCAGGTCCATCAGCAGACCCAGCCAGGCTCCCTTCTTGATCCCCACCTCTACGGCCTGGTTCCCTGCGTCTGGGACATCAGCCTCCTGCTCTTGGAGTGCCACCAGATTAGGCAGCCAGCCCTAGAGCTGTTGCTGCTGCTTCACTGCCCTGGGGATGCTGCTACTGCCTGGCTCATAGAATCATAGGGTTGGAAGAGACCTCAGGAGGTCATCGAGTCCAACACCCTGCTCAAAGAAGGATCAACCTCAACTAACTCATCCCAGCTGGGGTTTTGTCAAGTTGGGACTTGAAAACCTCTAGGGATGGAGATTCTAGCACCTCCCTAGATAAACCATTCTAATACTTCCCCACCCTCCTACTGAAATAGTTTTCCTAATATCCAACCTCGACCTCCCACACTGCAACCTGAGACCATTGCCCCTCATTCTGCCATCTGTCACTATGGAGAACAGTCTTTCTCCATCCTCTTTGGAAACCTTCCCCCCCCCCTTCAAGTAGTTAAAGGCTACTATCATAGCCCACCTCACTCTTTTTTCTGCTTTAGACTAAATAAGTCCAAATCCCTCAGCCTCTACTCATAAGTCATGTGCTCTAGCCCCCTAATAATTTTTTTGCCTTCTGCTGGACTTTCTCCAGTTCATCCACATCCTTTCTGTAATGGGTGGCCTAGAATTGGATGCAGTATTCCAGATGTGGCCTCACCAGTACCAAATAAAGGGGAATAATCACTTCTCTAGATCTGCTAGCAATGCTCCTCCTAATGCACCCTAATATGCCATTAGCCTTCTTGGCTACAAGGGCACACTGTTGACTCATATCCAGCTTCTTATCCACTGTAATCCCCAGGTCCTTTTTTGCTGAACTGCTACTTAGCCATTTGGTTCCCATCCTGCAACAATGCTTGGGATTCTTCTATCCCAAGTGCAGGACTCTGCATTTGTTCTTGTTGAACCTCATCGGACTTCTTTTGGCGCAATCCTCCAATTTGTCAAGATCACTCTGGACCCTATCCCTCTCCTCCAACATATCTATCTCCCCCCACAACTTAGTGCCATCTGCAAACTTGCTGAGGGTGCAATTTCTCCCCCTCCTCCAGGTCATTAATAAAGATGTTAAACAAAACCGGCCCCAGAAACAAACCTTGGGGCACTCCACTTGATACTGACCGCCATCCTGACATTGAGCCGTTTTATCACTATCCATTGAGACCGGCAATCTAGCCAGCTTTCCAGCCATTTTACAGTCCATTTATCCAATCCATGCTTACTTAACTTGCTGGCAAGAATATTGTGGGAGACCGTATCAAAAGCTTTGCTGAAGTCCAGGTATATCACGTCCCCTGACTTCTCTATGTCCACAGAGCCAATTACTTCATCATAGAAAGCAATCAGGTTGGTCAGGCATGTCTTGCCCTTGGTGAATCCATCTTGACTACTCCTAATCACTTTCCTCTTCCCAGTGCTTCAAAATAAATTCCTTGAGGATTCCCTTCATGATTTTTCCAGGAAGTAAGGTGATCTCAGCAACCCCTGGATATTGCTGCCAGTGGCGGTATACCCAGGGCAGGCTGGATATTGGCTGCCTTGGGTACGCTTCCAGGCTCCGCTCTCCCAGGGCTGCCACCGGGCTCTGCTGCAGCCAATATCCAGCCTGGCCTCCATGGCCATCCCTGGCATGTGGCTCCATGTCTAGTCCCCTGACTCTGGGCTTGGCTACTCTGGGGCACTGCTGAGTTCCACAGCCATCCCTAGCATGCAGCTTCATGGTGAGCCCAAGCACCACTGTCATGCTCTGCAGACCCTGAGATCTGCTAGGCTCCTAGCTTCCTGGTCAACTCCAGGCTTCCAGTGTTCTCTGGTCCAGGGACTCACTGCTCCAGCAATATCCATGGTCCTGCTAGACCAGGGAGTCCTGGACTAGAGAAGTTCAACCTGTATTTAGTCCCGATATAGCCCTTTGCAATTTCCAGGAGATTGCCTCTCTTCTTTCATTCTACTCTGGAAAGTGGTTCCAGCAAGGATGGCTAATACCTACAGTCACTACATAGGCATGTTGCAGGCTAGGGAACAGCTTGCTTACTAAATGGGCTTTGGCTTTCCTCTCCTTGTCTGATAGCCAAAATGTATTGATAGGCATTACAGAAAACGGTGTATCTGTTTACCATTACTTTTTTCTGAGATTTACTAGAGGGCACAAGGTATTGTATGTGTGGGAGTCTTGATTTTCATTCACAGTTTATCTGGTGCACAGTAGTTGTGTGCTCATACACTAAATTATCTAGATCAGACTTATAGATTTATAAATGCATATATAAAATATGGCTCAGCAGGTCACAAGGAAAGGCTGTCGCCTGGAATAGTATCAAGGAACAGATCTGTAGGAAATTTGACTTCATACTCTATTGTAACCCTCTTCCTGATGGCAAGAATACAGAGCTGATGAAAGAAATGAATAAGGGGACTTAGTGTAGAAATTGGTCAGATCTGCTCAATAACTCATATTTCTCTGATGCATGCATATGGATACCTTTTTTATTTAGATCTTTTTAGTCAAGTCTCATAAGTTCAACTGCAGACATGCTAGAGAATGGGCTTGTGTGTTTGTATCTGCTGGCAACACCCATGGATTCAAGGTGTAGTGGCCATTGCCCCTGTAGTCCAAGGCAGTTTCTTATTGCTACTGCTCATCCCTTAAGGGTCTCAGTCAACTCTCATTGTTATCAAAACTCTAATGACATTTGGATTGGGCCCTTAAATGCTCATTGCTGATCTGAAAAATGGAAAATGTCTCTTCTCAGTAAAATGCAGAGCTGGCATCTCAAACAACGCATGTTTCAAGACATGTGAGTACTATTTTTGTTGGAAAGCCAGACTTTTAATCAACCTGTGAAATAAATAAGGTAAGTAATCCTAGCTCTGAAATAGGGATGTTAAATTGTGTTAAATCCACTAATCAATTAGTTGATGGAATTTACATCGACCAGTCGATGAGTCAATAAGTGGGGGAAACTGCAGAGCTGCAGTGGGTTTAAATCCCGGCCCTGAGAGGTAACCCCGCTGTGGCTCTACCTTTTAAATGTATTAAGAACTGGCAGGCTCTTAATACATTTAATAGGCTGAAGCGTAGGGGCGGGGGGGAGGGGGAACAGGTGCAAGCCAGGACAGTTGATTTCTGGCTTGTGCCCCAGTCCCCCCTGCTGAGCCGGAGGCGCTTATACATTTAAAAAGCACAAGTGCAGTGTGGGGAGGACCGGGCCCGGTTCCTGCTACACGTCTGCCTCCCCTGCCCCCTGCTGGTGGGAAACTGCCCCCCCCCCAGCAGTGGTTCCTGCTCCCGCCCCCTTGCTGCCTCTCTCTGATAGTCGGCAAAGGGGGGGAAGTGACTAGTCAAGTCACTAGTTGACTAGTTGCTTACATCTCTACTCTGAAGTCAATGAAACGACTGACAGATTGACCTAGGTGAAAGGATCAGTTAACCCAGAGCTGGGGGAACCCTTTTTGGGTTGGGTGCTACTGACCAACAGAAAAGTCAGTCAGGGGCTGCACACAAGTGAGGAAAAAACCAACCCGCCTTGGGGAGGAGCAGGCTAGTAGATTTTTGTGTGCTCCAACACCGGCGGAGGGTGGCTGGAGTGTTGGAGCACCAGCATTGTTGGAGCCCCAAGCCTGGTGGGCCAGATTCAGGCAAACTGGGAGCCACGTTCAGCCTCCGGGCCTTAGGTTTCTTTAGGTTAGCCTTTGGTTATAGAAAATACAGGTTGGATCTCCCTGGTCCAGCACTCTCAGGACCTGCCCAATCCTGGATGAGGGATTTTACAACAATAGGAAAGTTCATTTCTGCTGCCCTCCTTCCACCGTCACCCACAGCCATAGCCTGGCTGCCAGCCTCTTGGAAGTCTCTCCCCACTGCTGCCTCTCCCTCCCCATGCAGGGCTCCCAGCCCCACAGGCTCTCTGCCCCTCAGGGCAGCCCTGCTACTGGGCTCCAGTTCTGCTGGGCAGCTCTGTTAGTGGCAGGGGGGCTCCGTTGCCTAGGCAGGGCAGCCCCACTCTCAGGCTCTGGTTGTGTGGTTAGGTGGCAGCCCTACTGCTGGGCTCCAGCCCCGCAGGGCAGTCCTGCTACTTCCCGGACCCGTTGGGCAGAGTTGCCACCAGGCAGGAGCCCTACTGCTGAGCTCCCGCTTTCACTGCCATGGGGCAGCTCTGCTGCTAGACTCCAGCCCCACTGCAGGGCTCCCCTCTACTAGGACACTCTGGTCCTGGAACATCTGTGGTCCAGCTGGACCAGAGAGTCCTGGTTTAGAGAGGCTCAACCTGTAATGCAGAGGTGCCCCTAATGAAAATGAGTCTGATAGAAACGATGCTTGTCTCTGAATAAGGAAGAACAGAGTGCTTCTCAGAATAAGCTTTCATTATTATCTTTTAACATATGTTCGTGATTAAGATGAGGGAAATCTTAGTTTTCATCCCATTTTGAGGTTAAAGTGGATGGCTTCTCTAAAAACAGATTGTGGTGAATTGTAAGTTTATTTGAGCAATATGTCAGTATTATTGATTTGAAAACAAGTAATAGGTTTCTTTTAAGTACCTCATTTTTAAAGCTGTTGTCAAATAAGTAAATAGCTCAGGAGTGATTTGGGACTGCCTGGAAATTATGAAATAATAGGAAGGAACAGAGCAAACATCTTCCACAATACAACTTGAGTTGTGAAAAGAGCTGGAAGAACAATGTGCATCAAACAATGTATATGGCAAATTCCACCATTTTTAGTGAACAGATTGGACACATTTGTGCCTACAATATAAAGCTGTTAAATATGATTAGCAATCCACAGTCTGAAGTTTGTTTGCTCATGAACTATGCATGATGGGTACTTAATAGTCACAATTTGAGCTGTGTAATTGGTTGCTTAGGACACAAGGTATCATTTTGTCTTCCCTGACAATCATTTCAAAATGGTAGTGTGAACGCTTCTGATGTCACTACAGAGTTATATGAATATATGTGAAACTTTTCTTACAGGAATACTTGGAGAAAAAGATTAAAAGAAGTTTGTGGGTGCATTAAAGTCCATTTGGTTTACAGCTCAATGTAAAAGTTATGGGAAACTTTTGGTATCATTGGCCTTACTTAAGTGGAAGGGGGAAAAAAATCTAATTTTAAGGAAAAGGTTCATGCATACATGTTATCTACTTTCAAATCAGCCTGCTGGCCTGCTTCTAAACTACTCAATGCCACCATTTTTAGTATCTGTTCCCAGAATTCTAGGAATTATGTCACAACACCAACCAATAACAGTTGACTGCACTGCAATGGTGCTGTCCAAAGTTGTGTGTGTGTGTGTGTGTGTGTGTGTGTGTGTGTGTGTGTGTGAGAGATGCTTCCAAAAGTGAAGTAAAAACAGTAGGCCCTGATTTTGTATGAATGTATTTGGAGTAAACCATCGTATGAGCAGCTGTGTAGATCCTTAGCAAGTCAATTTCTGGGCTCAAAATAAAGATTAATTTCAAATTCAGGAAAATATTTCTTTATCACATTTAATTCAAGTGTCCAGTGCAGTTCTGGAGTAAGCTGGAATAAGTCTGTTAAACTTGAGTGCAGTTGCATCTGTACAGCTAGAGTGAAATCCTGGTCTCAGATAAGTCAATGGGAGATCTACCATACAAGCAACTGGGACAGGATTTTATCCGTGGGCTGACACTGGTTTAGGATTTTAACGTGGATGCTTGATTCAAAAAGGAAAATACATTGTTCTGCTACTAGTGGGTTAATTCATATTGGTGATAGTTAAATTTTACAAGTGTTCCATAGGCAGTTAGGCAAAGAAATAGAAGTATCGGTGCAGGGAAGTAGCCCTTTCTTGCCCAATCATTAGGTGAACAATTTATTTATAAAGAAAATGCACAACGTTTCTCTGCAATATATGACACTGCAGCACATGAACATTCATTTTTTTTTTTCATTGTGATCACTTTTGACACAGAATTTATTGTTCTGCACTCCTCAAATACCAGGCAATTTTCTGTTCTCTGTTGCTTGTCTCTCTCTACTGAGAAATGGGTTTGTCTCACACTCTGTCCCAACCATCTGGATCAACCTACATGAATCTCTGTAACAATTTTCAAATCTTTTCTCAAGCTCTTTCTGTTCAATCTATGATTCTTAACTCTGTCCCTAATGAAACAATCATATTCAAATCTCTGAACATCCCAGTTTCCATATATTCTGGTCACACTCTTGGAAATGTAGCTTTTTCATCCCTTTTCACTCTGTCCCATCTACAGATATTTTCAGTATGATATAACCTCTGTATTTTGTGTGTGTTTACTTGGCTGTAATGCATATGAGCAAATAAGAACATTTTTGCAGTGCCTATTCTTAGTAAAGGAAGAGAACAGCTCTCTGTGCTCCTGATTCCAAAACAGGCAGAGTGGACTGTGAAGATGACTCTTTTAAGTTTAACTGGGATGGGCTGGCTCTAGCAGCCCACCACATGATGTGCCTACATGACATGATTTAACACTAAATCAGTGACCAGTGTGGGTCTGAGAGTACTATGATACTGAATTGTCATGCTTATGTGATGCCTGCTTTCTTTGCCATCACATCAGGGGGGTTTTAACCAGGGATCTCCAGAGCTAACCACATGACCTGCTACAGTTTGAGGTAAATTGGCAACACTCTATACCTAAGGGTTATAGTAACCCTTATCTGCTGAATTGGTACAGAGAGGGACTAATATCACACACTCACTAGCGGGTTACATTCCCACTTATGAACTCTTATTAACAATGTGAAGAAGAAGAAAAAAAGTAATGGCCAAGAATCAAGTCAAGTGGAAATCTCCCTTTTCCCCCTTTATCCACACCTACAGGAAGTGTGCTTTCTGCACATCTTTTGTTTTATATTAATCTATTATGTAGCATTTTAGATTGGAAGTTTAGTTTTTCAGTTCAGATGTTAAAGTTGCAGATAACATGACAATTTGCTGTCATCAAAGATGCACTTTGCACAAAAGTAGAGATGTCCACCTTCATCTCCTGGTCAAATTCCATTCGGGCAGTTTATGGGGTATATGGTTGGAAGCTCTGGTCTGGAACCAATTAAATGCCTGATACAGGAAAGTATCGGTGATGTGTAGATAGTGCCCCTCCCCTCTGTGTAGGATTTATTAGGCAAACATGTGGCTATGCAGCTTAGAGGAAACCTTGGTGTCAACCATCAACAGATGATGTCCAGCAAGGGAGTTACAATTGATTAACTCACCTGCATAAGGCCACACTAAAAAATTGCTCAACTTTGCCTGGTATCTCAGCAATGCTCATCAGACATACCAGGACTTACATTCTCCAAGCACATGGGACTGAAGGTACAAATCAGAATACAGTGGCCCCATGCTTTGCCTTTCTCCTTGTTCCACCTAATCTGCAAGCATCTTCTGAGTATCCTTGTTGAAGACTCCAAAAGGGAGGAGACTAATTGCAGCATCCAGTGGGGTGACAGAAATTGTTTAATAGAGATTTTGCCCAGTCTAATAGGACTAAGTTTAGACTATGCACTTGTATTTTATTTCCTTTTGGTAACTAACTCTTGTTTCCCCCCCCCCCCCCCCCCCCATCACTTAAAATCTGTCTCTTGTGATCAGTAAGCTTATTTTAGTGTTTATCTTTACCAGTGAGTCTGAAGTGTCTGGTAAACTTACAGCAGTTTTTGTAAAACCTGAGCATATCCACTTTCCATTGATGAATTGGTGAACAAATTAATACACTTGTACTACTAATCTTGAGCATGCAAGATCATATATTCCTGAGGTACAAGGCTGGGAACTGGGGAAGGTAGGGAGGAGGTGCCTTTCTCTATGTGATTCATGAGTGACTCTTGGAGCATTCATGCAATCAAGGTTTGTGTGGGACTCCACATGCAGCTGTGCTGAGTGATAACACTGCTTAGGAGTTTGCTGCATGTGTGTCTCAAAGCATGGTGGGAGACAGCCCAGATTGGAAGTGGGCACAGCAGTCCTATGGTCCAGGTTGCATCCCAGGAATCCTGTCAGATATGACCAAATAAATCTCAACACATGACCAGACTTTGGGGACTCAGTGAAGAGGGACCACAAGACAACTGAGAGAGAAGAACTATCAACCTAGAATCAGTAATTCCATATGTATACATTGCCTTTACTGAGTTTTGTGCTGAAGAAATCATTTTCCATGTAAAAGAGGAAGGCACAAGGTGCCAGATCTTCAACTGGTTTAAATCAGATAGCTCCAGCAACTTTTTAATATGCCTGCTATTGATGTCACTTGAAATAGCTGATATAATTCACCTGAGGATATGGCCCAAAGTCTTAGTAAGTTTCTGACCAATAAGCAACAAAATGAGTTTTAAAACCATGAGAATGGGAGAAAGGAAAGGCTATTGATAGTCCTGATTTTTCCTCTTATTTGGAAGAGAGCTTATGGACCTCTGGTGAGTACTACAGCTGGCCACAGAGAGACAATTCTGTTTTGCAAAGGATTTTGAAATTTTGGTTAATTCTGACTCTGAATAAAAACTTAACACTTTGAAATTCTTTAAAGGAAAATTCTGAAAAACATCTGATTGTCAATCAAACGTTTGGTTTTGATTTTGAAATTTTATCCTATATGAGGGGGCTGCACCCTCTGTTCGCTACACTCACCTGACCCCCTCTCTCTGGCTGCTTTCTCTTTGCTAAGAGAGCCCATTGATGCTGATGACATCATTCTGTCACCCAGCAGGAACATTCTGTCATCTATCAGGAAAAAACTTTTTTTTTATAGAGAAAGATAGTACATGGAAAACTAAAAAAACAAAGAATTGAAAAGTTTTCTTCTGAAAACGTTGAAATGGGATGCCTTAATAATGTGTAGCTTTTCCCTCATTTTTCCTCTGAAACAATTTTGGTGAAATCAATACAGTTTTCGAAAACATTTATATTTGACAGAACTGCATTTGGTTCGATCAAAACTTTACTGACCAGTTCTATGAAGAACTCGTTCTGTTTAAAACAGACATTTCTGGCCAGTGACATGCAAGCTGCCCTCCCTCTTACTGTTGAGTTGAAAATCATATTTGTAATGGTTCATAACTATTGGTGATGAAGGAATCATTCCTAAACTCCCAGAATAAGACAAAAGTACAAGAGGGTCGGAGACCACTAATCTGGATGACTAAGCATGTACTTGTGTGGTTCTAGTAATAAATCTCTTAGAGCACTGATAAGAGGCATACAAAGCCTATTTGTTAAACTCCAGACTTCAAAAGGAAAATTAATATATGTAGTATGAATAAAGCATTGTCACAACACAGCTGAAAGGTCATTGTGAAGTGTACTTTATGGGATCCTTGAGTTAAAAGGCACACTTTAGTTTCTCCACGGTTTTATTAAAAAAAAAAAAGTCTACTTATAGAGCCACAACTCAATCTCTTATACCAAGATTATTTTCATTGAGAGTGTTAGGCCAAAATCACTATGGGGCAATCCTTCCTGAGTTTTCCAGCTCTACTCCAACACTCATTAGAAGGCTAATTCTTAAAGGCATGGCCTAGTTTAAGGCAAATTGCATGGCTCTCAGTCTATCCTCATTGGAAGGATGACTACTATGTTGATGCTGCTGGGACTGGAACCTATGATTCTGTAGGCTCTTGATGTTTTAAGCCGGAACCTTAGGCCACTCAAGCACCTTAGTTATTCCCTTTTCCTGTTACCATTTCTTCACTTACCAATAAGCAGGAGAGTTGAAGGTTGTCTTTCCATGTCCTATATGATGATGGCAGTAGTAGTTGGGTCCTGATGTCTGGATGTTTTTGCTGTCATATGCAAGATTTTTATTACAATGTTTGAATGGAGACAGAAATGCTAAGATTCTGATTTGCACTTCTGTTTAGCTTCCTCCTTGGGGGCCAGGACAGGCAGGAAGAGGAGGCAGAGGGAAGAGTTGGGAAAGATGTTTCACTACATTCCATTCCCATCTCTGGTGCATATAGAATGAAGCCATATCCAGCAGCTGCTCCTCACTCCTTCTAGGTAGCTTGACACTATGCTGATTGAGAAGCCGAAAACAAAGCATTTTGATCACCACACACATTTTGATCTCTGTTAATTTTGTTTTTTACCATATAATTTTTAGAGTAAAATTCAGCAAACAAATGTCTTGATCAAAGTGCCCTGACTCTATCCTCCACATAGGGGAAATTCCTCTTTTACTTAAATTTATTCTTTTGGCAGTCATTTAAATTTTTGAATGTACCCGTTTAGAATATTTCACTTTAGCAGGCCATTTGAGTTCCTTATATATGATATCACAATTTTTTCTTGAAAAAGCAAAGGGAAAATATTCTCACCAGAGAACAGTTTTTTCTAACTACTTTCTCTACCTTTTTGGAATGAGTGGTGTACATTTTATAATAACTAAACAAATATTTTTCTTTAGTGTGATGCTGTTACTCTCCAATATAATCTGATTTAGTGTAGCTATACCAAAAGGAAACTTCATGTATGAGAAGAATAGAAAAAGGCAGGGGAGTAGCCTTGGAGAACTAATGTGGGGGAAAAAGCAATATAATATTGCTCAGGTATCTAAATGGTTTCCTGATAGTTTGGGGTCACACAGGTTTGAAGTAAATATAGTTCATGTGGTTTCATACTTCTTGATTCTACTGTACATGTTAACTGATTCTAGTATGATGAAGATGAAGCTCCACATTCAATAGACTAATTTAGTTACTGTATGGACCTATTCACAGTACATTATTGCAGAGTTTTACTGAGTTTATTCCAGCTGGCAGATCTATCATGTGACCAGATGTCACAAGTTTCATTACAAAGTCAATATGAAAGGCTAAAAATTGGTTTAGAGATGTTTGTACTTGTTCAGAAAGTAGAAAGTTTCCAATAGAATTTTTAAGGAGGGGTTCGAAGGACTCAAACAAGATGCACATGAAATGGAGTTAGTGCAGTTTCTTTGTGTTAAACCCAAGTGAGCTGAGTTTTACATGGTTTTAAGCATTTCTGAGAGATTCAAATAGCTCTTGTGTGTTTATATTCACGTCACCTACTAGTCTAGATAATAATTCATTGCTAGTCACTTATTAGATACATATTTAACATTTACCGAGCATCTTAACGCAGGTCAATTTCAGTCTAACCTAAAACCAACTTCCTTCTTTGATTGTGCATTCCCACACCCTGGAGACTTTATTAAAGGCACATTAACATCTGCTTTCCTTTCTTCAGGGTATTTTTTTTAGCGCAGATATATTTGTATGTGCGAATCTACAAAAAATTAGAATGATCTCAAAAGTATTCTAGAAGTCTTTTAACAGGTCTCCTTTGATGCAGTGACCATCTAAATCAGTGGTCTCCAACCTGTGGAGGTTGCCGGGCGCCAGGCGGTGTGGCCGTTCACCCGCCGGGCGCCAGGGGGTGGGGACGGGGGTGGGGCCCCCCCATAGCCGTGCGCCCCCCCATAGCCGTGCGCCCCCCCATAGCCGTGCGCCCGGGTCCGGCGCCCCCCGCCCCTCCTCTAAGTGCCTGGGGCCACCTCCAAGGGCCGCGCGCCCGGGGACGGCGCTCCTCCCCCCCCTCCAAGGGCTGCGCGCCCGGGGCCACGCCCCCCCCGTCTCCCAAGCGCCCGGGACCGGGGCCGGCGCTCACCATGTGCCTGGAGCCGGCTCCAGCACTGTGCATGCGCCACGTGCCCAGGGCCAGGCCAGCCCCGAGCACGTGGCGGGCGCACACGAATGCCCCCGCGGGCGCCCTGTTGGGGACCACGGATCTAAATTCTATATTTGCTGTATTATTGAAGTTGTTCTTGTTACAGTAACACCACAGCACTGGTGGTGACAGTATCTTGGCTTCCATTCTGAATTTTGTTCTAAATTTAGGATTCCTCGCTGTTCTCCTGGAAATTGTTAGTTCTGCCCAGCTCTTCTCTGCCTCAATATTGCTGTCTCCCTCTTACATTATTTCTACTTTCAAAGCTCTGATGAATTCCTTGTGTTCACCATCATCAATCTCAAATACATCCTGGACATTTATTGCTGATCTTGCAGCCAGAGGCAAACTGCATTAGCTGTTGACAATATGGAGCAGCTTGAAAGCAATTGTATTACAACAGGTTCAGCTTCTGAACTAAGGAAAACTCCTCTCTGCCTCTACCAATGACTGCAGGTCTATTATGGGCAGGTCAACCATACTTACCAACTTCTCTTCAGGTATAGAAGAAAAATACCTGTCAAGGGGTGTCAATATGAGGAGAGAGAGAAACATATGCTGTTGTATGCAATTTTAATGCATAGGGAGCAACATTTAATTTTATTCTTATCAGGCCTTTCATTAGCACACTGCTAGAGTTATATTAAACTGCATCAATAGTGCTATCAAACATACTGTGTGAAATAGTTATTTTGTCCTTTCAAGAAGCTCATTTTCACCACTAAAACCACACACGCTTATACGGGACCTTAACATAGTGTTATGTACAATGACAGGCAAACTATTTGAGCATTTATCAATGTGTTCTCTAATACACCTCTTAATAAAAGTATCTTTCTTTATCACCATCACTATGGCCAGGTGAGTGGGGAAGCTAGTTGCCCTCATGGAAGACTAGTCATATGTTAAATGGGGGGGAAAAAAAAGTCATTTTATGACCTCACACAAGATTTCTCCCAAAGGTAGAATCACCCTTTCACATGAATCGAGCTATTTACTTACCAGTATTGTTTTTGAAACCTCACACAGATGTCAAACAGGTCTCTGTGCACACCCTTGATGTTCGTACAGTACTGGCGTTTTACTTAGAGAACAATGTTATTTGGGAAATTGCCATGTCTCTTCCTATCTACCACTGAACAATTCAGAGGGGAAGCAATATCCAAATAGAAACTCTCCAGATGGATTTTGCAATGTATGCAGTTATGCTATGAACTGAAGCACTGCTTCAGGCTCAAGCAATATATTTATACTTATAAATACTTAATTTATATTTATATTCTTTGCTAGTCATCTGTCCAAGTTTTCAATTCTTGTAAGCTTCCTTTTTGTGTTTAAGCTCACCAAGGATTTCACTGCTAAGCCAAGCTGGTCACCTATTATATTTGTTTTTCTTACTACACATCAGGATGGTTTGTTCCTCTGCCTTCAATCAGGCGTCTTTAAAATACTGTCAGTTCTCCTGGATCCCTTTCCCCTTTATGTAAGCATCTCAGGGAATCCTGCCCATCAGTTCCCTGAGGGAGTCAAAGGCTGCTCTTCTGAAGTCCAGAGTCTGTAATTTGCTGATATCCTTTCTTCCTTTGGTCAGGATCCTGAAATTGACCATCTCCTGATCACTGTTTCCCAGATTCCCATCTACTTCCCCTACTAATTGCTTCCTGTTTGTGAGCTGCAGGTCAAGCTGCGCATGGCACCTGGTCAGTTCCTTCAGCACTTGTGCCAGTAAGTTGTCCCCAGCATTCTCCAAAAACTTCCTGGATTATCTGTGGACTGCTGTATTGGTCTCCCAGCACAATGTCAGTGTGATTCAAGTCCCCCATGACAACCAGGGTCTGGTCTGGAAGCTCCTTTTAGTTGACTGAAGAAAGCCTCATCTACCTCACCCACCTGATCTGGTAGTCTAAGGGTACATCTAGATTATATCCCTCTTTCAACAGAAGGATGTAAATTAGACACTTGGAAATTGCAAATGAAGCTGGGATTTGAATTTCCCACATTTCATTTGCATATTCACGTCATGGCGTTCTTGAAAAAGCACTATTTTGAAAGTAAAACCTCAGTCTAGATGCGGTTCTCTGGAAAATAGGAGCATTTTTCGAAAGATCCTGAGGTTTACAGGGACGTAATCTAGGCACAGCATAAGTAGACACCGACCACCACAACTCCGCTGTTGCTCCTACCTCTAAACATAACCCAAAGACTCTCAACAAGCTTTTCTCCCTGTATATACTGGAGTTCTGAGCTATCGTACTGCTCTCTTAAATATTGTGTAATCCTCCACCTTTTCTCCCCCACCTGTCCTTCCTGACCAGTTTATACCCTTCTGTTACGGGTAATTAAGTGTAATTAATAGCAGGTATGATGATGTTGTGTAATATTACTATATAAATCAATACGGAGTCTGAGGTAATTCAAAATGGAGTCTGTTATCATCCACAGAACTGAGGGAACTGGTGCAAGCTGGTTTTTCTTGCCCAAAGTGCCTCTGCATATATCACCAATGGATTGCACACATCACTAAGAGTGCACTGAGCTCTAAAATGTGCACAAAGACAGCTAGAATTTTGCACCCAGTACTGCACTTTTGTGCCCAAAACTCCTATCCAAGTTTCCCACCTTACGACGAATAGAAGTATGATGCCATAAGGGCTCCTCGGTTGGTTGGTTGGTCAGCGTCAGCTGTTCGCTGTCAGCTATGAGGTAAACTGCTCCAGACCTGAGGGTGAGACGTTGTCCTAGTGAAGACTCGGATCTCGGACTAAAGCCATAGAATTACAGTCGTCATCCACTTGTCATTGTCCTGGGTTCATTTCCTTCTAGACTGGACGTTTGTCAAAGGACTAATTGATTCCAAACCAGAAGAGGCAACCATCCATCTGTGAATTTTGTATTCCTCACCACTTGGTGGCAAAAGGCCTAGCGTGTCATACCGAGGGATCACTCGCTGTTTCTCCTCAGAGGCTTACAATTAGCCAAAGTGTTGCAGGTTGTGAGCAACAACATCACCAATCCACAAGCCACTTACTTGTAACTATACAGTATTATACCTACCTTGTTCTTAGGGACTTTTCTATCTTCTTCCTTTCTGTTTGGGGTGAGGTTTTGGGGACTATTGGTTGTCGTACAAATTTCATGTTTGCTCTTTTAAATTCACAATATATGGTTTGGCCCTAAATTTGGATGCTGAGTGTTTATTTGAAATTTACTGGTGATAGATACAGTATTGCCGAGCGACCTCGCTTCTGGTTTCAGGAACGCATACCATCATTTTAAAATCAGACTCTAAACTTCTTTAGAAATTATTCAATTTATTTAATTGAGGAGTCCCCTGTGTAACACATTCCATGACCATGGACAATACCTACCTGAACCTTTTCCTTCAACAAAGGATGGACAAAAATACCACTTGGACCTCAAACTCCTTGATCCTTCTTCCCAGCTCTACATAATCTGCAGTGACTATTTTTCGGTGACGGTGCCACAGAACTACTGGTTATTTTTAAATATACAGACTAACACAGCTACCCCCTGAGTCTTGGAACCTAATGATTACTTAAACAAAATCATACTTAAGTTTCATCTCTCAAAACACATTAAAAGGTTAGTTTAAACTGTTTTGGACAAAAGGTTATTTCATCCACTAAATCTCCTGTAGCATTTCAACCAATATTGGGTAAAGTGCCTGTTTCTTGTAATTGTAAACACATTGCCATTTACTTCCTATTGTATGCAGGATGAAGCAGTATCTTGGTCTTAAAATTTGTTTGTTTTTCTTGTGTGCTGTTTCCATGTTGCTTTCACATCCCTTTGCTAACTTTGACTTCCTATATAAATGTGTATCCATGGTGTTAGCTTACAATGCTCAATTTGCATATGAGAGAGCACACTATATTTCTTACCTCCCATTGAAAGGAAAACCTGTTTCGTCCCTGCCTTGATACAGACTTTAAAGCCATATTTTCAGTCTTTAAACATAACTCCTTGTATAGTATTTGTATGTATATTTTTACAATGATGTTAATGATCGTTATGACCTCAGGTTTTATTTAAGACCTTACATGGCATTGTTTGGTCAACTAGAAAATACATACATACCAGATTCAAAATACATTTAACGCTATTTTAAGTTTTTTTTAACATACAACTATGAGGCTACAGAATGAAAAGTACAACATGAAAAGCAGTTTCATGGGCTGTAGAACTTTGATAAATTCTTGGATATCAAAAGGATAAGGGCGGAGTTTCCACTCTTAATTTCATCCTTAAAAGGGTTATTTTATTGAATTCATGTGGGATAATTTTATAGTTAGTTCCTATTTTCCCTGCTATTTACTGAAAAAATGCTTGTTTTATAGTCTTATTTTGCAAGACATTTTGAATTTTTTGACTATTTTTGATGGATATGGTTTTACCAATCATACTTGGATCTTTTTTATTATTTTTAAGCACCCATCTGCCTTTCTCCCTCACCCTAGTTCTATCTGTGGAACTTTCTTCCTTTAGGACTTAATTCTGCATCACTCAAGTTAATGGGAGTTGTTCCATTTACTTGAATAGCATCAAGATCTCACCCTTAGTTTCTGTGTCCTCAAAGAAGGTAGCCAACAAAAGGTGCTGGTGAACAGCAGGAGGATGGGCTCACAGGCTGGGGTGCTATGTAAATGCAGACCACTGCAGACATGCCTACTGATGATTGATGGCCTTGGCTGCTGCTGGTAAAAAATGCTGCTGAGCACAAGTTCTAGTTAATGGAAATTTAAAAGAGAGTAATTTTGGTGTGAGGTGCGAAGGCAAGATAGAAATGAGAGTGATCTAAAATTAAGGTCTGATATTCTTTTGAACCATTGGAGTTAGAACTACTTGCCACATACCACAAGAGACCTCAGATTCACAACTTCCACACTGCATTAGTTTCAAATTCTAGCACAGTTATGCTGGAGCTAACTTCACATTGTCATTGGTTCCATGGACTATATAAAACTATCCGCAAAGTTCCTAGCATTCCAGACCTTCCGTTGCTTGTGAAATTGTAATCCCATACTATGGATCTTTAAATTCTTTTGTGCCTTTTAGCTGTTCAAACACATCATTACTAAATCCTCCCAGAAAGCAGCTCTTATGTGATATGTGGTTGGAATAACAGATTTACCTGCTTTGCAATGAAATAATAACTACCAAAACATTTTTTTTAATCTGTCTCAAGCCTTCATACCCAATTCCTACTTCTGGACTTGTCCAAACAACCTTAATTCAGCCCTCTTGGGTGTGTACCATATTATATAATCTTTATTTACATGATTATATAACACATTTTTTCATGGTCCACATGCTTAATCCAGTGCACAGAATGGAGCTACTCCGTGGATGAATCAGAGGTGTGTTGCATGTGGGACTCCTGTGTTGGTGTTAGACATTAGAAGACCTTTTGTGAACAAGACAGGAAAAGAATCAGTGGTCTCATGGCTAAAACATTATCTCAGAGAACTGGATATTATCGTTGTTGTGAAGGGATGGAGAGTCCTCTGTTGCTCTGTGGGGCTCAGTCCTGTCATACAGAGGAGCTGTGAGGGGATGGTACATGCACTGTTGGGTCAGCACCAGTGTTCCCTATAAGATAGGTGCTTGTGTGGCTGCTCAGGAGAGATTAGGAGAGCACCCAGAGCTAAGTTTTTGTTTCTACTAGTGGTGCACATTCACAAATGTTGGGGTGCATACAGAAAAAAATCATTCTGCACATGGGTGGAAAAGATTAGAGAGAATATTGGTCAGCACTAGAAGCTGAGAGGCTTGAGCACGCTTGGCGAGGATGGACTCCTAGAGATGTTGGATGTTAAGCTCTGCTGAGCATGTGTGAACTGTGATGGTTTTCCAAGGCTTATAGGTACGCCAAATTTAAGCACATTTTTATATGGACAGCACAAGGCACATCTCTCTCACAAAGGCTACCCTGACAAATTTCAAGTGCCTGCCCTATAGTATAGCAGCACTAGAGAGAGCGCTCTCACTCTCACACAGTGAGAGAGAGAGAGAGAGAGAGATACAGATTTGCATTGCCAAGTGCTCTTCATCCCCTTCTCTCTTTGTGGAGGTGGGGTACAGGAGTGAATGGAGGAGGAACACCCTGACATCAGTGTTCCCCCTCTTCTCGTCCCACACCCTGTGCAGCAGGCAGGAGGCTCCCAGGGGCAGCTCCAAGGCAGAGGGCAGGAGCAGCATGACAGTGCATTGAGGGGCAACTGAAGTGCCAGCGCTTAATAGCTTCCTGGCCAAACCAGTCAGGGTCACCTGTCAGAGGCTCCAAGATCTACCGGTAGATCCCAATCTACTGGTTGGTGACCACTGCTATAGAGACAAGATATTTAAGGTCTCTTGTGGGCCCCTATCTTCTGCACTCAGAGTGCCAGAGTGGGGAACAGCCATGACACATGTCATAAGCTTTCATGGGCAAAACCCTGTATTCTTAACTGTGAATTATCTACTAGGACTCCACAATATTTGTTACTTGTTCCTTTCTTTCTCTCTCGTCTTTGGGACAAGGTAGCTCTTAAAATGACTGCTTATCTCCATGTACTGCTGTTTTCTACTGTGCTCATTTCATTATCCTGCAAGACCAGATAAAGAGTTAGTAATTCTCCCTGATGCTACATGAAATGTATCTAGCTGAATATGGTTGAAACACTGAAATTATTTAAAAACTAAATCAAGCTCAACAAATGTCTTACTCTTGTTCATGCATGAGGGGAAATTATTCACCTAATTATGAATCCCTTGTTGCTTTTTTGTTCAACAGTATTCCAATATTGTGGGTGAATATAGACAAGGCAAAAAAATAGTTTCTCAAACTACCCCCTCCCCACCTCTTATGACAGAATTCAGAATAAACTGTATATAATGGTAAGCCTTCAGAAGCCTGGTCTAAACTAATCTTTTACTTCTTTAAAAAAGTTTGACTCTTGTTCAGCTCTACTAGTGCTGGTGGTAGTAGTAGTAAGAATATCAGAGTACCTATGCTCATGGCTGTCCTTAGATCAAATGGTGCTCCAGATAAGGAGTATCTCTGGTGCTCCTCCTCCATTTATTAATTTTTTAAAATTCTTTATTTCTTTAATGTATTTGTTGCACGTTTCACAACTTTGGTGCATGATTTGTAAGCATGTTTTATCCCTTTCAGATGCAACAATACATTTACATACTAAGATCTGGATGTATTTATTCATGCCATTTATAAATAAATAAAAATAATTACCTCTTAAGATTACAGAAACTTTTTAACTTTAAGGATAACTAGATGTACTAGCACCAGGAAATTGAACTGTGCACCAATATTGGTTGGGCCAGTATTAAACAATGTTACAGTCTTAAAATGTTAATCTTAGTCCTGTAGTTCAAAAGATCATTTTTCTTCCTTTGCCCTTGTTCTGTTGCAGGTATTTTCCAATGAGATTTACCTCTTACTAAACAAAATTTTCATTTCCTATATTGAGCTCCCGAAGGCTTCTTTGGGGGCACATTTTTCTGTGGGGAGAAAACAGATAGTGTTAGGGAAAGCAAAAGTCTGTACTACAGTCTTAGAAAGCCATCAGACTGGCTCTATGTGAACAATCCAACAATCTTACTCATTTCACTTACTCGAAACTCCCATTGACTTCATAGGGAGTTTGCCTGACTAAGACTAAAAAGGCTTTGGATGTCTTTGGTAATGTGTGTACTCTCTTAGGACTCAAGCCTTTTTCCATTAAAGACAATGGGAAATTTTTCTTATTGGCCTTGTTGGCAGCAGAATTGCACTCTTGGATTGCGTAAGATCATTGACCATGTGAGTTTTCACTATTTGTTCTTAAGGGAAGTCTGCTGAAGGCCTTTGCAATCTGATCAGCCTCTTCCAGCTAGAAGACCTAGGAGTCTATGTTGATGATCTAATACATATGCTACTGTATGCACAAGTGTAATGTTTTTATAGCTGCAGTTTGATAATGCAAAGCATTTTTCTTTGTCTTCAACTGTTAGTAGAAAATGTTAACAAGATGAAAGGCAAAATAGTTCCTGTTCAGTCTGCACTCTTGATTTCTTTACCACACTACAAGTGTTGTTACGCGGTCCTGTGTGTGTAGCTCTCCTTGACATCTGCTTTAGGAAAAAGTGTGGGGCAGGCAAGTGTAGCAGATCCATGATGCTGAGGAAAGTGACATTTTTTTCACTCAGTTTAGCTTGTATATCATTTTATCATTGTTAGATACATCCTTGAGCAATATTTTTGCTAATGTTTGAAGTTGTCTGTGCAATCATTCATGGCATTTAATGAAACACTGTCAATTTGGGCCTGAGTAAATTTTCCTAAATGTGAACCTTTCAGTGCAGTAGCCCCCATGACCATTGTGTAAGCTTGAAAATCAAGTGCAAGTAGCAGTAAAAATAGCCCTTTCAGTCTCTGATGAGATCAATGCTCTAAATTTAAAGATATCATGTAATCAGCCTATCAGGCTTGGTTTCTCATGTTGGCAACTTGGAATAGTTTTCCCAATGCTTATTCATCAAATGAATGAATGCTAGAAATTTATTCACACAAAGTTAAAGTTGCATTTATAACTCATAAATTAGGAAATGTATTGTTAGTGGTGAATTTTTCTTCAGTGACTTATGTAAGCGGATCAGGAACTGTTTGCAATGTAGTTAATGGGGCTGAAGTCTTTCCCCGCTGCCATTTTTGTTTTGTTCCTACAAAGAGGATTGTGTCTCTTGAAGGATATCTTTGAAGGTAAAGATTCAAATGAAAAATTCTTAGTGAAGTATCTTAAGCTGAAAATATCGTGGTGGGGAAGGGAAATGTTGTATACGGTACTTTGTATTCAGTACAGCACTAGAAGTAATCCCTCCTATTGCTTGTTGTTTTTACTGTTTCCAATTCTGGCCAGATAATTTTAAAGATAGTGACTGTCTTGTGGTGACTGCTGGGGAGGGACATAAGGGCAACACTGGCCATGTGACTCCTCCTTGTGCCAGCCCTCACGTGAGGGAGAAGGTCCTGCCTCTTCACTCCCTTACTCCACCCTTTACCCCATGCACTCGCCCCCTCTGTGTCCTCCTCTTCCCACCCTCCTTCCACCCCTGCTCCACATCCATTCTACCTCTTCCCCCCAAGTCCTCTTCTTCAAGCAGCACAGCCTGGGGGGCTAACCGAGCACCTGATGCTGGCAGCAGGGGTCCCCCCCCACTCACTGGTGGCAGCAACAAGAAATGGGAAACCTGGTCCCAACCTGCTCCACTTCTCTGGCTTCCAACAGTGTATTTCTGCTTCCTGCCACCACTAGGTATGGGGAGAGGTAGAGATTCTATCCCTTCCACCAAGGGCTCTCTTCTGAGCGCTCCCTGGGCTCCAAGCCACATTGGATTGGGCTGAGGCTGGGTTGTTCTGCTTCCCCCCACTGCCACCAGTGAGCGTGGGCACAGGCCCAACTCCTGAGGCTGGTACCAGGTCCCCACAGGGAGCCCCAGGGCACAAGGCTCAGGGCAGTTGGATGAGCTATCCTATGGATTTGACATCTCTGCCCACTGACTGCTGGTCCCTTATCCCTCCCCCACATGGCATTTGGGGGGCACATGACACTTGTATCCAATCTCTTTATTGTAAAGTTGACTAAGTTTGACTGGGTACGTATGTAAAATGAATTGTGTTCTCAGTCCAGTTCTTTATAGACAGTTACCTACAACATAAAACATCCCTGGGGATGTTCTTGCTGGGTGTCTTAGCAGAAATGTCAAATACCTAGTGAACATGGGAACCAAAACTCTTATTTTACTCTAAACTGATCTCTCCAGGTCAGAAATGAAGTCCACTGCTAGTGGTGTGGAGAAGCGTTCTCTAAATTTAGGCATGTTGTACCTATTCTGTGGGCACGGTTTGTTTTCCAGAGCTATAGTTTGGCCCCGTTCACAAACACTAAAATCCCTAACAATTTTTAAATGTATTGTTGATGAATACACAGAAAATACTAATGAGAAGACCAAACTAAACTTTAGAAAGGCATCTCAATATGAGCATGTTCAGGACATTAGTACACTCATTTTTTAAGAATGGTTTATGACAATAAAATATTGTTTGTAAAATATTTGACTGTTACAATAACTAATTTTTCATGCTTCATATTTCAGTTATTACACAATGTATCAAGCTGAACGTCTCTTTTTCAGGGAAGTTTACTTAGGTTCTTGTCACATTGTTTGATTCCTGTCAGTTTAAGTATAATTCTCCAAATTTTATGATGCCATTTGAACTCACCAAAGGAGCACTTCTGACTGGATCTAAAGTAGTTTATCACTGCTTTTATTTTCTACATCTTGATTTTTATTTGACTCTGGAGTGTTTCAGTGATACACAAAATTCAGACGATCTGAGTTGTGAGGAAAGGATTTAAAAAATTGGGCATGTTTAGTCTTGAGAAAAGAAGACTTGCAGGGGGAGGGTTTATTCTGACAAGACTTGAAATATGTGAAGGGCTGATATAAAGAATATGGTGATTGAAGAAGATATATTTTTCTTCATGTCCCCACTGATCATAGGACAAAGAAGTAATCTGCTAAATCTTCAGCAAGGCAGGTTTAGGTAAGATATCAGGAAAAATGTTCAAACTGTAAGGATAGTTGAGCACTGGAATAGGCTTATAAGAGAATTTGTGGAATTCCCATCATGGGAGGTTAATAAGAACAGGTTACACAAACATCTATCAGGGCTGACCTGAGAATACATGATCCTGCCTCAGCCGGTGGGATGGGCTAGATTATCTCTTGAGATCCCTTCCAGTCCTGTATTTCTATGATTCACAAAATTCATTTTTCAGGGTTTGATCATGTTGGTTGGACTATATTATAGCCAAAACTTGGCATACATGGAGTTGTCAACGCCCATCTGATTTTTTTTTCCCTACCAAAAATGCTAGAGCTCAGTACATCACAATGTAAGGAAAAATAATTAATTTGCTGGCAAACTCTAACCATGTTGCTAATGTGCTTGGATTGAATACTTTTGTCAACTTTCCAAAACTTTTAATGGAGTTTAAAAGCAGCTGACAGTAGGTAACAGTAATTTTGACCTAGAGGATCCATATTGTTCTTTGCATTTTTAACATGCTGATTTTCATTTAGCATTTGACAAAATTCCAGGCCCATATCTTTAACATGGAAAGATGTCCCTAATAGCAGAATTTCTAAGAGATCAGATTCATATAGGTATCAAACAGTTCATATATGCAGCTGGCCTTCACCTAACAAGGTAGGCAAAGCTCCTCCCCAGTCCTCCTGTAATCCCTGCCCTCCAAACTGCCCTTACTACTCCTCTCTCTCCCTTTCTAATCATGTCATCATTGTGGTATATAGGTACTATCCTGAGATGTTGTTTTCTTGGAGGAGGCACAATGGTTCATTGTACTCTGCTGTGTTAGTTTCGTTGATTGCTCAGTCAAGATATTAGCAAATAAAAGAATTGGCCAAGAACTAAAATCACTCATTGATTTTACTAGTGCTGCAAGACCTCTTGCTCTAAATCACCTGCTTCTCTCCCTCCACAGTTCCACCGTGCTTTTCAATTAACCTGTGATAGAAAAAGTGAGGAAGCACACACAGCATTGATGGAAAATGTGTTTTCTTACCAACAGTCACAGAGTTCCTGAAAAGCTGTGCTACTGCCATGAGGGTGGTTGAGATGCTCTTTACCATACAGATTGGAACGCCATGTCTGTACATTGCTGCCTAAACACAGGGAGCTTCCACGCAGTTTCAAAAACCAGTTACCATTTGTTGTGAGGATTTATCCTCTTATGATAGATATCCTAATAGGACCCTCTTAAATAATTGAGAGGAAAAACAATGCCTTGCAAACCTTTGACCAGTCTCGTAAGAAAGCCATGGAAGCATTGATTGCAGTTGAGACCACTCTCTGTGACTTTACCCATCTAGATGCTAAACAAGCAGCGAACCCACAGAGTAATAGATGATCAACACCGTCTTTTCAATTGAGATTCTACCACAGACCCTAAAGAAAGCAGTAGTCCAACCAATGAAACCACTTTTGGATGGGACCTTCTGTTCTTCTGGTAGAGTCCCCGTGGGTGCACCACTCTAGGTGTTGGGCTCGTTCTGGCACTGCAGGTTGGAAATTCATCAGCCATGGTTCAGCTGAACCGTGCATGCGCGGCAGCGGTGTGTGCTTTTTGCGCTGTTTGTGAGTTTGCGTGCGGTCTGACTCACGCCAGTTCCTCCTTAAACATTGATGGTCTCAGGCGGAGCGAACCCCTTCTCCTCAGTGTGACAACGAAATCTGTACAATGTTATAAATAGTTAGCCAATAGTCGATAGTTATTTAGTTATAGTTTTAGTTAATTACTTCATTCTACTTCAAAACAACTTTTTTTCTCCTCGTACTTTGTTCAGTTCAATTTGCCGGGATCCCCCAGCTTCAAGAAGTGCGTGGAGTGTCGCAATGCAGTGCCAGTGTCTGATGGACACTCAGTGTGTATTAAGTGCTTGAGCGAGGGTCATATCCCTCAAATGTCCACACTGCTCCAAGCTAACTGCCTGAGCCAGATGTGACCGCAAGATGCGGCTAAAAATGCTTCTTTTCTTTGCAGCCTGCCGATGTCTTCGACTCCAACACTGGGCAAAAAGTCACCCCTCTGGCACTCATCGACCTCGTGCAAGAGTGTGAGTGACAAGCTGGGTACCTCGGGATCGATGATACCTCGGCATGCTAACAGGCACAAGTCAAGCTGCAGCATATCGGAACCAAGCCCTTCCCTTCATATGAAGGCAACTCTGGTACCAGCTGTAGCCCCAAGACCTGATTCTGCCCCGGCACCCGTTAAAAGAAAGCCATCGGCACCGACGACCGGGTTCTCGGTGGCGGGAGGTGTCGGCATTGACATTTGCATCTGCGACAGCACCATCTACTGCCGCACCAGCTACTGCTGCACCGTCTCCAGCACTGCCACCTTTGGTGCCGTCTCTAGCACTGTCACAGAGTGTCTCATTCACGCCGACATCGGCGTCGACTGCCATGACAGCACCGAGTATATCAGTGTGGAGTGCCCTTGAGTCATTGACACGGCATGTAGCAGACTTTGTCACGGGGCACTTGGCGGCACTGGTACAGCACAGGTCTCACTCTGCGACACATCCATCATCAGTGCGGGGAAAAGTTAAACAAAAATCCAGAAGGCTAATAACACCTTCCCTGAGCCCAGAACAGTCTGTCTGTTCTCTCCCTAACCGCAGTCGCCAGTCTCTGTCGATTCCGTGCCACTACAGCAGGAAAGTCACGCCACTCAAGCCTCAACAACATAGGCCTTCACCATGGTATTCGCCATCTCCACAACGGTACCACAGTCGTTCATGTTCACCATCATATGCCATGCGTAGATCCCGTTCTCCTCGATCACCCACACGGTCCTCGTATTCCAGGTACTGTTATGACTCTGGAAGGAAATAGTCACTGGATTATTCTCCAAGGTGTTATTACCATGACAGATACCATCAGCACCGCGACTATCAATACTGGCATTGCAACTCTTCAGGACACTCTTCCTCGAGGTCCCCACAATGTTACCAATGATGCTCTCATAGCAGTCTCAGATTACCAACGCCACCAGAACTTCCTACAAGACCACCTACACTGTCTGGAGATGTTCCTCTCCCTCCCTGACAACCAGAACCAGCACAAATACCTGGGCTTGAACAGACTTGGTCTCAAGCCCAGTCTCCAATGGACCATTTTTCTTTCTCGCCGGACGACGCAGTCTTTCCTGGTGACTTTTCTCCCACAGATGACATTCACCAATTCCATGACCTTTTTAAGAGGGTAGCAGAATCCCAAGAAGTTCAACTGACTGAGGTTCAACAGAAGCAGCATTGCCTCCTAAAAAATCTTCAACCGTCACAAAAATTAAAAAATGGCATTACCGTTGGATGACGCAATTCTGGAGATCGTGGCTGACATCTGGAAGATGCCTGTCTCTTCCCAGGCCATACATAAGAGAGCAGACAAGAAATATTTCGTTCCCTCAAAGGGGATGGAATTTTTGTTCACGCACCCGCAACCGAATTCATTGGTTGTTGATGCAGCCCAACAAAGAGCCAAGACACCGCAATACAAAAATGCCGCTGATGACACAGAGTCCAAGTGACTAGACCTCTTTGTACAAAAAGTTTACTCCTCCACCACCCTGACCATTAGGATGGCAAATTATGCCTCTCCAACCATAACTTTGATCATTATTCAACATTAGTGGCATTAGTAGAACATCTACCTGAGGACAAGTGGCAAATCCTAAAATCAGTGGTCCAGGAAGGCTACGCAGCCTCAAGAATGGCCTTACAGATTTCCTTGGACATTGCTGATGCAGTAGCTCATGCCACGGCAACATCAGTGGTCATGAGAAGATCGTCATGGCTGCAGTTGGCCTCAGTGCTTAAGGAGTTACAGGCCAAAGTCGAAGACTTTCCTTTCAATAGACAGTCTTTTTGCCGAAAAGGCTGATCAAGTTCTACACTCGGGCAAAGACTCCAGAACAACTTTAAGAATGCTAGCCATGTATACACTACCTTATCGTTGCAAGCATTACACGCCCTGTTATAAACAGAGGCGCTTCTCATTTACGGGACCCAGATATGGACAATACAAACGACAGCAGTGCGGCAGACCCCGCCAACAAAAACACAGACCGCAGACCAATAGGACGTCCAATCCTCAGAACAACAGGCAGTCAGTTTGATGGTCCCACTGAGGGACTGTGAACCATTCCACTAACATCTCCCGGGATCACAGAAGTTATTTTACCATCATCTAAGACAGTGGTTCCCAAACTTTTTGGCATCACTTCCCCCTTTTTGATTTTTGAAAAACCCTCACGGCCTTCCTCCCCCCCACCCCGCCCTCCATAGCAGCAAAACTTGTTGAGCCAAAAAAAAAAAAGGAAAAAAGGAACTGAACAGGGCAGCAAAACTTGATGGAGGGAGACGCTTGGCCGCCTCGCGCCCCCCCCCTGGAATTTCTTCATGCCCCCCAGTTTGGGAACCCATGGTCTAAGACCTTATCAACTCAGGTGGTTTGACATCACCACAGAACATTGGGTCCGAGAACTGATAACTTCAGGATACTTGGTTCATCTTCTGTCTCTTCCTCCTACCTCCCCCACAACCCCATGCCTCTTCAGGGACCCGTCTCATGACGCCCTCTTAATGCAAGAGGTCATACGACTCATAGAGATTGGGGTAGTGGAGAGAACAATTCCAGGGCAAAGGATTTTATTCTCATTATTTCCTCACTGAGAAGAAATCAGGAGGATGGAGGCCTATCCTGGACCTTCGATGTCTCAATCGGTATCTCAGGAAACACAAATTCAAGATGGTGACATTAGCTTCTATCTTCCCTGCGATAAATGCGGGAGATTGGTTCACGTCCCTTGATTTGCAGGATGCGTGGTTCACGTCCCTTGATTTGCAGGATGCGTATTTCCATGTGATAATACACCCAGCACACAGATGCCTCCTCATGATTTGTCATAGGCATGCAGCACTTTCAATAAAAGGTCCGTCTGTTTGGCCTATCATCAGTGCCCAGGGTCTTTTCCAAGATACTGTCAGTGGTCACCTTGTATCTACATCACCAGGGCATCATGATATTCCCGTACCTGGACGATTGTTTTATCAAGGCCCACACTTACGATCACACACTTCATGCCACTAAAGTCACAAGGGACTTACTTTCGACTCTGCCTTGTACTCAACATCCCAAAGTCCTCACTCATACCGCAAAGATCCCTTGAGTTGTTGGGTCATGGTTAGATTCTACAACAGCCAAGGCCTATCTTCCTCTGGAAAGATTCCACAAAATACAGAGCCTTATGCAGACACTTTCCATCGGTCCCAAGGTGCCGATACTTACCTGTCTGCAACTCATGGGAAACATGGCCGCCACAACATACGTGGTACGACACGCGAAATTACACCTCAGATGCCTCCAACACTGGCTGGCTTCGATTTATCTCCCTGGCAATCAGGACGTACACAGACTAGTAACGGTACCATCGATGGTACGACAATCCCTAACATGGTGGACTTCTCCTGCCAACATGCTCTCTGGTGTTCCGTTCCACCATCCACAACCCATGGTTTAAATTACTTCGGACACATCTCTGCCAGGTTGGGAAGCTCACTGCGAGGGTGAGTATGCTCAAGGTCAATGGAATGCACAAGAGGCCCTTCAACATATCAATTTCCTGGAGCTCAGGGCAGTACTCAATGCATGCAGGACATTTCTACCAAACATTCGCTGCCAGACGGTTCAAATCACTGACAACATCACCACGGTTTATTACACCAATCGTCAGGGTGGTGCCAATCCAAGTCCCTCTGCGTGGAAGCCACGAAACTATGGAACTGGTGTATACGCCATGGAGTTACTGTTGTAGGCACATAACTCCCAGGCAAGGACAATACAATTGCCGATGCCCTAAGCAGACATTTTTTTCCCCAACACAAATGGGAACTCAACCCAGAGGTAACCCATTCCATATTTCAATGATGGGGATACCCCATAATAGACCTCTTTGTGACACATCTCAATACAAAATGCCCGAAATACGGCTCCAGAGCAGGTTTCGGGCTGAAATCTCTGGGGGATGCATTTCTGATAAACTGGAGTCACCATCTATTCTATGCCTTTCCTCCAGTTCCACTTCTTCTGAGGCTACTGGAGAAAATAGCCAAAGACTGAGCCACAGTCATATTTATAGCTCCGTTCTGGCCCAGACAGACATGGCTTCCCCTCCTTCTGCAAATGTCCCTCCAACCCCCATATCAGTTACTGAAGCAATCCGACCTACTGATGCAACCAGGACTGCCCTTGGAACACTCCCGAATCAACTGGCTACAACACAACGGCATGGCTCCTAGTTGGTTCCATAGAACAGAAATCCTCTGCTCCCAAGAGGGGAAGCAAGTACTAATATATAGTAGATGTGATTCCATGCGGAAAACTTACCTTTATAAATGGCGTAGTTTCCATTCTTGGTCTTTAGCCAATAACCTTGATATAATGTCCATTCCAATCCATCATATTCTAGACTATGTTCTTCACTTGCACCGTTCAGAATTGGGACTCTCGTCCATCAAAGCCCATCTCTTGGCGATTTCTGCATTTAGACAGTCAATTCAAGGTTTTTCAATATTTGCTCACCCAATGACCAAACACCTTTTGAAAGGCCTAGCAAATCTATACCCCATGCGCAGAAAGCTTCCTGCTGTATGGGATCTGGAGCTAGTGTTGGACACCCTAACCTATCCACCGTTCGAGCCGTTAGCTACCTGTGACATCCCTACACTCACTATGAAAGTTGCCTTCCTCCTAGCTATAACGTCGGCTCGATGGGTTGGGGAACTGGCTGCTCTTTTGGCCAACGTGCCATATACTCTCTTTACCAACCTGGGAATAATACTTTGATCTCACCCCAACTTTTTACCAAAGGTGAATTCAGAATTTCATATTAATGAGCCTATCCTACTCCCAACATTCTATCCTAAACCACATACCTCTAGTCATGAAGCCCGCTTACATAACTTAGATGTCCGTAGAGCCTTGGCTTTTTACCTCTAGAGGACACGACCTTTCTGCCAGTCACAATGATTCTTGTTATGCTCAGATGAACCAAGGGCCGATCACTGTCTTCACAACGGATCTCTAAGTTAATTGTAAAATATATTGCAACGTGTTACTCATTACACAACAGGCCCATACCTACCTCAATTAATGCTCATTCCACCAGGGCAACATCTACCTCAATGGACTTCCTTAAAGGCATCCCAATGCAAGACATTTGCCGTATGGCAACCTGGTCCTTGGTTACATTAACTAAGCATTATGCAATCGATGCTATTGCTCAAGAATCAACGTTGGCCTCTGCAGTGCTCTCCACAGCAACCAGATCCTAACTTCGATCCCACCTCCATAGACGAGGCTACTGTACTCACCTACAGTGGAGCACCCATGGGACACTACCCGAAGAAGAGGAAGTTACTCACCTTGTGCAGTAACGATGGTTCTTCAGGGTGTGTCCCCTCATGGGTGCTCCACGACCCACCCTCTTCCCTGCTTCGGAGTCTCTTCTTTATATTTTTCAGGAGTGATCCAATTAGGAGGAACTGGCGGAAGCGGACCACGTGCAAACTCACAAGCAGCGCGAACAGCATGCGCCGCCACCACGCGCACACGGTCCGGCTGAACCACGGCTGATGAACCTCTGATCTGCAGTGTGGGACGAGCCTGACACCTAGGCTATGTCTAGACTGCAAGCCTCTTTCGAAAGAGGCTCTTTCGAAAGCATCTTTCGAAAAAGCCTCTTTCGAAAGAGAGCGTCTAGACTGCACGGAGAAATTTCGAAAAAGCGGCTTGCTTTTTCGAAAGAAAGCATCCAGTGAGTCTGGATGCTCTCTTTCGAAGAAGCCCTATTTACATTGAAGAACGCCTTCTTTCGAAAGAGGAACTTTCGAAAGAAGGCGTTCTTCCTCGTAAATTGAGGTTTACCGCCATCGAAAGAAAAGCCGCGTTCTTTCGAATTAATTTCGAAAGAACGCGGCTTGAGTCTGGACGCAAGGGAAGTTTTTTCGAAAAAAGGCTACTTTTTTTTGAAAAAACCCCTGAGTCTGGACACAGCCTTAAAGTGGAGGACCCACAGGGGGGACACACCTCGAAGAACTGCCGTTACTGCACAAGGTGAGTAACTTCCTCAACTACAATTTGTCAAGTATCAGAGGGGTAGCCGTGTTAGTCTGAATCTGCAAAAGCGACGAGGAGTCCTGTGGCACCTTACAGACTAACTGAAGTGTAGGAGTATAAGCTTTCGTGGGCAGAGACCCACTTCGTCAGATGTATGTCGACGAAGATGCATCTGACGAAGTGGGTCTTTGCCCACGAAAGCTAACACTTCAGTTAGTCTATAAGGTGCCACAGGACTCCTCGTCGCAACTACAATTTGGTGTCCAATCTCCTTTGTTCTCAGCAAATTAAGGTACCAAAATAACCATCTCCAGTGTCACTTGTTAGTTGCCAGTATTCTAGATCCTTGTTGAAAAGGCTTTGGGCCATGGCATTTGTTGCTTTGGATGATCGCTACTGGTTTCTGTGCAAGGGAAGCACCTACATACCCAAGCATACCTTCACGATGAAAAGATTTATCTGAAAGGGCTCTTTAACAGGAAAAAGGGCATAAAAGCAGCCAGTATCTAGAAGCTGAAGCTACACAGATTTGAGCTACAGATAGGTGCACATTTTAAAGTGAGAGCAATTAATGATTGGGACAGTTTACCTACGGATGTGGTGGATTCTCCTTTACTTGACGTTTTTTAATCAAGATCAGTTGTATTTCTAAAAGACATGCTTTTGCTCAACCAGAAGTTGCTGATTTGATGCATGAATCTCATGGTGAAATACTATGGCTGTGTTATTTAGGACATCAGACTAGATGATTTCAGTGGTCCTTTCTAGCACTTAGTCTGTGAATGCTTCTGAGCCTCTCTGAAGTTCTTAATATAGTTGATCATCGAATATTCCTGTCACACATCCAAGAGACTGAAAGGATGGAGGCAATCATCCTGGACTTACCTTGGAACTAAATGCAAATCTCTAATTTATTCAGTTTGTGCTTTTCTGCTCACTTGCTCTCCATCTTTCATGCATGCACACACACATATACAAAGCACAAATCAAGCTATTTCTCCTACAGGCAGTGAATGAAAAAAGAAAGAAAGAAATACTATGGTTACTATTTCTATTCTGAAATACTTGGGAAGCACTCAAATACTGTATTAATGGAGACTATATAAAAAGCTATATGGATTTTCCAAGAAGTCTGCTATGAATAGGGATGTTAGCGTATAGTCACTTACACCCTATCTTATCGGTTAATCGTTTATCAGTTAATTCAAACTAATACATGGACACCCCCACACACACACTTGCTGCCTCTTGTATTAGAGGCGCAGCAAGGGTAGGGAGGCAGAGACAGTGCCTCCAGGGAGCCAGCTTTTAAGCAAGCTCCCCAAGCATTCTGGTTCCATTTGCTGACACAGAGGCAGCAGCACAGGCGAGAGGCAGGAGCTGGTCCTCATGGGGAGCCAATTTTTAAACCTGTGCCCCTTGTGAACTGGCTCCACCTGCCACCCCGTGCTGCTGCCTTTGATACAGGGGGCTCCCCAGGAATGGGGCCAGGCTATGGCCCTGTCCCCACCCCAACGGGGGGAGCATTTTAGTAACCGTGTAACCACTAAGAACTGTTGTGGTTACATGACTATTAAAATAAACAGTATCTAACATCCTTAGCTATGAAAGTGAATTTTTGGTTCATTTTATATTTTGATGCAATTGACTAGTCCACTCCCCTATCCTTGAGCAACAGAATCCAGTAATTCCTTTTTGTGGTCCCAGCCCACTGACTCTTTATAGTTTATAAAACATACCCCACTATCCACTGCATTATTGGGAAATCCATAATAATGGGGTTCTTGTTTTGCATATCTAGCCCTGTGTTGGGGCACTGCACATGTGTGCTGCAACCCAGGCAGCCCTCAGTAGGAAGTGGCTCATCCCATTGCTCTCTGGGAGGCAGTAATGTATTACTGGCCTGGTCAGAAGCACATTGCTACTATGTCATGTCTGGCTCAGCTGTGCTGGTACATTCAGGGTTGGTGTGAAGATTTCCCATTCCCTGACTCTCTCAACTGCATGGTGGTTGGAGGAGAAATACTAAGTGCATAGTCCTTATTCTCCCCCCACTCTCCATTGCTCTGTGCACGCAAGAGAGCTGCTGTATAGAACGATGTGCCTGTGTGTGGACATCTTGTGTGGCTGCGCAATACCAGGCCACAATCTGTCCTCATGCTTTTTGCAATGCTTTCTTTCCTGACTGTCACAAGTTTGGCTCACTGCTTCAGCACCTCCTGCTGGTAGTTCTGGGGAATTAGTCCAGCAGCTGCTCTGGTGGCCCCAACCAGCATACCACCAAAGTAAAATTCTGCCCCCCTGTCTTACCACCAAATCCTTTGTGTAAATCTTCAGTTGTTAATTCTTGATTTTATTTAGGGTCTGATCTGACTTCCATGGGTTTTATCACATTACCAGTGACTAGATTCGGAAGTGGGTTATTATTAAAGCCCTTATTTTACCGATGCTTATGCACCTGCATAGCTTTACTCATGAGAATAGTCCTACTGATTTATATGGAACTGGTCAGATGGGTAAAGTTAGCCATACATGTAAGTTTGTGTAGGTGGAGGGTCTAAATTGTAGAATGGGATTTTCAAAATAGCTCAGTATTGAGATAGCACTGCAAAATTCCCATGAAGTCAGTGGGAGCAGAGTTGTTGTCCTGCATCTTCCCTGGTCTGGGTTTAACTAACTACTCTCTGCTGTGAAGCTCCTATACCCAGCAAGTTACACCCTAATTGTCTCCTTTAAAGCCTCTCCCTAATGGGCCAGGGCTCTGCACAGGCTCCCTCCAGCCTGCTTTAACCCTTTCTGGACAATGTGGGGCAATTGCCCCACCACGCTGCCCTGGACAGTTACCTTGCTATCCGCCAGCAAGAGGGAGGTTTGCATGTGCTTAACTGGATGTCTGCTTCGACACTACAAGTCTGTTAGCCACCCAAACAATTTCCTCTGGACTATGCCAGCCCCTACTTTGCCTTCGAGGTGTTAATAATAGGTGCATTCAAGCCCCCCTGAAGCAGTCCCCTGTAGTGTCCAGCCCTTAACCACTGGACACTGGCAGAAATTACTAGGTAAAGTGTTCCTAAAGAAACAGTACACATGCCGGCTTGTCTTGGTCAGCTGAGAATCACTTCCAACATACTATCACAGCACTGAGATAAATAGTAACTCCTATCAAGCCAGACAAACTTACTATACCAAGCATACTACTTCCATGTTTTTTAGCCCCCCCAAAAAAGAGTTGTGTGATATCCCTAAATGGTTTGTCAGGGGTGAGGAACCTCAGGCCTGGGGGCTGGATCTGGCCCCCAAGGCTCAGAGTCCCCCTAGCATTAGGGAGCCTGCGGTGATGCTCCAGTCCTTCTACTGCCCCACCGCAGGGCGGGAGCACACAAAATCTACTAGGCTACCCTCCCCCACCATGGCTTTTGTGGGCAAGGGGAATGTGGGCAGTTTCTTTCTCCTCAGTTGGGAAGCCAGTCAGTGCAGGTTTTGTTTGTTTGTTTGTTTATTGCTTCTCCCTTGTGTGTGGTCCCTGACTGACTTTTCTGTGGGTCAGTGGCCCCCAACCCAAAAAAGGTTCCCTACTTCTGGGTTAAGTGATACTGATCCTTATCATTTTCAGATGTATGTACAGATGAGATATAAGTTGCACATAATATCACAGCACTGAGATACATTTATAGTGAAAACAATCCATCAGTTTATTTTCAAAGGTTAAGATTTGAGAGAGTGCGTGAATAAGGATAATGATGGTAAGAAATGTCTACATATAAAAGAAAGCCTGGGTAGCAGATACCAAAGGCCAAGGGAGGGTGAGCCTCCCAAACAGCTCTGTGTGGCTCAGGCCCCAGGATCCCTCCTACTTCTTGTTGATACTCTACAGTTCAACATGCCCTATGGTCAGGACTCTGGTTGAGGCTAGTGGAAGACTCTGGCCAGGGACTCGGGGCAGCTGGTGTTTGTGCTGCCCATCTGCCTCCTTATTAAATTCCAGAACACTTTGGGGTTGAGGGGGTCTGGGGGGCCACCCAGATCTGAGGGTGTTGGAGGCCTCCTGCCCAGCTGGGATTCTAGGGGTAGAGAAGAGGGTAGAGAAGGGGAGGGCACATCACTCAACTGGTGTTCCAGGATTTGGGAGTGTTGAGGGCCACCTGCCCACATGGTGCTTTGGGGCTAGGGAAGTTGGGAGCAATGCCACCGTCCCGACACTTGTGTTAAAGGAGCTGGGTGCTAACGGCCCAGCCCTCCAGGGCCATGCAGCCCATCCACCCAGCACTCCACTCCATAGTGGTGGAACGGGGACAGTGATTTGATGTCTGCATTACTCTTGGCGGGGAGAGAAGGAGAATGGTCATCTCAGCTCTGTGACTTGGCTGTGGGATACCAGGCCCATTAGGGCAGGGTGGTGAGAAGCCCTAGAGAGCAAGGAGCCGAGTATCAGCGGCTTTGTCAACAAACTGGGAAGCATTCTCAAGGGGTCTTCTATGACTGCTCCCCGTCTTAGTATGAAAGAGTATCTTTTTTGCTTTCATATTTCCCAAAGTCATTGACCATGGTGGTGTATCCCTGGTATATTGGCTTCATGTTAACTTAGTATGCAAATGAGTTTCTATTGTGTTGGCTTACTAAGCTTATTTTACATGTGAACCAAGGCAAACAGGTGACTATACATTCCTTTCTGGCAATACTATCTTGTTAACGTGCCTGGGACAAAGACTCAACAAATCTATTTTCAGTACATCACATAACTCCTTATATCTCATATGTACATACATCTGAAAATGATTGAGAATCAGTATCACATAAATCTTTTAGGGATATCACGTGATGCATGTGTGTCTACCACTGGCATGATCTTGCACAAAAGTGGCCGCTCTTGTGCAAAAACTTGCTGCCTGTTTACACTGGCCATGTGTTCTTGCGCAAGTAAACTGATGTTCTCCTGTATGAAATGAGGGCTTCTTGCGCCAGAACTCTGCTGATCCCGCTCAGTAATAAGCCCTTTTGCGCAAGAGGCCAGTGTAGTCAGGCAACATGAATTTCTTGCGCAAAAAAGCCCTATGGTTAAAATGTCCATCAGAGCTTTATTGCGCAAAAGAGCATCTACACTGGCATGGATGCTTTTGCACAAAAGCACAACTCTGGCGCAAAAGTACATGCCAGTGTAGACGTTCTCTTCTGGAAGAGTTTTTGCAGAAGAACTCTTCCGCAAAAGAGTTCTTGCACAAGAACCTGCCAGTGTAGACGTAGCCCATGCTTTTTAGCCCCCCCCCCCCCCCAAAAAAAGTTGGGTATAGTGAGTTTATCTGGCCTGATAGGAGTTGCTATTTAGTACAGTGAACATTTTGCCGGTTGGAATTGAGGGGCTCTCAGAGTAACAATGTGTCTCCTTCATTCTCTTGGTAAAGATAATTGGTTCTTTTTCTTTAACAGTTCATGCTCTCCAGATACTGATGTTTGCTTCAATGAATGTGGCTTGTGATACCAGCAATTATCACTGGATGTGTGTGTGTCTATATGTGAAGATAAGGTAAGCATGCTTTTTTTCAATTCTTATCTATATATTGTGATGGAATACAAATATTTATAATATATAGTTTAGTAATCAGGTCAAAGTTGAAGAAACAGAGTTACCTGCTCTTCACAAAACAGACTTTCTCCCCTAAACCATGTGAATCAAAGGTGATTCTGATGTCACTGGTGCATTGAATTCTGGAATGCCTTGAGCTACTGAAAAGGGAAACAATAAAACAGTATCAAAGTGTGCTGTACTGTCTGTTTAATTTGCCAATAGCAATGTTGGTTCATTGTCGTTTCTTATTTTAAAAAAAAAAGTGTACCACTAAAGGAAATTTTGAGGACACAGTAAAAGGAGACAATTTGCTAGATTTTGAAAAGGTATCTCTAAAGCTGTGTCTGCAATTTTGTGCTAGAAATAAGTGTGGATGTATTTTATAGCACTTAGGCATCTAACTGCCTGGTTGCACCTGCAATAGTGATGTGCTGCCAATGTTTTAACAAAGGGCTCTCTAAATAATTTTTTCCCTGGGAGAAAATGGAGAATCTTTATTTTTTGAGTTCCCATATGCACAAAAAACCCTTTTTTCTGATTGCAGCCAAGTGAGAAAACAAGAAAAGTGGTCAAACTTAAATTAAATTGCCCATTGCTAGAAATAATTACATTTTATTCCTGAAAATTACAAAAAGCATATTGATTACACAACCAAGTCTCCAGCATGTGTAATTTGAATTTAAGGGTTACAGCAGAGGAACTTCCCCTGGAAATATTTTCTCAAAATGCCTATTACTGTACTTGGAACAAGTTCATTTCAAAGACAAACATTGTAAAAAAACAAATCACGTCAAACCAATCAGCTTTTTTCGATAGGATAACGAGTCTTGTGGATAAAGGAGAAGATGTGGATGTGGTACACCTAGACTTTAGTAAGGCATTTGATACGGTCTCACATGATATTCTTATCAATAAACTAGGCAAATACAACTTAGATGGGGCTACTATAAGGTGGGTGCATAACTGGCTGGATAACCGTACTCAGAGAGAAGTTATTAATGGTTCACAATCCTGCTGGAAAGGTATAAGTGGTGAGATTCCGCAGGGGTCTGTTTTGGGACCGGCTGTCTTCAATATCTTCATCAACGATTTAGATATTGGCATAGAAAGTACACTTATTAAGTTTGCAGATGATACCAAGCTGGGAGGGGTTACGACTGCTTTGGAGGATAGTCATAATTCAAAATGATCTGGACAAATTGGAGAAATGGTCTGAGGTAAACAGAATGAAGTTTAATAAAGACAAATGCAAAGTGCTCCACTTAAGAAGAAACAATCCGTTTCACACATACAGAATGGGAAGCGACTGTCTAGGAAGGAGTACGGCAGAAAGAGATCTAGGGGTTATAGTGGACCACAAGTTGAATATGAGTCAGCAGTGTGATGCTGTTGCAAAAAAAGCAAACATGACTCTGGGATGCATTAACAGTTGTGTTATGAGCAAGACATAAGTCATTCTTCCGCTCTACTCTGTGCTGGTTAGGTCTTAGTTGGAGTATTGTGTCCACTTCTGGACACTGCATTTCAAGAAAGATGTGGGGAAATTGGATAGGGTCCAGAGAAGAGCAACAAGAATGATTAAAGGTCTAGAGAACATGACCTATGAAGGAAGGCTGAAAGAATTGGGTTGGTTTAATTTAGAAAAGAGAAGTCTGAGGGGGGGGACATGATAGCCGTTTTCAGGTATCTGAAAGGGTGCCATAAGGAGGAGGGAGAAAACTTGTTCTGCCTGACCTCTGAGGATAGAACAAGAAGCAATGGGCTTAAACTGCAACAAGGGAGGTTTAGGTTGGACGTGAGGTAAAAGTTCCTAATTGTCAGGGTGGTCAAACACTGGAATAAATTGCCCAGGGAGGTTGTGAAATCCCCATCTCTGGAGATATTTAAGAGTATGTTAGATAAATGTCTGTCAGGATGGTCTAGTCAGTACTTTGGTCCTTCCATGAGGGCAGGGGACTGGACTCAATGGCCTCTCGAGGTCCCTTCCAGTCCTAGTATTCTATGATTCTAGGATTATTTTATAAATCCAGAATCTGCTAAACTACAGACACAGTTTGCCTGTCTCTGACCAGGCTATTTCCTTCTTTAGATCTTTCTTATGCCAGGAGCGCTGGCATGGAAGGGTATAGACTGTTCAGGAAGAACAGGTAGGGGAGAAAAGGAGGAGGAGTTGCACCACGATTGCTCTGAACTCCAGTATAAAGAGGGAGAAAAACCTGTTGAGTCTATAGGTTAAGTTTAAAGGAGCAAACAGCAGTGATGTTATGGTTCGTGTCTGCTACAGGCCACTGAATCAGGTGGATGAGGTAGATGAGGCTTTCTTCGGACAACTGAGCGAAGCTTCCAGATCGCAGGCCCTGGTTCTTGTGGGGGACTTTAATCACCCTGATATCTGTTGGGAAACCAATACGGCAGCACACAGGCAATCCAGGAAGTTTTTGGAGAATGTTGGGGATAACTTCTTGACACAAGTGCTGAAGGATCTGACCAGGGACCATGTGCAGCTTGACCTTATGCTCACAAAAAGGGAGGAACTAGTAGGGGAAGTGGAGGTGGGTGACAACATGGGAAGCAGTGATCATGAGATGGTAGATTTCAGGATCCTGACCAAAGGAAGAAAAGAGAGTAGTAAAATACACACCTTGGACTTCAAAAAAGCAGATTTTGACTCCCTCAGAGATCTGATGGGCAGAATCCCCTGGGATGCTAACATGAAGGGGAAAGGAGTCCAGGACAGCTGGCAGTTATTTAAAGAAGCCATATTGAAGACACAGAAAGAAACCATCCCGATGCGTAGCGAGAGGGGCAAACATGGTAGGAGACTGGATTGGCTTACAGGGGAAATCCTTTGTGAACTTAAGCACAAAAAGGAAGCTTACAAAAAGTGGAAACTTGGACAAATGACCAGGGAGGAATTTAAAGGTATAGCTCGAGAATGCCGGGTGTTATCAGGAAGGCAAAAGTGCAAATGGAATTGCGACTGGCTAAGGATGTGAAGGATAACAAGAAAGGTTTCTACAGCCATCTTAACAAGAGGAAGGTGATCAGAGAGGGTGTGCGGCCCCTAATGGATGAAGGAGGTAACCTAGTGACAGATCATGTGGGGAAAGCTGAAGTACTCAATGCTCTCTTCGCCTCTGTATTCACGGACAAGGTCGGCTCCTGGACTTCTGCGCTAAGTGACGCAAGATGGGATGAAGATGGACAGCCTGTGGTGGGTAAAGAACACATTAGGAACTATTTAGAAAAGCTTAAACGTATACAAATCCATGGGTCCAGACTTAATGCATCCGAGGGTACTGAGGGAGTTGGCAAATGTCATTGAGGAGCCTTTGGCCATTATCTTTGAAAAGTGGTGGAGATCGGGAGAAATCCGGGATGATTGGAAAAAGGCAAATGTAGTGCCCATCTTCAAAAAAGGGAAGAAGGACGATCCAGGGAACTATAGGCCGGTCAGTCTTACCTCGGTTCCTGGAAAAATCATGGAAGGGATCCTTAAGGAATCCATTTTCAGGCACTTGAATGAGAGGAAAGTGATTAGGAATAGTCAGCATGGATTCACAAAGGGCAAGTCATGCCTGACCAATCTGATTAGCTTCTATGATGAGGTAACTGGCTCGGTGAACATGGGAAAGTCAGTGGATGTTATACCTTGACTTCAGCAAGGCTTTTGATACGGTCTCCCACAATATTCTTGCCAGCAAGTTAAGGGAATGTGGATTGGATAAATGGACAGTAAGATGGATAGAAAGATGGCTAGAAGGCCGGGCTCAGCAGGTAGTGATCAACGGCTCGATGTCAGGATGGCAGTCGGTTTCTAGCGGACTGCCCCAAGGTTCGGTTCTAGGACCAGTTTTGTTCAATATCTTTATTAATGACCTGGATGAGGTGATGGATTGCACCCTCAGTAAGTTTGCGGATGACACTAAGCTGGCGGGAGAGATAGATACGCTTGAGGGCAGAGATAGGGTCCAGAGTGACTTAGACAAATTGGAGGATTGGGTCACAAGAAATCTGATGAGGTTCAACAAGGACAAGTGTAGAGTCCTGCACTTGGGACGGAAGAATCCCAAGCATAGTTACAAGCTGGAGAGCAACCAGTTAAGTAGTAGTTCTGCAGAAAAGGACCTGGGAGTTAGTGGATGAGAAGCTGGATATGAGTCAACAGTGTGCCCTTGTAGCCAAGAAGGCTAATGGCATATTAGGTTGCATTAAGAGGAGCATTGCCAGCAGATCCAGAGATGTCATTATTCCCCTTTATTCAGCTTTGAGGCCACATCTGGAGTATTGTGTCCAGTTCTGGGCCCCCCACTACAAAAAGGATGTGGACGTATTGGAGAGGGTCCAGCGGAGGGCAACCAAAATGATTAGGGGGCTGGAGCATATGACTTATGAGGATAGGTTGAGGGACTTGGGTCTGTTTAGTCTGCAGAAGCGAAAAGTGAGGGGGGATTTGATAGCAGCCTTCAACTTCCTGAAGGGAGGTTCCAAACAGGATGGAGAGAGGCTGTTATCAGTAGTGACAGATGGCAGAACAAGGAGCAATGGTCTCAAGTTGTGGTGGGAGAGGTCCAGGTTGGATATTAGGAAAAACTATTTCACTAGGAGGGTAGTGAAGCACTGGAATGGGTTACCTAGGGAAGTAGTGGAGTCTCCATCCCTAGAGGTGTTTAAGTCTCTGCTTTACAAAGCTCTGTTCAGGTTGATTTAGTTGGAATTGGTCCTGCCTAGAGCAGGGGGCTGGACTTGATGACCTTCTGAGGTCTTTTCCAGTTTTATGGTTCGATTGCTCCCTGCTTTTTCCCCAGATGAAATTAAGGTTTCTCAAATCTTGTTTTTCACAGCTCTGGCTACTTGACTGCTCCTGCCTTTTATTATGTAGCTCCATTTTCCTGTGACACCTACAAGAAATTAGCCAACAAGTAAAAGCTCCATTGGAAAAAAAGCATTTTCAAAATACAAGTTCTGTTCTATAGAGGTTCTTATACTGTGCTCAGCACCAAAGTATCTGAGTACCCTCCTGTAGAAAATTAAATGACATGACTAAACTCTACTATGTTTTTGTTCTGTTATCCTCCCCACCTAAGAGAAGGTATATGCAGGGCAGTGTGTTGTATTGTAACTTTTTAATATATTAGACATGTTGCTATATGTTAGTGAAGGCAAGGTCAAAGGATGGTGCCTTACACTTAGAATAGAAAATGGTGAGTTTTGTGATGGGCTTTAGTTCCTGTGGGAGTTGATTCCATAAGCTTGGACCTACCCTAGGGAAAGCTAAGTCTCCACAAAGGTGAGTATAGATACATTTATGTGGACTCATTGTAGGAAGTTCCATTGTACATAAGGAACAAAGTTGTTAACCAGAGTCTTCATCTAGGAGCTTCATGTGTTTGGTATCCTGGCCCAGACCACAGAGTACTTTGAAAATAAGGGCCAACACCTAGGGTTGCCAGGTCTCCAGTTTTGAACTGGACAGTCCAGTATTTGAGCTTTCTGTTTGAGAAACAAATTGAGAAAACATAAATGAGAAAATATAAATGTCAGGTATTTTCTAAATAAGATGTAATGTAGCTTGTGATGTAATGTTAAGTGTGTCCGGTATTTTTGTTGAAACCATCTGGCAACCCTACCAACACTTTGAACTTGATGCAGATTTCTATGGAAAGTTAGTGTGTGGAACAGAGGGCAGGTCTGATGTTGTGACAGGGTGATCTGCCCCTTTTAAACTCCAGGGAGGACTGAGGCTAGCCAGCCCTATTCACTTAGCACTCATATGCCAGAATTAGAGTAGAAGGTAGCTAAGGGTATGTCTACAAAGTTAATTCGAACGAACAGCCGTTAGTTCGAATTAACTTTCATAGCGGCTGTACATAAAAACCGCTATTTCAAAAATTAAATTTGAAATAGCGGAGTGCTTAATTTGAACTAGGAAAACCTTATTCTACGAGGAGTAACGCCTAGTTGGAATTAAGGGCTGTGTAGCCACTTAATTCGAACTAGTGGGAGGCTAGCCCTTCCCAGCTTGCCCTGGTGGCCACTCTGGGCACCACCAGGGAAACTCTTCTGCCCCGCTCCCAGCCCCGGATCCCTTAAAGGGGCACGGTCTGGCAACAGTGCTTGTGCCAGTTGCAAGCCTGCCAGCACCCAGCCAGCAGACCCTGCACCTGGCACAAGATCAGCCAGCCACCCGCTGCCACCCAGCCCTCCCCCTCTTCCCAGGACCATTTGACCCCAAACAGTCCAGCTCTCTTATGTCTACAGTACAGCACTAATTCGAACTAACTAATTTCAAATTAGTTAATTTGAAATAAACTAATTCAAAATAACACATCTAGACTCAGGACCAGACCCAGGACCAGGCTGGCGGCTCACAGGTGCCTGCCCAGGGCTGCAAGAGGCAGGTGCTTGCCTGGTCTAATGCAGAGATCATGGACCTCACTGAGGTTTGCGGGGAGGCCTCCAATGTCTACAATCTCCACACTAGGCACAGGGACGTGGCCATCTACAACTGCATGGCTTCCAGCCTGGCCACCAGATGCCACATGCGGACCCAGGAGCAGCTTCATTGCAAAATAAAGGACCTGCAGCAGGCCTACTCGGGGGGCCTCCCAGCCAGGGGCCGACACACAGGCCTGCCCTCATTGAGGCCCTGGACCGCGTCCTGGGGGCTCACGCAGTCCATGCCCCCCAGGTGATGATCGACCTGGGGCAGAGGGCCCCATCCCTGATGGAGGAGAAGGATGCCAGGAGCCTACCCAGGACCCCCGAGGCATTCCACAGAGCACAGAGCTCCCCTTATGTGAATGGAAGGTGTGGGGGGAGAGGGAGCCCAGAGACCGTGCGCCTGAGCCTTGCGCACCATGGAGCAGCAGCTAGGTGTCATGCAGGGGCCCTGGCCTGTTCCCTACACATGGACCTCGCCTTGTAGAGGAGGGCTGGGTTTCACCTACCGTGTCCCCAGGGAGAGCTGACCATAGTTCCTGTTTCACCACAGTGGCAGCACCTGAGCCTGCAGGGCGCACCACCCCGCCTGCAAGAGCCACCCACACCCAGGCCAGCAGGCGCACCCGCAACCTGAAGGACTATCAGCGGCGGTACCTGCGGCTACTGGAGCACCAGCTCCGCACCCAGGACCACTGGGTTCATGAGGACCTGCGGCTGTGGCAGCAGAGCTTGGAGGCACTGGAGGAGCAGGGCTGTGCCCTCCGCAGCCATCTCCAGACCTTGGTGGACAGGTTCCTGACGCATCATGCTCCAGCCCCTGCGACCGCCCCAGCTCTCGCTCCTCCTTCCACCCCTGCTCCCCCTCCCACTTCCTCCACACCCTCCATCCCTCGTGTCCCACCCACTGCCCCCCGACGTCCCTGCACCCGCAGTGCTGCGAGACAGGAGAGCCAGCAGGACACCCAACCCTGAGCTTTCCCTCCCCTTCCTCCCCCTGCCAGCTCCCTCCTCCTAGGTTTCCCCCTCCCCTTGCCCTCCCTCATTCCTCCCTCCCCCACCAGAGTCATATAAAATAGAGATTTTTTTTTGGCAAAACAGGTGTTTTTATTTTACATTAGCTGGGAAAGGGGAAGGAAGTGAGGGTGCAAGAAGGCCCCAGCGGGCCATGCAGGGAGAATTCAGTCCTCCTCCACCTGGAATCTCTCCTGCAGGGCTTCCTGGGTCTGGATGGCCCCCCCGCTGGGCCTCCCGGATGGTGTCGGTGCAGGGCTGCGCGTACTGGCCAGCCATGCAGTCAGCCTCAGCCATCCAGGTTGCCAGGAAAGCCTCCCCCTTACGCTCTCACAAATTGTGCAGCACACAACATGCTGCCACCACAGGAAGGATATTGTGCTTGGCGAGGTCGAGGCAGGCGAGGAGGCACCTAAACCGTGCTTTCAGGTGTCCAAAAGCTCCCTCCACCACGATGCGGGCCCTGGTGAGCCTGGCATTGAAGGCCTGCTGAGAGGGGTTGAGGTGTCCCATGTAGGGCTTCATTAGCCAGAGCTGTAGGGGGCATGTCCATGTCCCCAACACTGATGTGGCGACTGGGGAAGAAGGTCCTGGCCAGCAGCCTCTGGCACACGGAGGTGTTCTGGAACACCCTGGCGTCGTGTGCCTTGCTGGACCATGAACATGTCCATGAACTGGCCCCGGTGGTCAGACACGGCCTGCAGGATGATGAAGTACCCCTTGTGGTTGATGTACTGGGAGTCCTGGTGTTCCGGAGTACAGATGGGGATTGCGTCCAGTCGATGGCCCCTCTACAGTTGGGGAAGCTGAGGATGCCGAACCTCTGGATGACCGCGTCCAGGTCGGTGAGGCGACCACCCTGCGGAGCAGCACCCTGTTGATGGCCTTGACCACCTGCAGAGAGAGACACCAAACCGCGAATCACTGGGGCGCCCAGGTGGCTGGGAGTATTTGTTCCCTGGCACTGCCCCGCGCCCCACACCCAAAAGCAACCCCTGCTGCGATCCTGGCCGCCACGGGCGGTGTGTAGTCCTGCCGGGACAGACCGAACCCTTTCATGTGGGGCACTTTCATCTCCTCCCCCCCCCCCCCCGCCGCTTTTCCCTGGGGCGGCCCATCTCCTCCTTGCAGCCCTTCCTCCCCCCTCTCTCCCGGCCCAGTGGCCAGTGAGTGCTGTACCTCCATGAGCACTGCTCCTACGGTGGATTTCCCCATGCCGCACTGGTTCCTGATGGATCGGTAGCTGTCGGGAGTGGAGAGCTTCCACAGGGCAATGGCCACACGCTTCTGGAGGGGGATGGCGGGCCTCATGCGAGTGTCGCGTTGCCGCAGAGCAGGGGTGAGCCACTCGCAGAGCTCCAGGAACGTGTCCGCCTTCATCCTGAATTCTGGGTCCACTGTTGGTCTCCCCCGTGCTCTAGGACGATGCGGTCCCACCAGTTGCTGCTGGTGTCCAGACACCAGATGTGGTGAGGCACGCTGGCATCCGGGCGCTGCTGTGGCTCCTCCACGGCCCCCAAGGAGGCCAGGGGGAGAGGCAGGGGGCTGACATGCACCAGATGGTGCCAGGTAGCCTCCAGCCATTGCTGGCAGGCTTGCAGCAGCAAGTCCAAAAACTGGAGCAGAATGCCCAGGGCAAGCTCTGGCTCTATGGTGCCAACTGCGGCGGCAGCCCCAATGGGAACCACCTACACAGGCAGGCGGAGAGGAAAACGCTTTGCTGTCCCTCCGCGAGGTAGACAAGAGGAAAAGCTGAGAACCGGCTGTCCAGGGGGGTCCCTTTAAGCACAAGCCTCAGACAGCAGCCACACAAAGCAACTACTGACCCGATACCCTGCTGGAACCGGTTTCAGCTGCCCTTAAATGCGACCCAGTGTCCAATCAGTGTGGACATGCTATTTCGAATTAGCAAAACGCTAATTCGAATTAGTTTTTGGGTCTAGATGCGTTATTGAAAATTAACTAATTTGAAATTAATTAGTTCGAATTAGCGCTGTACTGTAGACATAAGAGAGCTGGACTGTTTGGGGTCAAATGCCAGCCTGAAACACACAGGTGTCATAAAAAGGCTGAGAGAACTTAGTTTGGGGGCGGGGGAGAACCACAAGGAACAAGTTGGGTTTCTGTGGAAGGCCCTGAAGGAGAGTCTGGAAGAATTCTAGGAAAGGAACCTAGGGGTCAGGGCTTTATCCCAGGGCAGCGAAGGTGTAAAAATAGTGTAGTGCAGCTGAGATTGAGACAATCACCAGGGAAGCATGCTGTGAGTCTTGGAAGTAAGAAAGGCAGGCATGACTGAGGCGAAGTCATCATATGTCAGGATGGGAAGTCTCCTAGCTGAGCAGAACCAACCCAGACCATCAAGCTGTGCAATAGCTAACTTATGTAATCTTGTGATCCTCTGTTCACCCTGTCTTCTCTTCACCCTCCTTTCTCATCACTTAAAACATATTTGCATCTTGTTTTAAAATAGACGCTAAGATGTTTGGAGTAGAAATTTCATCTGACTGTTATCTGTTCATCATTAATTCAATGGGGCATGGCCCTTACTGAAGCAAATGGTGCTACTATAGTATAAATCAGAGGTGGAGAAACTTTTTGGGTTGGGGAGCCACTGACCCACAGAAAAATAAATTGTAGGCCACACAAGAAGTGATGCAAAAAATCCTCCAAACCACCTGGGGGATCCCAGACCAGTAGATTTTGTGGACCACCAAGGCTCTGGGTTGAGGCCAAAAATGAGGGGTTCAGTATGTGGAAGGGAGTTCAGGAACAGTCTGGGGATTGGGTGATCTGAGAGGGGGGTAGGATGCAGAAATGAGCTAAGGGCTGGGGGAGGGGGCAGAACGGGGAAGGGGTGTGGAATCTGGGCTATAGGGGGTCGCTTACCTGGCATAGTTCTCCCAGGATTCACATGGGTCCGTGCCTTCCCCGTCCCACTCCCGAGCACTGTACTTTGCTACTCCTATTGGCTGCTATTAGGGCCAATTGGAGCAGCAGGGGGAAACCTCCAGGCAATGCTTTGCTATGCTAGCCAGGGGGAGGGAGAGTGGCAACATACAGAACTGCTTCCACCCTCTTCCAGGCATAGCCCATGGGTCAGATCCAGCTCTCACTTGCCTGACTCTGGCCCACAAGGCTCGGGGCTCCCACCTCCCCCCCACAGAGGGGAGCCTGTGCTGGTGCTCCAGCCCTGCGTAAGAGTTGTGGGGGGGGCTGTGGGACTGGAGCGCCATGGTAGGCTCCTCAATGCTGCAGGGGCAGCCCTGAGCCTTAGAGGCTGGATCCTAATTAAAATTAAATAAAGCATTTTAAATGAGGCAGATGCTATAGCCGTCTATTCACTTGGACAACTCTCAGGCAAATATTTGAATACTTAGGAAATTTCCCGAAGTCTACAAAAATGGATAGACTGTACAGGCAGTCCCCGGGTTACGTACAAGATAGGGACTGTAGGTTTGTTCTTAAGTTGAATCTATGTAAGTTGGAACTGGCGTCCAGATTCAGTCGCTGCTGAAACCGACTGCCAGTTCTGACTTACATACAGATTCAACTTAAGAACCCCAAGTCAGCTGCTGCTGAAACTGATCAGCGGCTGATTCCAGGAAGCCCGGGGCAGAGCAACTGTGCCTCGGGCTTCCTGTAGTCAGCGCTGGTCAGTTTCAGCAATGGCTGACTTGGGGATGCCTGGGGCAGAGCAGCTAGGGTGCTGCTGGGTTGCTCCAGCAGCACCCCAGCTGCTCTGCCCCAGGTGTCCTGATTCAGCCACTGCTGAAACTGACCAGCAGCGGCTGAATCAGGACGCCTGGGGCAGAGCAGCTAGGGTGCTGCCGGGTTGGTCCAGTAGTACCCAGAGCGGCGCTGCGGGACCAACCGGCAGCGCCCCAGCTGCTCTGCCCCAGGGTCCACAACAAAAGCCTGGTCTGCTGGGGGGGGGCACACTAGCTACGCCTCCCCCCCCCCCCAGCAGACCAGGGACACGGGGAGCAAAGCCGCAGCGGCGGGCTGCCTGCCTCTGAGGCTTTGCTCTGGCGCGGGACCACCGCTGCTGCAGCTTTGCTACCGGTGCCCCTGGTCTGCTGGAGATGGTCCCCAGCAGACCAGGGGCACTGGGAGCAAATCCGCAGCTGAGGCGGGGTCCCGCGCTTCTGAGGCTTTGCCAGGGGCACCGTGAGCAAAGCCGCTGCAGCGTGTTCCCCCACTTCTGAGGCTTTGCCAGAGAGGGGGGCAACATGTACCAAAACTACTTCCAAATTAACTAAACTACAAGAACTAGATAGACAAAAATAAAGGAGGAAACCACTGGAAAGATTGCCTGAACAATGAGGAAAGTTCCAGTAACTGCCACAGGCAGGAAGAAGGAACTGAAAAAGTGCAGGCTCGGTAGGGCACCTTCTACAGATGCTCTGAGCAAGCATCACCAGGGGGTTAGAGCCAACCTGACAGATTACCACAAAGGGAAAAATATTCCAGCAACTGTCAGAGTGCATACCCACCTATGTTGGAATGGGCATGCGTGAGCACTGGAAAAAGAACAAAATAGCGCTTTGAATTTCGGAACATATCAACTTTACTTCTGCCACTGGTTTTTAATTGCTGTTGACTCTGGCATAAAGATGAGGTGTCATTAAGGAAGAGCTGTTTCTCCTTCCCCTTCCCCCTCCCTTAGCTTAGAGTTGCCAGTGCCCAACATACTGAACCGTATGTGGTAGGTTTGTAGGTTTTCACCCAACTCCTTGGCTGCCATTCAAGGAATTTAGCAGTGGGCTTTGAAAACAGTTGTGTATAAATCACATATAAAAATAATCTATTTTCCAGCATTGGAAAGGGTAAGTGAAATGAGTGGCAATTGCTGTATTATACATGACAGATTACAAGCAAGTTTTCACACACTAGTTTGCATGCAGGTCTATTCACATAGGCTTCATCTGCTCTGGTTAAAAATTGCAACACATTTACCTAAGTACATGATTGTTTTGTTTGTTTGTACTCTGGAGAGCTTGTATCTGTTTATGAAAGACCACTGTACATGTTTTATTTCCTGGCAATCAAAGAAAGCTTTCCCCAATGATGCAAATAGCTGAGTTAAAGACTGTTGCTGACGTGCACAAGAGTTAGTGATGTGACAGTACTGTGGCTGCTAATGACAGGTTTATTGCTGTTCTTGCTCCCCTGAAGGATTTCTACTGAAGGTGGGAATATACTACAGGCAAGGAGAACTAGAGTGCTGCTGGTTCAGATTGCTGGCAAGGAGTTCTTCTGCATAACCTGAAGCTTGTCACTGTCAGCTTAGCTGCAGACAACTCCCTTATCTCCTACTGCTATTCTGCTATGCGTGAAGACTGTAGATTTGCATCACCTGGAGTGTTTCTTGTTTGGGCAGAAGTTCACAGTGCTGGCAGCAAGGAATTGTATATCAATGCTTAATAATTTGAAATGGTAGGATAAATGCTCACAGCACAATATTAATTTTTGGAAGAAACTATCATTGGCCTGAGATAGTTTTGGAACCCGTACACAGGAGATTATCCTGCATTCATGATATTTTTGAATGTTCACTCTAGTGTTCGTCTGCTCTAGAATCTGAAATGTGGTTTTGGTTCTCATAAATAAATCTTTATCATTAAGCAGTACCCTTTTGGGGCTTGCAGTGAGTCAGTATGGCCTCCCACTGACCCAGAAAGGGAAGCCCTTGATAAGGCCCCTTGGTGGGTGGAGCCAGAGCTGCTCAGCCCCACCCCCAGGAAGTGGAAAGGCAGGGCTGGGACTATAAGAGCAGGGGTGGAGAGCTCATAGCCCAGCGAGTGAGCAGGCCAGATGCTTTCCCCGGTCTCCCCAGAAGGGAGGCACTGCGGCCCTGCTATCGGAGGGTTGAGTGGATTGGCCCCCAGGACTGCTGCCCAAGCCCTGTGATGCACCACGACTACCCCGACTGCTGCCAGGTTCTGAGGGTGGATGGAGATGACCAGAGGCCATACCAGGTCCTGGAGATTGGGCTGTGGCACCAGGGCCAGTGAGTGACCCAGACCCTGAGCCTATGGACACCCTGCCAGCACTGTGATCCACAGAAAACCCTGAGAACCAGCAGGCGTGCCAGGTAGGCTCCCAGGGGGAACTGGGAAAGGGCCCAGGGATAGCTGACCCAGTGCCGGCTAACGAAATGGATGCCAGGTGGGGCAGTGTATTGTGGTCTGGACCCTGCTGACCCACTGACCTGGTCAGCGTGTTGCAGGCAGGATCACCACTGACCCAGTGGGAGCTCACATTACCACTGTTAGGTCCCTGGGCTGGGACACAGTGGAGCATATGGGCCTGTGTCCCCCCCGATGCCGCACCATCCAGGGTGGCCGGTTCCCCAATAGGGAGAAAAAACCCCTGTGCTTGTCTGCTCTCCACCAGAGCAAGGAGATCCAACTACTGCTCAGTCTGCGGACAGGCCTACGCATTAAACCATAGGAATTGCCTCTGTATTGCAATGCCCGGATTCGGGTGTAGCTCCACAAACTGCTGCTCAGCCTGTAGTGAGGCCTGAACTTATAACTGCATGTCTGTTTGTTGCCCTGCCCTGGACCAGGGCTGTGGCTACTGAACTTTTAACTGCTTGCTAGTTTGTTACCTCGTCTTGACCCAGGAACCGGAAATTCCTATTTCGCCTAGTCACTGTAGGAAGTCAGTGTGGCCCCCCAGCCGTTCCCGTGCTGGCTGCCCGGACTGTTACAGGACTCCAGTTTTTTTAAAGTAAATCACTGTAGGATTGCCAATGGGTCACTTCAAGTTCCTTGAGCATGTGCTTTAGATGAACTGCAAAGAAGCGGAAGCCTTTTGGTGCAGAAAGGTGTCTGTCTGTTGAGGCTGTTCCTCACTCTGGCAAATTATGGTGTATGGTGGGGGGGAACATGGACTTAGCACAGATGAGTTTAACCAAACAACTCAACAAATTAAATAACCTGATCGCATCTAAATAGACATTTCTGTCTACTCATGCATTCGTGCTTCGAGGTCCAGTCCATTTCCATGCCCAGTATTCTTTGTAGGCATGGTATTTCTGCCTGGTTTAATTCATCTTGTTACCCCAGCTCCTACTTTAAAATTCAGACAAAGGAAAACAGCAGGCAGGTATATCTTCCAATTCAAATGTCAATATCTTTTCCCATTGGCTCTCCTGGCTCCCTGCCCACATGCTCTACCTACCTCAGTTTAACCCTTTAGTCATCTAATGTTGGCAAATACTCTTCCTATCAGTCACAATGTCATTACCTTGTTAATGGATCAGAGTTTCATATGAATCTCATATTGTATGATCTTGCATAGAGCTACATAGTGCTGACTTAGGACTTCAGATGAGCCTGTTTTCTCCTTTCCTCTGATATTTGTTTAATCCTGTCCTTTATATTATATCTGTTGAGAAATCCTGTCCTTTATATTATATCTGTTGAGAAGAAATGAATTCACAAACTATAATGGATTTGCACAACACTCCCCCCAAGAATTTCAGTAAGTCAGATCTTTTTAGATTGATGGCAGGTCTTTGGACAACATTGTCATAAAAATAAACCGTGCATAAAAAGATAACTGAAAATACTTTTTTTGTTGGGGAATGAGAGAAAATGTGGTCTTATTTTTCTCTGTTAGTAGGAATACCAGGGTGTGTCTAGACTATAGGATTTTGTCAACAAAAGTGGACTTTTGTCGACAAAACTATAACTGCGTCTACACTACCGCCGCATTCTGTCGCCAGTAAGTCGACAGAACGCGGCAGTTTTGTTGACGGCGGTACACCTCGTTTAACGAGGAAGAACACTTTTGTTGACTGAGTTCTGTCAACAAAAGGTAAGTGTGGATGCCGGGAAAAATTTGTCGACAATAAAGGCCTCCAGGAAGAAGCCCTAGTGGACACTCCTGCCACAGCTTTCAACTCTATTGTTCCTGCCTGCAGCCATCTTTAAAAGGCACAGGCACCCAGGATTAGCATTCTGGCAACAAGCCAGTTCCAGCCAGGACCCTGACTGCGCAGCTCTTTCCAGTAGGGCTACTCAGAGCCATGTCCCAGGGACAAGCCCCTGAAGAGCCCTCCAGCCCTTTCAGGGACATAACCCTGAAGGAAGCCAAGGGCACCAAACGCTAGGCACTCTCCTGGTCTGAGCCCGAGATAAAAGCCCTTTTGGAGCTCTGGTCTGAGGAGGAGGCTCTTCAGGCCCCACAGTCCAGGCAGAGGAACGCTGACATCTACGCCAGAATGGCTGATGGCCTGGCAAGGAAAGGTCACCACACCCGTATCTTAGACCAGGTCAGAGCCAAGGTCAAAGAGCTGTGGCAGGGGTATGTTAGGGCCCGTGAGTGCAACTCCTGCTCTGGGGAAATGGCACACTATTGTGCCTATTACGTAGGACCTGGACCAGATCCTGGGGGCAGGGGAACCCCTGCCTCCCGAGAGGGTTGTGGAGTCTGGCTTGGAGACTGTAGCATAGTGGGGGTGCTGTCTGCTCTGTGATGGGAGATTCTCACTGACTCTCCCAAATGTGTATTAACCCAGACACCCAGGCTCAGCCTCCCAGGGAGGGAGACACAGGAAGGAGGGCGGAGACCAGCACCTGGCTTGGGGGTAGGGCTGGTAGAGAGGTTTTTAGTTTGTCTGGTATCATGGAGGAAGCAGCCTAAGCAACGGGCTGGGATTTAGGGGCCCAGTCTCCCCTATCTCAAGGGGGGCTGAGGCATCCTAGGCCTGCCCTGTAACCAGATTGCATCAATGCTGTGCTGTATCCTGGAGAAGCAATAAATTCCCTATATTCTACTGGCTGGTGGAGTCTGGTCATGCCACTGCGGGGGTGCAGGAGATGGGGGAACCCTGATGCGACATCACAGAGACCTCTGTGCAGCAGTGGCCGCAACTCCAGGGTGAAACCCCAGTGGACGACCAGCAGCTCGAGGAGGAGGAAGACACCACCAGGAGCACAGTGACCCTAACCCAGGAGCCAGATGCCCACACTCAAGAGGCCTCCCAGACAACTTGGGACACCAGGGAGGGAACATCAGGTGAGTGCGTTAAGGGAGCAAAGTGATGGTTCAGTGCTGTGACATGTCATGCTGATCACAACTTGGGTTGGGGGTGCACACACATGGCCGACCTCAGGGAGGGCCGTCCTACCCCTGCACTCCTGCAGGCAGTGATGCCAGGTACAGGCATGGGTTGGGGATGCTGGGATGGCCACACAGCTTCAGGCCTCTCAACGTGCAGGAACCCCAACTGTAGCCTGACACTTGTCTGTGCTGCTTGGCCACAGGGTGTGTGTGAGGGGGGGCAGGATGGTGGCCTGCACACCTTCTGGGCTCCAGGGAGGCTGTGGCTGCTGGCCAGGCCACACCATGCCTTACTGAGATGCACATGAGCATCCTCTGATGCTAGGACAGGCACTGCCTGCTGAGGAGGGCATGCCCTCTCAGGGGAAGTGTGAGCATGCATGACTGACGACTTTTTCCTCTTGTTCTCCACAGCCAGACCAGCTGACCAGGAGGAGAGCGCCACACCTGCCCCACCACCAAGACGGCTGCAGGGAACCCATTCGCACTGGTGCACATATTTGGACCTGGTGCACCAGCACATCTTGGTCCTGCAAGGGATGCAGGACTCAATGAACTGGAAGATGGAGGCAGAGGCAGAGTGGAGCAGGTGCTTGCTGGACAAGTTTGTCCAGCAGCGCACTGAGATTTGCACTGCTATCTGGGAGGACATGGCCTTCCCTAGTCCTGTGCCTCATCCTGCTTAGCCTGCCCCCAACCCAGCCCCTGCCATCCCAGACCCAGGTACAGTCCCACCTCCTGTCCAGCCCCCTACTATCCGAGCCCGCATGCACGGCCGTCTGTGAGAAGGCCTCCACAGCCAAAGTGCCAGGGGCTCTTCATTAAGGTAGCACCCTCAGTCCTGAGCCTCCCTCCCCCATCAAAGGTTGACATTCCCCCTTCCCACCTGAGAGTCACTGAGGGAAGCACTTTACTTTGTTTACATTATTTTTCTGAACAAAAGAGTATTTTAGTTTTTCAAAAAACCAACAGTGAAATAAACTGTAAACATTTTTTCACCAACACGTCTCTATTGCCAGTGTGTGATGAATGCGTACAATGTGTCAATGTGGGGCTGGGAGGGCTTTTGGGGAGGAAGGCACTGGGGGCATGGGGCAATCCCACGGCACTGGGGAAAATCATTGGCCTCCTTGGGAGAATTGCTCCCTCAAGGCTTTTCCAATGAGCACTCCCAGCTGGTGGGCTTGCTGGATGTCAGCTATTCAGGGCTGCTCTAAGTGCCTCCCCTCCACATCAGCCCATGTCCCCCAAGCAGGGAGGAAGGCCTCCCCTTTCCTCTCCACTAGGTTGTGCAGCACACAGCATGCAGCAATCACAAAGGGGATGTTGTGTTCCCCCATGTCCAGCCCAGTGAGCAGGCATCCAAATCTGCCCTTCAGACGGCCAAAGGGACACTCCAGCTGGAAGCAAGCCCGATTCAGGTGGGAGTTAGAGTTCCCTGCTCGCATCCAGGTGTCCCATGAATGGCTTCATGAGCCAGGGCATAAGGGGGTATGCCACATCGGCCATGATACATGTAGGCATCTGCACATCTCCAACTGCATAGTTTCTCTCTGGAAAAAATAACCCAGCCTGCGGTACAAGTAGGAATTCTGGAATATGTGAGCATGGTGTGTCTGGCCTGACCACCTGATGCACATGTCTGTGAATTGTCCCCAGTGGTCGACCAGGGCCTGCAGCACCATGGAAATAAAGCCTTTTCTGTTAATATACTGTGCTGCTCGATGGGGTGGTGCGCGGATTGGGATGTGTGTCCCGTCAAGTGCTCCACCGCAGATCCAGCCAAGAGGGTATGCAGGTCTCCGAGGCGGACAGTCCTGTGAAGCAGCTCCGAGTTGATGGCCATCACCACCTGCAGAAAGGGACAAATACGAACACAAATAACAGGACATTAGAGGAGTTGTGTGAGCTGATGAGAGGTGCTTCCCCCACCTTCCCCTTCTAGACCCTAAGAGCCCTCCCCTCAGGAAACCCCACCCCTTCCATACCTTCCGTACCACCACAAGGTGAGGCCTGGTAGTCTTCTACCACTCCCACCCCATTCTCTGAGCCCAGTCCTGACTGTCCCCTTATCGCCCGCCCCTGCCCCCATTGAGTGTCCCCTGAGAGTGACTTATCTCCATCAAGATGGCCCTGACAGTAGACTTCCCCATGCCAAACTTATGTCTCATGGAGCAGTAGCTGTCGGGGTGGCCAGCTTCCACAGAGCAATAGTGACGTGCTTCTCCAGGGGCATGGCAGGCCACAAGTGGGTGTCCTGACATTGTAGGGCAGGGGCAAGCCAGGCTCAGAACTCCTGGAAGGTGGACTTCCCCATCCAGAAGTTTTGGAGTCACTGGGAGTCGTCCCACTGCTCCATAATAAGCCGGTCTCACCACTCAGAACTGGTGCCCAGCCTCCAAACTCGCCTCTCCAAGAATAAGTTCGGGGGCAAGGGCAGTGGGGCTGCAGCCTGAGTGAGGGGCTCAAAGCTGGGCTCTGAATCCAGCTCTGCCACAAACGTCATGATACTCTCATGAAGATGCAGCAGAACTTTCAGCATTGTAGGGTGGGGCCATCGCCTGCCCAGGAGCAGCTCAGACTCTGTGGTCTGAAAAGCACAAAAACAAACTTGAAAATAAACTGCTGTGGTGTTGGAGGAAGCAGGGCAACCAGAGCAAGAACTGCAGCAGCTTTGCTTTACCTCTAGGAGGAAGGCAAGCCAGAAGCAGGAGCAGAGCAATGGCTTTCCAGGAGGATCCCTTTAAGCACGTGGCTCTGCAAAGAGCATGCAGCAGCGCCTGGAATTTAAGGCTCCTCCTGTGACCTGCCAGAAGCACTTCTGGGTGCCTTCTTTTGTTGACAGAGTGTGTGGCAGTTTGGACGCTCTTTTTTGATTCGCGTAATGCAGTCTAGACTCTCTTTTTCGACAGTATCTGTCGACAAAGTCTGTCGGAAAAAAGCCTGTAGTCTAGACGTACCCCAAGATCTGAAAAAAGGTTTGATTTATCTGTACATAAATATGAAGCATCCTTTTTCACCACCCTTAAAAGAAACCTTCCAGCCATTCACAAATAATACAATATTGGCTATTTGTGGTATCATTAATATAATGGACTACATTTTCCAGGTATACGATGCAGATGTAAAAAAGAGCATACAAACTGAACTGCACATATGATCAAACTCATATACATGATCCTTATTTGTGTAGTGATCCAATCCTCGTGTGCACTAAGTCTCCCTGCCACATACATGCACAGAGCAGAGAGACACATGGAGGGAGCAGGCAGCCATTTTGAGAAATCTGGGACAGTGGCAGGCAAAGGGCCTGCCTCCGGGTCCCAATGGACTGCTGGCTAGGAGCCACTTAGGTAAGTACCTCCCACCAGAGCCTGCCTCTGGCACCCACCCCCTCCTACACCCCAACTCCCTGCCCCAGGTCACCACCAAAACCTTCAGCACCCACCTAGGGTTGCCAAGTGTCCGGTATTGACCCAGACAGTCTGGTATATTTTGCTCCTGTCTGGTTTAAAACAAAAATATTCAGAAAATACCTGACACTTAAAATGTCCAGTATTTTCTAATTTTTTCCCAGCCAGGGGGCGAAAATACCAGACTCTCCAGCTCAATACTAGACACCTGGTAATCCTACAACACAGTCAGCAATCAGGCCCAATCTAGTACTTTGCAGCAGATGATCTAGAACTTAACCTACACTCAATAAAGAAGCCCTCACTTGTGGCTGCTTGATAAGTTCGACCTTTATTTTCTGAAGACACATTTCAATATTGTCTTTTTCAATATTGACATTTTACATTTACATCTCTGGGATTATCCTCCTGCCATCTTATTTTGTCTTTTAAATAATTTATATTTACAATGCAGATACATCTCTTTTTAATTTTAGCAATTTCAGTAATAGGCAAATTATTTGTGGAACTCTGTTAATACAGTATATGACATTCCTGTCCAATAGTACAGCTGCTTTCAGTTTATTACTAACCCAGGAAAGCAGATGAGCTGCACTCATTCCTAAACCGAACCTGTGAAGCACCTGTATTATAAAATATATTATCTTATCACTCTAAGTTAACTAGTGTTTTCACAGCTGTTGGTTAAATCAATCACAAGTTGCCCAGAGAACGTTTGTTCAAACTGTTGATTTCTAATGGGCAGTCTCTGTTATTGCCCTTCCACTTAAAAACAGCCTTGATCCTAAATCTAGAACACTGTAATAAATGTATTATCTGATGCTAGTCAATTGAATATATGTGTCATAACATGAGGTGGAATGGAGGCAAATTAAGTAAAACAAATTATTTTACAGATATACTGAACTTGAAAACTTTATACTTGTTTACTTTTCAGACATTATGAAGTGTTAAATTTTCAAGCCAAGGATTCTATATCTGTTTTCAACTTTCCCTGTAAAGCACAGTAATAGTAAAACCAAATCAGAATTACTTAATCAAGTGACTAAAGACTTCGAGTTGTCTAACCTGTGGCATTTTGAGGAGGGCTGATTTTTCAAAACACGCTGAACACCTGCCTTCTGAAAACTGAACTAGGGATGTGAAGGACTGGTCGACTGTACAATAAGCAAATGCTTATAGAATCATAGAATACTAGGACTGGAAGAGACCTGGAGAGGTCATCGAGTCCAGTCTCCTGCCCTCATGGCAGGATCAAATACTGTCTAGACCATCCCTGATAGACATTTATCTAACCTACTCTTAAATATCTCCAGAGATGGAGATTCCACAACCTCCATGGGCAATTTATTCCAGTGTTTGACTACCCTGACAGTTAGGAAATTTTTCCTAATGTCCAACCTAAACCTCCCTTGCTGCAGTTTAAGCCCATTGCTTCTTGTTCTATCCTCAGAGGCGAAGATGAACAAGTTTTCTCCCTCCTCCTTATGACACCCTTTTAGATACCTGAAAACTACTATTATGCCCCCTCCCCCCCTCCCAGTCTTCTCTTTTCTAAACTAAACAAACCCAATTCTTTCAGCCTTCCTTCACAGGTCATGTTCTCTAGACCTTTAATCATTTTTGTTGCTCTTCTCTGGGCCCTCTCCAATTTCTGTACATCTTTCTTGAAATGCGGTGCCCAGAACTGGACACAATACTCCAACTGAGGCCTAACCAGCGCAGAGCAGAGCTGAAGAATGACTTCTCGTGTCTTGCTCACAACACACCTGTTAATGCACCCCAGAGTCATGTTTACTTTTTTTGCAACAGCATCACACTGCTGACTCATATTCAGCTTGTGGTCCACTATAACCTCTAGATTCCTTTCTGCCTTACTCGTTCCTAGAGAGTCGCGTCCCATTCTGTATGTGTGAAACTGATTGTTCCTTCCTAAGTGGAGCACTTTACATTTGTCTTTATTAAACTTAATTCTGTTTACCTCAGACAATTTCTCCAATTTGTCCAGATCATTTTGAATTATGACCCTATCCTCAAGAACAGTCGCAACCCCTCCCAACTTGGTATCATCTGTAAACTTAATAAGCATACTTTCTATGTTCAATATCTTCATCAACAATTTAGATATTGAAGAGAGCCGGTCCCAAAACAGACCCCTGCAGAATCCCACTAGTCCTTTCCAGCAGGATTGTGAACCATTAATAACTACTCTCTGAGTATGGTTATCCAGCCAGTTATGCACCCACCTTATAGTAGCCCCATCTAAGTTGTATTTGCCTCGTTTATTGATAAGAATATCATGTGAGACCGTATCAAATGTCTTACTAAAGTCTAGGTATACCGCATCTACCGCTTCTCCCTTATCCACAAGACTTGTTATCCTATCAAAGAAAGCTATCAGATTGGTTTGACATGATTTATTCTTTACAAATCCATGTTGGCTGTTCTCTGTCACCTTGCCACCTTCCAAGTGTTTATAGATGATTTCCTTAATTACTTGCTCCATTATCTTTCCTGGCGCAGAAGTTAAACTAACTGGTCTGTAGTTTCCTGGGTTGTTCTTATTTCCCTTTTTATAAATGGGCACTATATTTGCCCTATTTATCGGATAGTTGGCAGGATAATCGACTAGTTGCTTCCTCCCCCTTGCTGCTTCTGTCAGAGGCAGCAAGGGGGGCGGGGCGGAAAGAGTGGTGGGGCGGAAAGAGTGGCACTGCTGTGTGTAGCCTGGGGCCAGACCTCGGGCTCTATGTGGCGCTGCTCCTTTGAAATACCGTGTGTAGCCTGGGGCCAGCTGGGGTGTCCCCAGGCTGCACACAGCATTTCAAAGCAGCAGTACCATGTGGAACCTGGGATCAACTGGGGGACTCCCCTGCTGACCTCAGGCTTTGTGCGGTGCTGCTGCTTTGAAAAGCTGTGTGGAGCCTGAGGCTGGGTTCCCCACAGCGTTTAAAAGTAACAGTGTTGCATGGAGCCCAGGGTCAGTGGGGGAGTCCCCAGCTGACTTCAGGCTCCATATGGTACTGCTGCTTTCAAAGGCTGTGTGCAGCCTGACGCCAAGCTCCCTGCAGCATTTCAAGTTGGCAGCACCTCACGGACCTCAGGGTGAGCGGGGGAGTCCCCAGCTGACCCTGGTCTTCATGTGGCGCTGCCACTTTCAAACACCATAGGGAGCATGGGGCCAGCGGAGGACTGCCCTCCTAGCTCGAGTTCCATACCCTACACCCTGCACAAGCAGAATTTAAGAAATAAATCTTATAAAAAGGAATGTGTTCTGCTTACTTTACATTTAAGCAGTAAACAGACTCATCAAGCAGGAAGGGAAGACAAAGGAAGCTCAGTGAGGTGGGAAAAAAACAGCAGGGAACATCCTTCCATATAGACTCTTTGGTTCCTGGTTCTCTGATGGAAATGTTTTTCAGGAGCGGAATTGAAATTATTAAAAGGCGAGACAAACACCCAAGGGAGCAAGGAAGCATTAGTTGGACTCTGGAGAAGAGGTCATGACCTAAGACATTTGGCTGGTATGACTGCTGAAAGCATGCTGGAAGAAAACTCTACTTCAAATCGAATATTGTGTGTTAGGCTCCAGTAAGTTTTATCTTTATTTTTCTTGAAATGATTTCTGACTTTTATGCCTTATTACTTGTACACACTCAAAATCTCTCTCTTCATAGTCAGTTCACTTGTTTTATTGTTGTATTTAATCCAGGATGTTGAAGCTGAAGTGTATGGGTAACTCCATTTGGTGTAACAAGTTCTGCACATATGATTCGTCTACAGGAATAACTGATTCAGAATATTTGTACTGTCCAGGAAAGGGCTGGGCTCTACAAGATGTATGTTTCTAAGGGAATGTGAGAGTGAGTTTTTGGGGTCACCCTGCAGCATAGCTAGGACTGGAGAGAGCCAAGATGTGGCTGGCAGGCTGCAGCATGTACACAGACATAGCTGAGAGTGACTTTCATGCAGGAAGGTAGAGCAGCAAGGCATTGTGAAGGGCATGCCAGGTTACAGAACAGACGTGACATAGCTACTCATTAGCATGCATTAGCGACAAGGAGTCCTGTGGCACCTTAGAGACTAACAGAGGTATTGGAGCATAAGCATTCATGGGCAAAGATCCACTTAGTCACATGCATGTAGTGGAAATTTCCAGAAGCAGGTATAAATATGCAGGCCAGAATAAGACTAGAGATAATGAGGTTAATTCAGTCAGGGAGGGTGAAGCCCACTTCTAGCAGCTGATGTGGAAGTGTGAACGCCAAGAGAGGAGAAACTGCTTTTTTACTTGGCTAGCCATTGACAGTCTTTGTTTAATCCTAAACTGATGGTGTCAAATTTGCAGATGAACTGTAGCTCAGCAGTTTCTCTTTGAAGTCTGGTCTTGATGTTTTTTTGCTGCAGGGTAGCTACCTTTAAATCTGCTACTGTGTATTCAGGGAGATTGAAGTGATCTCCTACAGGTTTTGTATATTGCCATTCCTAATATCTGATTTGTGTCCATTTATTCTTTTGCGTAGGGTCTGTCCAGTTTGGCCGATGTATATAGCAGAGGGGCATTGCTGGCACATGATGGCGTATATTATATTGGTAGATGTGCAGGTGAATGAGCCAGTGATGGTATGGCTGATCTGGTTATGTTCTGTGGTGGTGTTGCTGGTGTAGATATGAGGGCAGAGTTGGCACCGAGGTTTGTTGCAGGGATTGGTTCCTGAGTTAGTTACTATGGTGTGGTGTATAGTTGCTGGTGAGAATTTGCTCAGGTTGGCGGGTTGTCTGTGGGCGAGGACTGACCTACCTCCCAAGGCCTGTGAAAATGAGGGATCATTGTCCAGGATGGGTTGTAGATCACTGATGATGCATTGGAGAGGTTTTAGCTGAAGACTGTAGATGTTGGCCAGTGGTGTTCTGTTGGTTTCTTTCTTGGGCTTGTCTTGTAGTAGGAGGCTTCTGGGGACATGTCTGGCTCTATTAATCTGTTTCCTCACTTCCTCGTGCGGGTATCGTAGTTTCAAGAATGCTTGGTGAAGATCTTGTAGGTGTTGGTCTCTGTCTGAAGGATTGGAGCAGATGCGGTTGTACCTTAGTGCTTGGATGTAGACAACGGATCGTGTGCATTGTACCCTGGTATCTCTCACCCCTTTTTCCCAGATTTCAGAGGCCATGGGGAAAAAAAGGTTTAATTACACTCAGCAGGTGTAGAATGGTGGTGGTAGAATGTGCTTTTGGTTGACTGAAATCCCACTAGAGTTGGTTACAGACTTGTCTGGACTCCGTTATCATAATTATTTACTTCATTGCTGTCGTTTGCTGTGGTGTGAAGCCTGAGTTGCTGCTGAATTGATCTATGATGGTGTGGGGCCACTGAATCAGTATACTCAGATAGGAAGAGTTAGGGTTGGGGGTGTTAAAAGGGGTTCAGAGCAGTGGGTTAGGGTATGCAGAGAGGGGGTGCAGGAACTGGGCCAGGGAGTGGGGGGGAGGGAGGCTCAGACCTGAGGGTTACGATGTGTGTGGTGGTGAGGAGTACAGGAATTAGGGTGGGGGTTGGAGTGTTGGAGGAGTGCAGGGAGGCAAGAGCCACCCTTTTGGGAGGGCAGAGGGGCTGGAACCCCCCCTCCCAGTCCCTAGCAATTCTGCTTGTTGCTTGCTCTTCCCCTTACATCACTCTCAGGAAGTGAGAGGAAAGCTCACAGCATGGGTCATTCATCCCTCCTTCCCTGCACATGCTAGGAAGGTGAGCAATGCAGGCACGCAGGCTGTGTATTGTCCTCTTGCTCCCTGACAGTGATTGGAGGGGAGAAACGAGCAGCATCAATAGGGATGGAGGGAATTCAGCCCCCCCTTTCCCTCCCTGAATGGTGCTGAAGGGGCAGCTCTGAGTTGGGAAGTCCCAGACAGGGGCGGGGAATGCCCCCCAGCCAGCCCCATTCATCTGCGGCTGCTTAGCATGGTAGCCTGCAGGAGAGCCCTGGGAGCTTGGTTGGGAGCACGCCCCACCTACTCCTGTAGCGGAGCACCCTAGCCAGCTCTTATGGAGAGGTGCACCGGGACACACCACCTTACTTTTACCTCTGCACTCAGGCCACAGAAGTCAGGGATGCTTTGTGTTCCCAAATTATGGACTTGCATGGCCCAGTGGAAGAGGGAGCATAGTTCCTTTCTGCATATGCATGGAGAGAGGGGGAGAGGAAGTTGAGTGGGAGAAAACTGCTTGTTTGCAGGGCGGAGGGGGCGGGGTTTCAGTATTTGGGACAGGATGAGGGGGTTGAAGGCCGTGCAGTACACTTACGAATGTCATGGCCACTTATCAGAGAGGGAGGAGAGGCTGATTCAAAGTGTGGGTTGATGTAAGGAAGTGATTGAAGTATAGATTGATGTAGCTAACTGTAGTGAAGAACAGTATTTGCTTATTAATTCCCAATTGTCTCTGATCATGTTTACCTTTCTTATTTTAAGTACACATTGTATGATGTGATATCAATACACTTTCTTGATAAAATAAATTGCTTTATTTATAAACAAGATGTTGCCAGGCAGGCCAGCTGCCATTACTACACCAACATATCAGTACAACAGAACCATAAAAACAAACAAACAAAATAAGCCATGAACAACTGCAGACAGTGAAACCAGGTAAAAATAGCAACCTCCTACTGTTGCATGCTCCCTAGTACCTTGTGCTGCTTTCTCTTCTTTCCTCATTTCCCATGCACTTGGCTCTGGGGCCAGTGGGTGGAGGCTTCCACAGGGCAGAAGGTCAATATGGAGGACTTCCTGGGTTAAAGTTGTGCTGCCCATCTGTTCATGGAGCCTGATTGCATTGGATGCTCAGCCATGGAATTTTCAAAGTTGTTTCTGGACTGTATCACAGGGTACTGCGTAAGGGACTCAGGCTGTGGTGTGGGTGATGCCACAGCTGCAACTGCTATTTGTGACATCAGATGCTCAAACAGTTACTTTGGCCGAGCTCTGTTTTCCTCCTTTAACCACTCTTCCAGTTCCAGCAATTGTGAAGCAAGTGCCTGCTCCTCTGCTGAAAATATCATGGTGTGTTAAACTGTATTATACTGAAGCTCCAGGGGGAAGCCAAGTTAGTACAGAATAAACTTAAAAAACAAAAACAGAGACGTGGGCTCCCCACAAAAGCTCATGATACCAGCTACATGTTTTGTTAGTCTATAAAGTGCTACCAGTCCAGTTTTTGTATTACACTGTTCAGCCATTAGGCGGCACTGTGTGTAAAAATACTTGAAGATAATCTGAGCCATACCTGGCAGAGCATTAAAGGTTCTAATAATGAAATCATCTGTGTATTAGCAAGCTCAGTGATCAGTCCATATGTGGTATAGAGGAACATGACATGATGTCAGGAGTCAGCTGAGAAGAGGTACAAAAGGAACAAAGCAACAAGGATTACAAACAGAAGGAAAAACAGTTGCAGTATACCACCCTTTAGTGTCCTATAGAACTTCAGCTTTCAAACCTTCGGAATAGACAGCCTGGAAGCAATATTTTGCAAGATTTCGCATTGCTCCCACGCACTGCAAAGAAACAAGAGATATATAGGTATTCTTTAATTTATGCTATGGGAAAACAGCAGAACATCTCTTTAAATCCTCTTTGACTTTACTGAAGATAGTCACAAAGGTGATGGAGAAACTGGTTATGTTTATTCCATACTTTATGCCTCAGAGAAATGTGTTCATGAAAACGCATGTTTCAACAACAGAATTAAGAACCAGGGGGAAATGTTGAACGGTTTTTTTTATAAGAGCTCTGCATACATGAGTTGAAAATTCTGATTTTGGTCATTCAAAACTTGAAAATGTCAGAGACATTGCATTCACAGATAAAAGCCTTTTACAGCAGCTATAACTGAAGAGAGACTTAACCATATCCACCGCTATACAGAGGGCAAAGCCGTCTGAGTTGGTGAGTCAGCAAAACCTAGATCACTTAGACAAATGTAAAAAACCTGAAACTAGCATAGAAATTGTAAACAGAGGCTTGCATGTTAAAAGTCATTATCATAAAGCCACTGAGGCAAGCAGAGAGAACTTCCAGGCTAAGAGAGACAAATTCCAGACACATTCAGACACCCTCCTCTCTCCCCCCCCCCCCCAAGGCAGAAGGGGCCAGCCAGCAACCAGCAGGAGGGCCAGTGCCAGCAGCTGGAGTCTATTCTACCCCTGTCCCCTCGCTCATCATCAGCAGTGGTGCGGAAGGTGCACGGCTCCAGGGTGTGCTGGAACAGAATGGAGGTGGAACAAAGGGTGGGGAGAGATGGGGTCTGGGGTCCCCTCTTCTTCCCCTGTCAGCAGTTGCTATTAGCAGCCTACATGTACAATGTAGGAAAAGTCATTCTGAAGGGATGATGTATGTCTACTAGTAGTAGACTTATTACTGCTTAATTTATCAGTTTGTTCCAGAATCTCCTCTATTGATGGCTCAATCTCTGATTGAGCTGAGATTTGATACTGAAAAGAATGGCTGAGTGTAGGATCCTTCTCTTCCTGCAGACCAGTGCAAAGAATTTTTTTAGCTTCTACCCAATGATCTTATCTTCCTCAAATGTTCCTCTACCACCTCCATCCTCTATTCACCACATTGTTTGGCAGTCCTCCTGCTTTTGATGTACAGGCAGTCCCTGGGTTACGTACAAGATAGGGACTGTAGGTTCGTTCTTAAGTTGAATCTGTATGTAAGTCGGAACTGGCGTCCAGATTCAGCCGCTGCTGAAACTGACCACCAGTTCCGACTTACATACAGAATCAACTTAAGAACCCCAAGCGTCCCCAAGTCAGCTGCTGCTGAAACTGATCAGCGGCTGATTCCAGGAAGCCCAGGGCAGAGGCTTCCTGTAGTCAGCCACTGGTCAGTTTCAGCAGCAGCTGACTTGGGGACGCCTGGGGCAGAGCAGCTGGGGTGCTGCTGGGTTGGTCCAGTAGCGCCGCCGCTGGACCAACCCAGCAGCACCCAAGCTGCTCTGCCCCAGGCGTCCTGATTCAGCCGCTGCTGAAACTGACCAGCAGTGGCTGAATCACGACGCCTGGGGTAGAGCAGCTGGGGTGCTGCCGGGTTGGTCCAGTAGTGCCCAGAGAGGCGCTACGGGACCAACCGGCAGCGCCCCAGCTGCTGTACCACAGGCATCCGGAGCAAAGCCACGGAGCACGGGGGCAGCGGGACAGCCCAGACGCGCCGTGGCTGTTCTGCTGCCCTTGGGCTCCGCGGCTTTGCTCTGCTTTGCTCCCTGTCCCCCTGGTCTGCAGACCAGGGGGACGGGGAGCAAAGCGGTAGAACACACACGCAGCGGGCAGCCCAGACGCGTCTGGGCTGCCCGCTGCGTGTGTGTTCCACCGCTTTGCTCTGCTTTGCTCCCCGTCCCCCTGGTCTGCAGACCAGGGGGACGGGGAGCAAAGCAGAGCAAAGCCTCAGAGCACGCGGGCAGTGGACATCCCAAACGCGTCTGGGCTGTCTGCTGCCCGCGTGTTCCGCCGCTTTGCTTCCTCTCCCTGGTCTGCTGGAGACCAGGGAGAAGTCCCCGTTTGTAACTGCGGATCCGACATAAGTCGGATCCGCGTAACTCGGGGACTGCCTGTATTCACTTCTCTACCTGATCAGTTGGCCCTCTTAGGCAATTCTTGATTTAGTCATTTCTGTTTATGGGTTCCAAGACTAGCTGCCACAAGAAATAGTCATTTATGGTGTCTAGAAACCTTATTTCTGCATTCTGTCCTGAGGTGATAGGAAGCCAAGCAATCCAGGGGTAGCTGAAATCGCCATTATTACTGAGTTTTATTATTTTTGTAGTCTTTCTAATCTTCTTGAGCATTTTACAATAACCATCTCCATCCTGGTTCCGTAGTCAGTAGTACTGTATATTCTTAATATTCAAGCATGACATTTTTGCCCATAGAGATTCCATAGTACAGTATGATTAATTTAAGATTTTACTATATTTTAGTCAATGCTGTCTTCCACCTATAGTGCTGATCCCCACCTACTCTTTCTTTTGTATATATTTTGTACCCTGGTATTACAGAGTTCCATTGATTATCCTTATTGCACCAATACGTTGTGATGTCTGTATGCTGCATTTGTCTACCATCATGTGATGTCATGAGTTCCTGCTTGGAAAAGATTCAGCTATCAGCACACAGGATAGGGTCAGAATTTATAAGGGAGTCAAGAAGATGCTGTAACAAAAGACAGAACTATGTAGCACTTTAAAGACTAACAAGATAGTTTATTAGATGATGAGCTTTCATGGGCCAGACCCACTTCCTCAGATCAATTTGTGGAAGAAAATTGGCACAACCATATATACCAAAGTGATAAAATCAAAAAAATGAATGCATGTGAAATTGACATCTCTATCAAGAAGATGCTGTGTTATCTTCCACTTGGCTTAGAATACTCTGACTGCATACAAACACACAGAACTCCACAGTCATCCTGCTTACTCCTCCTCTCCACCAGTACATTTTTGGACAAAAGTTCAAAACCCTATTGACTTTGGGACAGATGATTTTGTACCCTATGTGCTGCATGGACTACATTTCACTGAAATGAACTAGATTTGTAAATAGAAAACATTTCCACTTTCCCCCGTTAACTGTTTCCATGTGATTTGTTACACTTTCATGGGGCTACAGAGCAGTGTATTTATAAGCATGGTAATGTAGAATTTGTTTGTTTGTTTTTTGTTTTTTTTAAAGGAATGCCTTAGCAAAAATCTGTACAATTTCAGTAAAAATTCATTTTCAGACATTGTTACTGTTTGCATTTCTGGGATTGCCATTTTGAATCTCACATGCTGATGGGCGAGCCAAGCCACTGTCGTATAGTTTGTTACTAGCAGATACATGCTGCTAACTGGGGTTCCTTGCATTCATTCATAGAACAGAAATCCCTCCCATTTCTATTTGAATAAACATTAAAATGGAAACAGAAACTTACTAGGCTCTGGGGCTACTTCTGTCTCTTCCATGTCTGCTGCAGGCTCTATGATGGTCTATTTCTCAGGAGGGTATCAAAACCCTCCTCCATTTATGGCTCCAGGATATACTGCAGCAAAGTCTCATCTGGACTAGTTTCAACAACAACACTTTACTGACCTTGATCAGCTCCTGCTGCTGGTTTCCATTTGTTCTTATGCTGGATCTTACCCTCCTAGCTGACCAGGTCACCATGCCTTGCTGTTGGTTCTGTGCTTGGGGCAATATCCAGCACCCAGTCAAACGTCTCATAAAAGAAGTGTAATAGCAGTGAGATGCCTGAGGTTCAGATCTGATTGGTTTTCTTGTACTCAGGCTTGAGCCACTTAATCCATTCTCTGCACTGGTCACTGGTCCAGTATATTTTCAACACTGCCAACTTTTTTTCTATTTGCTGGTGTGCATGCTCATTTCTGGTACTCTTACGTAAAGTCCACTGTTTTGCTGGCCTTTCACCAGTATTTTAGCAATACTTGTGTGCGCTCCTATGACCATGAAGCAGCATGCTTTGCAAAAGACATCTTATGTTTGTTGCATAAACAAGCCTCCGCCTGAGCTCACTAGATTTATATACATGGATTTTCTAAAGCTACACCAAACTGTAAGGTCTAAGGTTTTAAACTGCAACGTATTGTGATGCTTGTCAATCTTTGCAATCTGTGTCACTCTCAAATTTACTGTAAACTGCAACTTTGTAATCTTTGTAACATGCAACCACCTTGCTTATAACTTTCCCTAAGCTGCATTCTCCCCTGAGTGAATAGAACGAGATTGAGTGTGTGAGTGTTTGAAGAAGGCTTGGAACAATGGACCACATGACAATGAGTCATCGCAGTATGGACATGCTCCCTGCTGGATAAAGGGAAGTCTGGGCATGCTCCCTGATGACAAGGTGAATGAGTCACAGGACCCATTCAGACACTATATAAAGAGAAGGAGCACATGTGAGACTCTCTCTTTTTTTTCCTTCCAGCTAATCCTGAGAAGCTCCCCTCCAGTGTCTTTCCTCCTGACCAGCTTCCCCAGCCATGATGAGCAGACAGACCCTCCAGGATCCACATGCCTTGGCTCCTTCTGCAACCTATATGTCTGTGTAAGTGTGTGATTGCCTGAGGGCAGGAATGAATGGGTGTGAATGAATGGAGGGGTGTGTGCTTGCGTGTGTGTGTGTGTGTGTGTGTGAGAGAGAGAGAGAGAGATGATATATATATCATCTATATCTATATCTATATATATAGCATAAACCTTTGGTGGCTGCTTTCTCCTCTTTAGTTTTACCTAGTGGAAATAAACCCAGACTAGTGTAACCCTGGATGGTCTCCAGTGAGAATATTTTTGGGGTAACAATGTTCACAACACAGAAGAGTTTCTGATGGTTTGTTTGTTGCTCAGCAGTCCAAAGACAATGGAATGGTTAATGCTAACTCATGGAGTTTCTGTACTACCCCAAGAGGGTTTGTTTCTATGGAACTGTCTGAGAATACTTGAGATAGAGAGGGCAAAGGAAGTTGACAAAGCAGAATATTCTTGGCAAATTCCTGGGACCTGTGTCAGAGAGAGATGGCATCCGCACTGCAAAATAATAGGACTCTAACCCAGGGTCCAAAGATTATTTGGCTCAAACCTGCCTCCCCCACAGAGTTCTAAGGCCTTAATTATGAGCCAGAGAGATTTGTGTGTAGGTGGAAGAGGGGCGTGGTTTCAAGTGTGAGTCTGGGCTCTCACTGCAGTGTAGACACAAACATCTGTATGTGCTTCCATTTCTCCTTCTCTCCTTACCTTCACTCAAATTGTTTGTTTCTGTCTGCAAGGTAAGTCATTCAGGATTCAGCATTGTCAAACTGTATTGGAAAGATGGTTAGAGCTGACATGTTAGGTTGGAAGGTGTTAATGTTAATGGTTGCCATCAACAAATTCTTTGAACAATAGCCAATTACAGACATGGTTTAAGTTGTTGGCTCTGCAAACTAGATGCAAAGAGCTCCATGTGTCCTCTAGTTCCCTCTTCTTGTTTTCTGATTTGGTGAAAATCAGTAGGATTTTGTCCATTCATTGCTATTTCCCTGAAAGTTTGGAATTGTTTTGAAGCTCTGCCAAACCTATTGTGTTACAGACCGAGAGGCAGAAATAGAGAAATGCTGTTGAGAATAAAACTTATCTTTTGCTTGTCAAAAAAGAAAAGTAATGTCTCCAAGTGTAATTCATGTTGAACAGCAGATATCCAGTTTGGAAAAATGAAGATCTGAAGTCACCTGTTCTAGTTGTGCTTTAGTTAAGAAAATGTCCATAAAAATACTGGTTACCTAGAAGGTTAGAGAATGTATGTTAATTGCAGAGTAGTTGCATGCTGTCTTTAGGCATGTTTGATCATGGTTAATAAGCGTGTTTTATTGGGAAGAGATTGGAATAAGGAAAGTATTCTTGCTCCACACACTACCAATAGGGTACTTTTGAAACTTACAAATAGGCGCTGCAACGATATTCTCTTATGATGCCAATATACCAGGTCTGCCAATTTCACTTTTCAATCTGGTAAAAGTATTTTTTTCCCAATTTCTCATACATAAAAAAATTGTAGCCAGGTGAGTAAAAGGCTGAAAATTGGTGTATTTTTGAATGAAGGAGTGATGATTAAATTAAAAATATGTTTTTATTTGGTCTCTTTGAGTGACATACAGGCAGTCTCCGGGTTACGTACAAGATAGGGACTGTAGGTTTGTTCTTAAGTTGAATTTGTATGTAAGTCGGAACTGGCGTCCAGATTCAGCCGCTGCTGAAACTGATCAGTTTCAACAGCGGCTGAATCTGGATGCTAGTTCTGACTTACATACAGATTCAACTTAAGAACCCCAGGCATCCCCAAGTCAGCTGCTGCTGAAACTGATCAGCGGCTGATTCCAGGAAGCCCGGGGCAGGGGCTTCCTGTAGTCAGCCACTGGTCAGTTTCAGCAGCGGCTGACTTGGGGATGCCTGGGGCAGAGCAGCGGGGGTGCTGCTGGGTTGGTCCAGTAGCGCCGCCGCTCCTCGGCGCTACTGGACCAACCCAGCAGCACCCAAGCTGCTCTGCCCCAGGTGTCCTGATTCAGCCGCTGCTGAAACTGACCAGCAGTGGCTGAATCAGGACGCCTGGGGCAGAGCAGCTAGGGTGCTGCCGGGTTGGTCCAGTAGCGCCCAGAGCGGCGCTACAGGACCAACCGGCAGCGCCCCAGCTGCTGTACCACAGGCGTCTGGAGCAAAGCCGCAGAGCACGGGGGCAGCGGGACAGCCCAGACGCGCCGTGGCTGTCCTGCTGCCCTCAGGCTCCGCGGCTTTGCTCTGCTTTGCGCGTCTGGGCTGTCTGCTGCCCGCGTGTTCTGTCGCTTTGCTCCCCGTCCTTCTGGTCTGCAGACCAGGGGGATGGGGAGCAAAGCAGAGCAAAGCGGCTGAACACGCGGGCAGCGGACAGCCCAGACCTGCATGCGGGCTGTCCGCTGCCCGCGTGCTCCGCCGCTTTGCTTCCTCTCCCTGGTCTGCTGGAGACCAGGGAGAGGGCCCCGTTCGTAACTGCGGATCCGACATAAGTCGGATCCGCGTAACTCGGGGACTGCCTGTAATTACTAAATAATGTTGCCATATTTAAAAGTCAGAGATGCCTGAAGGAGATTGAGTGTACCAATCGTGTCATCCTCCTAAAAGGCAAGGCCTTGTTAGAGTTTGTGTGTATTTATAAAAATATGAGAGAAACATTTTCTTGTTAAGAGCATATACACTAACTCACAGTTTGTATAATTTTATTTCCTGATGTGTCGGACAAGTGAGCTGCTAATTCTGCTACAGTTTCAGTTTCTGGATAATGAAATGCTGATAAATTTAGGATTGAGCCCCATGCATAGCACACTGGAGAACTCTAGTCTGAAAGTAACAAAGGTATGCATGACAACTGAAAGTTTTTCATCTGAAAGAAACAATTGCACCTCCTGGCTTTCAAGAAATGGTGAGAAATCTCATGGGACTGTATCTTTTCTCCGCTCTCCAAGTAGCAATTGGGAATCCAATCAGACTTCTGCTCACTTGACTCTCCTTAATGAGAGGAATCGGTAATATCTTTGCTATTTCTTACAGTTTTTAACCCCAGCAATTATCACCTCTCTTTTTGTGGACTGAATCAAAGACATCTTTCATTTATGTCGATATTGGATGCCTAACTTTAGGCACTGAAGATTTGACCTGTAACCTTACTAAAAAGAAGGTGCATGTTGAAAATCATATAAATGTTCTTTATTCAATATCTGTTCTGTTATAAACAATTGCTTTTATAACTATAGAGACATATGCTGACTTCTAATCTTATGCCATATGTGAGAAAGCAAAATCCCTACATGCAAATTTAAGTTTCATTCTGTTACACAAGAATAATTCTGTTTTAGCTATTACACAAGCTAAATATCACAAAGGGCTGTAATTCACTACAGAAGTGGAGGTATCTTTTTTGTGATTTAAATTTGTCTAAATTCGGGGATTTGAAAACTCAGTGGAAATTAATTTACAGTGACTATTTCTCACAACAGGCAAATAGTATTTTTCTCCAGCAAAGGCTGGCCAGCAGTGTGAAAATAATTCTAATTGAATATGTGGCCAGCTTTTTATGTGCTAAAATAAGCAGGTGCTAAAATAAACAGTTCTAATGTAAACACTATGTCTGCAGTAAGTTTATTTACTCTTAACAGTTAAGATAGACTGGGAAAGAGCAAGTAATTTTATTGCTTTATCAACAAACAATAAGAACATACATCTGCTTTAAAATTGCACTATTTCTTTTCTAGTGCCCAGGCAGATTTGCTCTGTGCCTAATCAGTTATCAGATCTTGTCTGCCATTGATAATAGGTGCAGTGTATATTTTGAGGGTAAGCATTACACTGGTGCAGGACAGATTTGTCTCAGTCAAACAGATGTCAACTTAAGGAGCTCCATTTTTTACAGCTGGCAAATGGGAACTGAAGGAGTTCCCCTCTCTTTATGGTTTTTATATCCTTGACTAATAGAGGATGAAACTTGATATGTTTATTCTAATTTTAAAATGAAAGTATGGAAAACATTTTCTTTATCTCTAGAGAGCTCATGAATGAATAAAAAGAGAGAATATATACACATGCAAAAGGACACAAATCAGAAGAGAGAATTTTCATTTTGCAGTCCATCTATGTGCAATTTAGTATGGCCCTGTTCATAAGAGAGCTGAGGGAGAAGACCTCATACATGGCTGGGAAGTTGCACCATGTGCACATTGAGGTACAGGCATTGGAACATCCCATTCTTGTTACCCTGTATTTAATGTCTGCATATTTTCCCAGGCGAGAGAGATTACATATATCTAAATAAAAGGAAAGCAGGGTCTTTGGCCATACGCACGATAACTTTGCAGGGGGATGGCACGAGAAAAATCATTGAGAAATGGCATGAGAAAAACACTGGTGGACATTGTTGTGTTTGTCGTCCCTACTAAAAATGGTGTGTTTTTAGTAGGCTTTGCCAGATGTCTGGTTTTGAACTAGACAGTCCAGCATTTGAGCTGTCTGTTTGGGAAATAAATTGAGAAAATATAAATCATAAAAATATAAATGTCCGGTATTTTCTAAATAAGATGTAATGTAGATTGTGATGTCATGTCAAGTGTGTCTGGTATTTTTGTGGAAACCATCTGGCAACCCTAGTTTTTAGTGCAGGATAATGAACATACATTGGCTATCCTGCTGTAAAATCCTAATGGAAGATTTACTGTGAGGTAGAAAGATGAGGCCAGGCCTTATACCCCTTTTGACATCTCCTAATTTATCTTGGATTAGACCAATCAGGACTATGCAATGACTAACTCTATGGCAGACATTACTTCACTGTAATGGGCAGAATGGAATTAAGTTGCTCCTTTTGTAAATAATTACTTCTGCATCACTCAGCCTGATGAGTGACTGGCTGGTTTTGAGTTGCCATGCTACCTCTAGTACACACTCAAGCATTTTAGATGTGAGCAGCAAGGCAAATGTCCATGCCTTGAACCTCCAGAATGGCATCTGAATGACTGGTGTGGTTGAGGATGCTGCATACCTACTGAATGGCTGCTCCTCTTGTGGTGGTCTATCAGGAGGATTTTATAGACTGTAGACGGCTGACCCAGAGGCTATTGAATGGCTTAGATGTGACATACCTACTAAAGCCTTTTTGATATGCACTTTGACATTTTTATTTTTGACTTACACAATAGAAAGTAGGAAGATAAAGTAAACTTATATTTCAAAATTTTCTTCTACTTCTTATCGTACCACTTATGCATTAACTAAAAATAATTCCTAAGGTTAAAGCTACAGTCCCTTGTCTCCACTACAGCACAATAGCTAATATTCTTTTATCTCACTGTGGGGGAAAAAACACCCCAAAAAACAAAAACCTTCACCTTTTTGCAGTAAAAGAAAAGCCATAAGCTTACAGTTAGTTCACTTGAGCAGAAATATGTGCAGGACGGTTCCTTACTATATGCCCATTATGAAATGCAGTGCTTCTATAGCCAGAAAAGATCCATTTGCTTATAAAATTATCCAGTTCTCTTGAAATCTTTTCAATATGTTTTGGAATATAAAAAGAACATTTAAACTACCATACATGAATTTCCAACATATGTAATGGTCTCACAGTAAATGTGTTTGTAGGCTGAAATATAGATAATTCTGTTCTATTGGTACTATGGTCTTATGGTGAATTTACCATGAGAAGATAACTCTAATTGGAAACCTCAATGTAAGTTTTAAATATTACCTCACTCGTATCTAAATATAATGCCTGTGTACTAGTAGTATAATTCATAGAGGTAATACCAAAATGCTTTACAGAGAGAGTCAAACTGAAGTGGAAGGAAGGATTTAAATTACATTCTTCCTACATATTAAATAACTGAAATATATGGACCAAATAAACCAACTAGAGATCAGAATCTGACCCTTAAAAAAGGGAAGTGACTCAGTGAGCCAGCACAGATTTCTTTGTTTTTGTTTTGTCTTGTAAAGACCCTCAACTGTGCTGTGAGAAATCAATATAAGAGAAGACAAAGAGGAAATCAAATATGCAGAAGAATAGGTGGAGATGAAGTCAGATGTTGAGTGGAATGAAATGCAGGCAGTGTCTGGAAACTTGGAAGTTAATTGATTAATTTTTGTTAAAACGTGCTGGTCCCATTCAGATCAATTGAAAAGACATCTTTAAACTGACTGTTAGAGAGGGACACTAAAGCTATGGCTAATCTGTATTTGCCTGTTCAATTTTATAACCTGGTTTAAATTCAATTGTAGCCACATTTAGCTCTAACAAAATTAATGGCCAGTCTGGATGCGTTGGGGCAATGTTAAAAATCTAGTATTGAGATTAGATATTGCCCCAGACTAAAACATGATTGTTCTAACATGTTGTGCCCCTATCCACAGTGGCCAACTAAATCATAGTACGTGCCCATATGACATTAAAGATAGGGAGTTCCTGATCACAGCTGCTGGAGATGCATGGTATTATTACAATAAATTTAGTAAAAAAGGTGGTTCTTCGAGTAGTGTCCCCTTGGGTGCTCCACGACAGGTGTCGGGCTCGTCCCGGCACCGCAATCCAGAGAGTTTTAGCCAGCAGTAGCCCCTGGTGGACTGCGCATGCACAGAAGCCGTCTCTCTGCATTCGCGCTCTTTCTGAGCATCGCAGTCTAGCGCCAGTTCTTCCTAACTGTCCACGGCTGCAGACGGAGTTGGAACGTGCTCCTCATCAACCAGAGGAGAATTTAGATCAAAGTTACTCATTACTTGTTACTTCCCAGTTAGCCCCCCACCTCTTATAGTATAGTTAGTTATCACCGTTCATTAATTAGTTAGTTAGTTCACCAAAAAAAAAAAAAAAAAAGCTATTCTTGTTCGATCCCTCAGGCCCTTTGTTCGGCCTGCCGGGATTTTTTTCCTCCATCTCCTGCTAAGGCACTTATTCCAACATGCCTGCGGGGTTTAAAAGATGTGCCTCCTGTGGTGACGCGATGCTGGCCTTGGACGGACACTTCGCTGCTTGGAAGAGGGGCATATCCCACAGAAATGCGGTCATTGCTCTAAATTGACTGCCAGGGCCAAACGCGACAGGGAGATGCGTCTGAAGATGCTCCTTTTTAACACAGCACTTCAGCCCTCGTCCGCAGCCCAGCATCCAGAGGCTCCACAGTCACGGAAGGCCCGTGAAGGCAGAACCTCCACTACATCTAGGAGTGCGAGTACCGGGGACGCACTGGGCTCTTCAGCATTCCCGCCTGCCCGTGGCAAATCGCCCAAGGGCCATAGCACGTCGGAACCTAGCCTCGTGCTTTCCTCGGCACCGTCCTGTACGGCACCGCGGTCCAAGTCCGTACTGGCGGCAACAGCACCGAGCACTTGGACGGCACCGCAACTATCGGCACCGTCCGTATCCGCACTGGAGGGTGCTTCACAGTGCCATGCCCAACCATCTGGGGCTGCCTCTAAGCTGGTGCTGAGGCACGAGTCGACGCCAAGACCAGAGTCGACGCCGACACAGGTGTTGTCTGCTCCGACATCGGTACGGAGACGTGCATCGGGAACGGAGATGACTACGGCACCGAGACAGCCCGCACTGAGGGAGACAGCGGCACAGCTGGAGAAACCGGCACCAAGGCATAAGCCTAAGATGAAGCCAAAGACGGTGCCAAGAGAGGATACACTGCCGCCCTCACTGCACCGTGCATTACCGCGCAGCACAGAATCCTGTCAGTTGCAGTCGGCACTGACCAAGGCACCGGCTACCCAACCTGCACCAGAGACACAGCCATCTAGTCCCTCACCCCAGGGCACGGCATCACCTTCATTGGCCTCAGCACCTATGTCACCATCTGAGTCTGCCTCCATCATATCAATGCCTTGTAGCCCAGTGGTCACTGCTCCTTCTTCAGTGACTGGAGTACTTACAAAGGCTCAAAGGAAGAGGCGCCACTTACGTTCACCGTCCCCCAGTCCTACTAGGACTGTGTTCTCACCGGGACCCTCACCTCCTCCTCGATATGACCGACGGCATCATTATGAATGCTCACCGTCACCGCAGTAGTGGAGATCTCTGAGACGCTCTCCGTCACCTTTGCGTCATCATCGGCACTACTATTCCAGATCTCCATTGTGATATTCTGTGAGGTCACGGTCCCTGGTGTCACCTGCTCGTGCATATCACTATCAGCAAGGCAGTTACTCACCTGCATATTCTCACCATGGCCATCACCGTCGGTCAGATCATGCGCATTACCATGACTGTTCACACTCGCCTTCTTGGAGTCACCGTCAATCGTACTCGCCTCAGCCACCAACTCATGACACCATCCCTCTGGCACAACTGCTTCCAACACCCACAGGCGATGATAGAGCCTCTGGACAAGCCAACATCCCTCCTTCTCCCTCCGGGGATACACAACCCATTGCCTCTCCAGCGGACATCTCATCCTCGTCACCAGATGAAGCGGTCTTCAATCATGAGTCTTCACCCATAGATGATTACAGGCAATTCCAGGAGCTGTTTAAAAGGGTTGCCCACTCACAAAACCTGCATGCTCCCGAGGCACCTTGAAAACAGCATGCTCTCTTACGGAATTTACAACAATCCAATAGGGCGAAATTGGCCCTTACTTTCTACGAGGAGATTCTAGAGATTTCTAACAATATCTGGCCGACGCCTGTGTCTGTAACACCAACACATAAGCGTACAGACAAAAAGTATTTTGTGGACGCCAAAAATGCAGAGTTCCTTTTTACCCATCCTCCTCCCAATTCTATTGTTGTTGACGCAGCTCAACAAAAGTCGAAGATGTCCCAATCTAAGAATACACCATCCAAAAAGGACGCAAAACGTTTGGATTTGTTCAGGAGAAAGGTTTATATGTCAGCGACAGCAACTCTTAGGATGGCAAACTATTCCGCTCAATTGGCCAACCATGATTTCGATAATTATGCAAAGCTGGTTCCGCTAATGCAGCACTTCCCAGATTCTAAGAAGGAGATACTCGAGGCAGTGGTGCAGGAGGGCTACAAGGCGGCCCGTACAGCTCTTCAAATCTCACTTGACAGCGCCAACTCGGCATCCCGTACGACAGCTACAGCGGTTGTAATGCGGCGCACTTCTTGGTTGCACCTCACCTCTGTCCCCAAGGACTTACAACCAAAAGTGGAAGATCTACCCTTCGACCGCTCTTCTCTGTTCGCTCAGAATACCAGTCAGGTCTTCCCCTCTGGTAAAGACTCCCGAACGACATTAAGAACACTCAGGATGTATACACCGCCCTTCAGGCATAAAAGAGCTTGGCCCTACAATAGGCAGAGACCCCAATCCTACACCGCTCAACGGTTCAGGCCTTACGACCAACAGAAGCAGAGGCAGCAGCCACAAAGGCGGCGTCAACAGCCTGTCAAGACGCAAACTCAGCATCAACTTCGTCAGCAGGTTTGACGTCCCCATTGAGGGACTGTGCACCATTCCCCTTTCAGAGGCTATCCCCCAAATAACTGAACTGTTCGATCACCGGTTGAGACCCTTTCGCCGTCGTTGGTTTGCTATCACCACAGATCGATGGGTCAGAGATCATAACATCCGGACTCTCTATTCCCTTCACCACTCTTCCCCCTTCAAACATCCCTTCCCCGTCCCTTTTCAGGGACCTCTCTCACGATCTCCTGTTGTGACAGGAGGTCATGCGACTACTTGCCATCAGAGCAGTGGAAGCAGTCCCACATCAGTTCAGAGGCAGAGGCTTCTCTTCCCGGTACTTCGTCACGCAGAAGAAGTCCGGCAGGTGGAGACCGATCCTCAATCTTCGAGAACTCAACCATCACCTGAGAAAACAAAGGTTCAAGATGGTTACCCTAGCCTCTATCATTCCGACTCTTACCAAAGGGGATTGGTTCGCGTCTCTCGATCTTCAGGACACCTACTTTCACATTACCATCCACCCGGCACACAGGAGATTTTCCGATTCACACTCGGCAATGATCATTACCAGTACACCGTGCTACCTTTCAGCAGCCCCAAGGGTGTTTTCAAATATCCTAATGGTCGTAGCCACTCACCTCAGACGTTCGGGGATCATGATTTTTCCGTACCTCGACAACTGCCTCATAAAAGCTTACTCAGCAGTCGAGGCACAGAGAGCGGTAGCTATGGTCAGAAACACATTTGAGGCCCTCAGCCTCATTATCAACCTGCCAATATCCTCTCTCGTGCCTCCTCGGACGATCGATTTCATAGGGGCGAGGCTGGATTCCACCACCGCCATTGCCTACCTACCGGTCAACAGGTCTCAAACCATTCAGGATCTTGCGAATGTCCTACTCACCGCTCCCGCGGTCTCCATATTTATCTGCCTCCAGCTGCTAGGTCATATGGCAGTGTCAACTTACGTTATTCCACATGCTCGCCTTCACATGAGATGCCTACAACATTGGCTTCTTCAAGTCTACAATCCATTCACTGGCGATAGGCGCAGTCTTATTCCTATCTCTATCCGGGTGAGAGACTCCCTTGCATGGTGGCTCAATCCGAACAACACTTTAGCGGGAGTCCTCTTCCATGTCCAGCCCCATCCTTCCAGGTTACTATGGATGCCTCCCTTATTGGCTGGGGAGCGCATATGCAACATCATCAAGTATAGGGCCTGTGGTCACCACACGAATCCCTGCTTCATATAAATTTTCTCAAGCTCTGTGCAGTTTACAATGCCTGTCGCCATTTCGCCCAACACCTTCGTAGTACGACTGTGCAGATCCTAACAGACAACATGTGCACAGTCTACTACACAAATCGACAGGGTGGTGCCAGATCCAGCTCCCTGTGAGCGGAGGCCATATGACTATGGAATTGGGCAATTTGGAATGGCATTACATTTATGGCTGCTTACCTCCACGGCAAGAGCAATACCATTCCGGACGCTCTGAGCAGGACCTTTCATCAGCAGCATGAATGGGAGCTCCTCGACAATGTAGTGCGCGACATCTTTCGGTCTTGGGGATACTCAGACTTAGATCTGTTTGCCACCTGACGCAACAAGAGGTGCCGCCTGTATTGTTCAAGAACTGGAATGGGATTCGCTTCGAAAGGCGATGCCTTCCTTCTTGATTGGGGAACGTATCGACTACTATACTCCTTCCAACCTTTTCACCTCATACCGAGGGTAATACAGAAGATATCGGTGGATGCCGCAATGGTAATACTCATAGCACCGTTTTGGCCTCGCCAGACCTGGTTACCACAACTCATAAGGATGTCGTAGTCTTAACCCAAATTACTACCACACATACACAACTTACTTTCCCAGCAATACGGCAGTCTACTCCACCCAAGCATCGACCGTCTCCACCTCACAGCGTGGCTCCTTAGTGGCTGCAGGGCTCAGAGTTAGACTGCTCACAAACGGTTAGGGACATCCTGATACAAAGCAGACGACAAATGACCCAAAGGTCTTATCATTATAAATGGTGCTGCTTCCAAAACTGGTGCCATTCACATGGCATGGACCCATTGTGTGTATCTATCTAACACATATTGGACTACCACCTCCATCTACATTCACAGAAGTTGGCAGTCGCTTCACTAAAAGTACACCTGGATGCAATCTCAGCTTTTCACCCATATATTGATGGTGTTTCAGTGTTCTTTATCCTCCGCTCAAGGCTATTCCGGAGCCATGGGACCTAACACTGGTCCTTGATACACGTACCTGTCCACTGTTCGAACCCTTAGCAACCTGCGACCTACAGACTCTGACTATGAAAGTTGCATTCCTTTTAGCCATCACCTCTGCTCGAAGAGTCAGCGAGCTGGCAGCCTTGTCAGCTGACCCTCCGTACACGCTGTTCACACACCAAAGGGTAACACTACGATGTCACCCATCATTTCTTCCAAAGGTCAATTCATCGTTTCATGTCAATGAGCCAATAATTCTCCATATGTTTTACCCTAAGCCGCATTCCACCCAGGAGCATGCGCGCCTGTGCACTTTGGATGGTAGGAGAACCTTGGCTTTCTATATAGACAGGACGCGTCAATTCCTCAAATCAAGACAACTTTTTTTGTCCCTTGCAACTCGTTCCAAAGGTCAACAACTCTCATCTCAGCGTATTTCATCGCATATTGTAAATTGCATCACCCGCTGTTATACACTCCGTAACAAACCATTGCCCTCTAAACCTAAAGCGCACTCTACCAGAGCCATGGCCATCACCATGGCTTTCTTAAGAGACGTTTCCATCCAGGACATTTGCCGTGCGGCAACCTGGTCGTCCGCATCGACGTTCACCAGACACTATGCGCTGGAACATTTTGTTTCAGCAGATGCAGCGGTGGCTCAGGCAGTCCTATCCTCTGTGCATGCTTAATTCCGTAGCACAGTACTGTTTTGGGCTACTGCTTCACACTCACCTGTAGTGGAGCACCCACAGGGGCACTACTCGAAGAAGAAGAAATTGTTACTCTCCCTGTGCAGTAACATCTGTTCTTTGGGATGTGTCCCCCTGTGGGTGCTCCACTATCCGCCCTCCTCCCTGCTTCAGAACTCTCACCTTTGTGTTTTTCAGACGTTCCGGCTAGGAGGAACTGGCATTAGACTGCGATACGCAGAAAGAGCGCAAATGCCGAGAGACGGCTTCTGTGCATGCGCAGTCCACCGGGGGCTACTGCTGGCTAAAACTCTCCAGATTGCGGCGCCGGGACGAGCCCGACACCTGTAGTGGAGCACCCACGGGGGAACACATCTCGAAGAACAGATGTTACTGCACAGGGTGAGTAACAATTTCTTTTAGTCCTTAAAATGCTATGCAGCATTAATTAAAGGAGAATGATTAATTAACGGAACATTAATTAAAGGAGAAACTCCCAAGGGAACTGTAATGGCAGAAGGAAATGACCATGGTTATAGTTATAATATGGCAAAGAAACTGAAATTAAAGTGCACCGCTAGTAAAAAGGAACAATTCTGTGTCCTCCGTTGCTGAATTGCAACTCAGAGTATTATTTTTCCAAGTTTCCCAAATCTGAGGATCAGCAAGCACTTTTGCAATTAAATTAAAGGCTTTCTCAGATGAGCCTTACATGAGAGCAAGAACCAATAATTTGATCTTGAAAAGATTTGTACTTTACAGAGAAATTCTTTGGGAAGCCCTCTCATTGCTCTTATTATAGAGCCTTGAGTTCTTTGAAGACTCTTAAAATTACATAAAATGTGTATCTGGTGTAACTGTGTGAGTCTTGCATTGAACATGAGGACTTGTGACTTCCAAAAGAAAAGGGAATATTTTCCTTGCCTGGCCTACTACTTCAGTACAGGGATTCTAGATTAGGTTTCATAGTCACAGAGATTTGAGATGATTGTTTTCCATGATGTATCTTTTAAAAATTGAGCATAGTGTTTCTCAAAAGATGGCAGATTGACCCCCCCCAAAATTTCCACATAAGGACAACACAGGCTGTGAGGATATAAGCTACTCCCAATGCCTAAATGGGGTGTCTCAGCCCTGACCTTGAAAGAACCACTTTTAGGGTCAGAGAATAATTTTAAAAAAGTATGTGTGCTCTGAAAAAACACAAATGCTTATCCTGTCTGAAATTATCCTAGATTGGGAGCGCTCTGAGGCAGCAACAGTCTGTTATTTATTTGTACAATGCTCAGCACAATGGGATCCTAATCTGTTTATAATCTTTAAATACTTCTGCAATAGAAATAATAATTTTTATACTATAGTATATTTATAGGGATTCAAAATATATACCTACTCGGTCCATGGAAACTGCTCATCGAAATTAGCTTCTGTGACAAGGATGCTTGTAAGCTAGGAAATAGATTTAGACCTGCAATTCATTTTAGTTAGAATCATTCAACTGAATGTTTGGAATGTTCATATCAAATACAATAAAATGATCATCAATGTTATTTAAAAACCAACAGTCTGAAAATAGGTCAAAGATAGTAATGATGATCACAGACATTTGCAATAATGATGTGAAGGCTAAAAGCTCAGGAATCCATTTTCGGTCCTTTAAACAGTCCAATCCTTTCTTCTAGATTAATCTTGTTTGCAAAGAGTGCCTTTGTTTTGTACCATCGTTAAATATCCACAGAAGGGAACTGTTATAACTTGTGTGAGCTATGCCCATTTTGTAAGAATTTTATGTTACACTTTATGGTTGTTTTCGTAATGAAGTAATTGCACAGCTGTTGGGATGTCATTTGTATTCAGTATAGTTTACTTTTCATAGTGAGTGGTGGAGTTGGGTTTCATTTCTTTCTTCTAGGTTTAGCACTAGGCAGGTACTACTATGCCACGTTGTGTCCAGCATTGTTTGCATCATTCATGGTAAGAAAAGCTTAAAAGTTGGTCAGGAAGGTCACAGAATCTGTGACTTCCAGAGACCTCTGTGACATTTTCTGCTTCAGCCCTAAGGTGGCAGGGCTGGACCAGCCTCCACGGGTCCCCATTCTCCTCTCACACTCAGTTATCGGCCACCTAGGTTGGATCCCAGAATTCCCAGCCAGAGACTCAATAGCTCAGAGTGGGCAGTGGAGCAAACCCCAGAGCTGCAGCAGTGGTAGATGCTGGACACTCCTCCGTCCCCATTTTGTCATAGTTATTGACAAAATCTTAGCCTTAATGATAAGCCTATAGCCATATTCCCTATGTTTGTGGTCATGTTAATGATTGTAAGCTAATCAGGGTTGGGCACGATCACTACTTGGATGGCAAATATCCTAGGAAAAAACTGTGTTCTGCAGAAATGATTTTTAGTGATTTGCTAAATAGTGCTCCTTCTTATGAGTTGGTAATCAATGGACCAGTATAGTGATAGAAGGCACTGTGCTACTTGGGGCAATGCCTTCCAGATGTCAGACTCTGACCAGCTGAGGTAATTAAAGATACTCAGACAACTTTTCCAAGCAGAGAATCATTAGCATTTTTGTTCTGGCCACATTCCTATTTGAATAATAGTGGGATATGGGGAGAAACTCAGAATGTAATCTGGATCTAACAATCCAGAGAAATGAACTTTGAAAACTGTTCTCTTGGGGAGCAAGGACAGCACCAGAACACACTGGTTCCAGGTGTGATTAACGCTAACCTAACTTTAAGTGAAGAATTCTTTAGCCGTCTGTTTTCCTCTCAGCTTATGAACAATATCAAAGTGTTAAAGTAGCATCAACATTGGCAAAATGCCTAAAATTAGAAATCAAGTAGTAAATTACTATTTCTTCTCAGATGGCGGTGTGGCCTCTCAGACAGCTTTGTAGAAATATGACTCTCATGTTTTTTAGGCTGCAGTTAACTCCATGGGGATTTTGGAAATGACATTTAAAGTTGTAGCTCTGCATTGTCACCCTTAGAAAACAAAATCATGGCTATGTCTGGAAGCTAAGTACTGTGGAAAACTAATCACCATTGGCAAAAGCAGAAAGACAGAAATAGCTCTCTGGACACTAAAATGGCAGATCAAACTGAGCTTTCTGAAAGATGCTTAACAGGAAGTTGTCTGCTAAAAGGAGAATCGACTTCCAAGAGAGCTGAACTAGGTCGAGAAATTCCTGAGTATTCTAAATACTTGAAAGCAAAGGAGGTACAGGTCTGTTACTTTTTGAGAAACTCAGGGCTTCTAACTGACTATTAAGGCCCAGTTTTTCAAAAACGACATCTAAATCTGCGTCCATAATTTTGTACCCGCTAACCATAGTTATACTAGAAACAATAAGAGTCTTTCTGGGATGAATAAGTTATACTGAGTTATTTCCATGTCACTATATGGCTTAGGGACAAGGGGCCTGATCAGGGCTTAAATTCTCTATTTCCCAGAAACTCCATGCTGCTCCTTTAGCTGCAAAGTGGAGGTCTCAGGCTTCAACCTCCTGGGGAGAGCACTGGGGCTCAGGGCTTTGGCTCTGCTGGGTGGAAGGAGGGCTCAGGGCTTCAGTCCCATAGAGCACCCAGGGTATCTTGCTGAACAGTTCTCAATTAATTTAAGCCCTGGGCCTGATCCAGCAAGGTATTAATGCCTCCTGTAAAGTGCTGAGGCCCTTAAATGCCTATTGATTTCACTAGCTAGGAGCCCAGCATCTCAATATTTTGCAAGATGAAGTAAAAAAGACCCACTCTTCTAGGAACTGTAGAGGAGTCTTGGTGCAAAATGGATTTGGATATGGCTTTATAATCATAAATAGAATGTCTGTCTTGAGTTGAATCCTTCCTTTGTCAGTGGGGCTCCACCACAGGCGTACAGTTGTACCTATATGGATCCAGTTGCAATATTGAGGCTTAACTCTTCTCCATATATTTACATAAGAGTGGTTTAGCAGAATTTTTTATATTCTTTGAATGACTGCTGCCTCAGCTAACCAAATTCTTGTAAGCCAATACAAGATAGGTTTTCACTAAGGCTGTCTCTAAAATTACATTCCTTTTCTCGAAAAAGGGATGTAAATTAGACACTACAAAATTGCAAATGAAGCCAGGATTTAAATTTCTCGCACTTCATTTGCATAATGGTGGCCGCAGTTTTTTTCTAAAATGGGCTTTTCAGAAGAAAAACAGCTGTTTAGATGGGGATCGTTCGAAAATAAAACCCTTTTTCGAAAGATCCTGTACTCTTGAAAAAATGAGGAGTACAGGATCTTTCAAAAAAGGGTTTTATTTTTGAATGATCCCCACCTACAGCCATTTTTCTTTCAAAAAGCCCCTTTTCGGGGGGAAAAAAAAACCCATGGCTGACATTATGCAAATGAAGTGTGGGAAATTTAAATCCCGGCTTCATTTGCAATTTTCAAGTGTCTAATTTGAAGTGCAATTTTCAAGTGTCTAACACAGCCTATGATTTATGGTAGTCAAGGGAGAAACTTTTAAGTGTCCCCTAAATTCCTACCAACACTTGCATGTGTACTTAACTTCACTTATCTGAGGAGTCTCATTGGAGGCCATGGGACTATTCACTTAAGAACGATTAAGCACATCTAGAGTTCTATGATTCTATGTCCAAAAACTTTGCAGGAGCAGGGCCCAAATTTGCCTCAACAATTTTGTGCTTACAGGTTGAATAGCAAAATATCTAGGTGCCCAATTTTCACACACATGCTGGATTTTGGATATACAACTTAGGTGCAAATTTAAGTGGTCTGAAGCCACTTTGAAAATTAGACTCAAGACTGAGAAGGCACTGCTGTGCAGCTTCCTAGTCGGTTTCCCTCAAACTATTTTAAAGTCATTTTCTCTGAAGTACAGGCAGCAGGGTTATTAGTGACATCTGTACTAGAGTGATAACAGTGTTGTGACCTACGTACAGAAAAAATAAGAAACCTTACTAGCTGCTTGTGCAAATTCTCCTTCTGAGGAAATTCTTGTGGTTTGCTGTCCCTGTGCATTTCACCTTACAGAAAACACTTATTTTATTTTATTTTTTATTACTTCTTTCTACTAGTGCCTGCAATATGTTGAACCCTATCCAAAAACAAAAGAATCCCTGTATCTGCCACAAAATGGCTGAACTCTGAGAAAATACATGTCAAACGCATTAACACCACTCACTGGGCTTGTCTAGGTCTCAGAAAAAGGTGATAAAGCATAAAACTGCACTGTATTTCTTCCTTGCTTTTTTTCCTTTTAAAAAGATGAAATATACACAAATTGAAACTTGTAAGGCTTTAATTTTCATGGAAATATAGTGATTTATAATATTCTAGTTCAGAATTTGGAAAATGAACTGAATTCTTTATAAATATTTGACCAAAAAAAATGGAAAATGTGTATGCACCTGAACATTATTCACCCATCTTACAGAGCTAGGAGAATAACGGGAAAAATAAATGAATAAATTATTTTTAATTATGAAATTCATCAAACAAATTAGTGATTTGCAAGGAAACTTTTGGCATTTTAGTTTCCAGATGGCTAGCACTCAAGCTGAAGTAAAAGCTAAATATAGAAGGTTATCTGACTCTCTAGTAATTCAATACAAGGAATTTCATTTCAAAATGCTGTCGTCTTTATTTTCTTCTCATGCATACAGTGTTGTTTTAGTAGCTTAGGTGATAGCCTACTGTGTTCTTTAGTCAACATTTAATTTTTCCCCTTAAAAAGGTAAAGGAAAGTATTTTACAAAATCCTTCAGAAAATAGAATTCAATATAAGAAAAAAAAAAGAATGTTCATGGATGACCGAATCATTCCTCTTGGATTCATACTTGGAAGTAAATAATTACTTAAAAACACATGTGATAAAAAGCAAAGCCGTTTACATCAGGTGCTATTGCTAATTGAGCTTTTTAGGGCTGGTTGGTGGTAGACTTAAGCCAGTTCCTACTGCTTTCTGAAAGGCAAGATCACAAGGTCATATGGTTCATCTTGATATATAAATTAACTACTTTGAAGAAGGCTGTTTTTCTTCTTTGATGCTGTTGTGTTGGATTGCTGATTCCAGTATGTTTGCATATTATGACAGAACTTTTTATTTTGTCATACATTGAATTTTTATATTTTGAAAGACAATAGCAATGATACAACAATATAAAATGCATTGCTATTTTTCATAGAAATATATAAAATAAACCAACGTTATTAGTTTGCACATATGTTTATGCAAAGGTTTGTATGAAAGCTGTCTTCTGAGTGATTGAAGAGGGTGAGGTGTAACAACCTCCAGTCAACACTTAATCAGGACAACAAAGCTCCTTCACTAATCAGAGCATTAAAAAGGACCATCTATTCATTAAAAGTTTTTAAAATATGCTTTTAAAAAAATTGTTCAACCGGTTTTCAAAGGAAGTACAGCTATACATGTGCTGAAGACTGTGCCTTGTTAAACTGGGGCCTCTACAGTCCTTTTTAATCCATAGCAATGCAGGAAAGGAGGCAGAGCAATAAAGGCTCAGTCCTCTAAATACACACAAGTAATTTTACTCCTTTAAATGTTTGCAAGATATGGACCTAAATGTGAACAGAAGTTAAATAAGTCTGGGTATACTTTTTGTTAGGAGACTATAGCTGGTGTGATGTAGAATATTCCTTGTAAAGTATAATTTAAATGGTTACTGCTGCATATACTAGAGATGACTCACATCTTTTTAACCGGCTGCTTGCTCCTTTCTTGTTTGATCTTTAAGGCTGACAGTCTATGGAATTTAAAGTTTATGGAATTTACAATATGTTGGAGATATTACATCAACTTATTTAAAAAATAAATAGCATATAAGTTGGAGGTCAATAGCAATAGGTTACTGGCTATGGATTATAAAATGAGTGAAATTTGGCCCTGTTGGTATCAGACATAAGCCTCTTTAACTTCAATATGGGACAGGATTTCTCTCCCTGTTTTTATTTGAATGGACACTTACGAAGTACAGTTAAATCTAGGGAACTTTAAAATAAGGCAAATATTAATACCTTTTACCTTGAAAACAATAATTAATTCTCTTAATAGGTGTGTGCATTTCCTAACTATCATTTTGTAGATGGAGCATGTTTATTTTAATGATTATTTGTTATTTAGGACTTGATCTACAGCTTTTTTCCTTGAACAACTGCACAAGCTTTCTGGCCAAATATAAAACCCTTTATATGAACATGCTTGCAATAACCATAAAAAGCATAGAATAATAGAATAGTAGTAATGCAAGGGACCTGGAGAGGTCATCGAGTCCAGTCACCTGCCCTCATGGCAGGACCAAACTCTGTCTAGACCATTCCTGATAGACATTTATCTAACCTACTCTTAAATATCTCCAGAGATGGAGATTCCACAACCTCCCTAGATAATTTATTCCAGTGTTTAACCATCCTGACAGGAACTTTTCCCTAATGTCCAACCTAAACCTCCCTTGCTGAAGTTTAAGCCCATTGCTTCTTGTTCTATCCTCAGAGGCCAAGATGAACAAGTTTTCTCACTCCTCCTTATGACACCCTTTTAGATACCTGAAAACTGCTATCATGTGCCCTCTCAATCTTCTCTTTTCCAAGCTAAGCAAGACCAGTTCTTTCAGTCTTCCTTCATAGGTTATGTTCTCTAGACCTTTAATCATTCTTGTTGCTCTTCTCTGGACCTTCTCCAATTTCTCCACATCTTTCTTAAAACGTGGTACCCAGAACTGGACACAATACTCCAAATGAGGCCTAACTAGCGCAGAAGAATGACTTCTTGTGTCTTGCTCACAACACACCTGTTAATGCAGCCTAGAATCATCTTTGCTTTTTTGCAACAGCGTCACACTGTTGACTCATATTTAGCTTGTGGTCCATTATAACCCCTAGATCCCTTTCTGCTGTACTCCTTCCAAGACTGTCACTTCTATTCTGTATATGGGAAACTGATTGTTCCTTCCTAAGTGGAGCACTTTGCATTTGTCCTTATTAAACTTAATCCTGTTTACCTCAGACCATTTCTCCAATTTGTCCCGATAATTTTGAATTATGACCCTATCCTCCAAAGCAGTTGCAACCCCTCCCAGCTTGTTATCACCCACAAACTTAATAAGTGTACTGTCTATGCCGATATCTAAATCGTTGATGAAAATATTGAAAAGAACCGGCCCCAAAACAGATCCCTGTGGAAACCCACTTGTTATAGCTTTCCAGCAGGATTGTGAAGCATTAATAACTACTCTCTGGGAACGGTTATCCAGCCAGTTATGCACCCACCTTATAGTAGCCCCATCTAAGTTGTATTTGCCTAGTTTATTGATAAGAATATCATGAGAGACCATATCAAATGCCTTACTAAAGTCTAGATATACCATGTCCACCGCTTTTCCCTCATCCACAAGACTCGTTATCTTATCAAAGAAAGCTATCAGATTGGTTTGACGTGATTTTTCTTTACAAATCCATGCTGGCTGTTCCCTATCACCTTATTATCTCCCAAATGTTTGCAAATGATTTCTTTAATTACTTGCTCCATTATCTTTCCTGGCACAGAAGTTAAACTGACTGGTCTGTAGTTTCCTGGGTTGTTTTTATTTCCCTTTTTATAGATGGGCACTATATTTGCCCTTTTCCAATCTTCTGGAATCTCTCCTGTCTTCCATGATTTTCCAAAGATGATAGCTAAAGGCTCAGATATCTCCTCTATCAGCTCCTTGAGTATTCTAGGATGCATTTCATCAGGCCCTGGTGACTTACAGACATCTAACTTTTCTAAGTGATTTTTGACTTGTTCTTTTTTAAAATTTTATCTTCTAAACGTACCCCTTTCCCACTAGCATTCACTATGTTAGGCATTCCTTCATCAGACTTCTCAGTGAAGACCAAAACAAAAAAGTCATTAAGCATCTGTGCCATTTCCAATTTTCCTGTTACTGTTTCTCCCTCCTCACTGAGCAATGGGCTTACCCTGTCCTTGGCCTTCCTCTTGCTTCTAATATATTTATAGAATGTCTTCTTGTTTCCCTTTGTGCCTGTAGCTAGTTTGAGCTCGTTTTGTGCCTTTGCCTTTCTAATCTTGCCCCTGCATTCCTCTATTGTTTGCCTATATTTATCCTTTGTAATTTGTCTTAATTTCCATTTTTTATGTCTTTTTTATTTTTAGATCATGCAAGATCTCATGGTTGATCCAAGATGGTCTTTTGCCATATTTTCTATCTTTCTGACACAGCGGAATAGCTTGCTTTTGAGCCCTTAATAATGTCCCTTTGAAAAACTGCCCTCTCTCTTCAGTTGTTTTTCCCCTCAGTCTTGCTTCCCATGGGACCTTACCTACCAGCTCTCTGAGCTTATCAAAATCTGCCTGCCTGAAATCCATTGTCTCCAATTTGCCGTTCTCCCTTCTACCATACCTTAGGATCATGAAATCATAGGCTACGTCTAGACTGGCCCCTTCTCCGGAAGAGGCATGCAAAGCAGGCAAGTCAGAATAGGGAAATCCGCGGGGGATTTAAATATCCCCCGCGGGATTTAAATTACATGGCCGCCGCTTTTTTTCCGGCTTGGGGAAAAGCCGGAAAAGAGCGTCTAGACTGGCGCGATCCTCCGGAATAAAGCCCTATTCCGAAGGATCTCTTATTCCTACTTGCAAGATATCCTCTCACCTATATCTCCGATATTGAAGCCTTCAAATACTTTGAAGGTCCCAAGATGCAGAGAGTCCTCCAGCTGTGATCTGCGCCCCATGCTACAGAGGAAGGTGAAAAACCTCCAGGGTCTCTGCCAGTCTACCCTGGAGGAAAATTCCTTCCCGACCCCAAATATGGCGATCAGCTAAACCCTGAGCATGTGGGCAAGACCTCCCAGTCTTGGGGGTATGAGGCTTCTCCTCCTCTGTTGTAGGGGGTGATTCCTTATCTCCTTTATCAAGAAGAGCATAACGGTTTCTAGTACCACGGTGGGAGGGTTCAGAGCAGGGGTGGAGCACTGCCTGCTGCCAGAAGTAACCAGCTGCCAGTGTCCACCCTGAGTCACCTCCTCCTCCACCAGTGGTGTGTCAGAAGTCCTGTGTACTGGGTCAGCTACCTCAGCTGTCTTCACATGAATACTTCAGGAATTGCTCGTGGAGTCAGATGCTCCTTAAACTAGCCACCTTCTCTTGTAGCTCTCCCACCTGCTGCCTGAGAGATTCTACCAGCTGGCACCTTTCACATTGGATGGTCCTCCCAGCCTGGGTATCAGTAAGTGGGAATTGCAAGCCACAGTACCTGCAAAACCACACCAGGATTTGGGTAGAGGCATCCGTGCTCAGGTGGTCTGTCTGGCTGTAGGCATAGGAGACAGAAGCAGTGCTGGCACAGGTGTTGTGGGTCTTCCTGACCTTCGTAGGCCTCCCTCTGTCAAACTCCCTCTTAAACTCCCTTGTCTGCAGCTCCCTGTCCATCATTTCCCTGGTTGCTCTGCCTCTGGCTTTCAAAGCCTGCTCGCCTGGGTCAGGCCTACCCCCTCAAGAGTCACACAGGGGAAGGCTGATCAAAGGCAATCAAGGGAACAAAGGTCAGGCACTCAGTCCCAACTGCCACAGAAACTGAAACTGAAGTCACCTGAAATCAGAATCAGAATTCAAACAGTTGAGCAAACTTACTCACACCAAAAGCGAGTACTCTCACTCTTACCTGGTAACCTGTTCAGCGGCGGGATCTCTTGCTCTCCCTCTTAAACTCCCCTGTCTGCTGCCTTCTGTCCTCTTCGCTCCCCTGGTCGCTCTGCCTCTGGCATTTAAAATGTTAACTAGCTGTGTAGCAGAACAGACAAGTTAAGTGAAGTTCTGATGATCACAATATGGAAGGGATGTGATTGGTTATTGGAATCCATTAGTGGAGTAATATTTCTGGATGCATCTATCTGCATACTATAGAAACTGACATTTATTCACACAGGATGACTAAGGAAATGTATAATTGTGAATTTGGTTTCTGGGCCTGATTGTGCATCTTGTTTATTGACTCCTGCGAAAGTTTGCCCTCAGTTTCACCATGCATCCCTGATTTTAGCCATGGAAGTCTACTGGCAATCTAATGCCTGGTAGCAAAGACACTGTGTCAGCTATTGCTAAGCACAAATTGCAGTATTTTTCAAGACAGTCATTGGAAATACCAGTATTACTTTGTAAAGCACTTTGAAACATATTGGATTTGAAAAGTATGAAATAAAATTAAATTATACATAGATAGGGCCAAATTCTTGGCCCAAGGTCCAACTTCAGGAGATGTTCAGTAGGGCTATGTCCAGACTACAGAGTTTTTCTTTAAAAAGTGGCCTTTTTTTGAAAAAACTTCACCTGCATCTAGACTGCTGTTGTGGTCTTTCTAAATTAAATCAAAAGAACACAGCGGGTTGGTCCGGGGGGGTCCCTTTAAGGTCGAGCCTCAGACAGCAGCCACACAAAGCAACTACTGACCTGATGCCCTGCCGGAACCGGTTTCAGCTGCCCTTAAATGCAACCCAGCCTCCAATCAGTGTGGACACGCTATTTTGAATTAGCAAAACGCTAATTCGAATTAGTTTTTGGGTCTAGATGCACTAATTCGAATTAGCTTATTTCAAATTAACTAATTCGAATTAAGTTAGTTTGAATTAGTGCTGTAGTGTAGACATACCCTTAGATGGAAAATACCTAAGGTTTGAAGGTGTTCATGATGTAAAGCAAAAAAGAGCTTCTTTTGTAATTGTGTGGCTTTAGGCATTTCAGCTGAAGAAACAGATATTTACCCAGTGCCGAAATCTGTCAGCAGACGCAGAGCAGATCTTTCTTTTTTTGCTTACTTGAATCAAAGTTCAAAGGAGCCATAGTAACAATTTAATTTCCAAGCCATCTTCATTCCTTATTATGTGCATTATTAAATATATCTTTTGAAGCCCTGGGTTTGGAAGAACAGGAGACAAGTTGCATTTTGTAATAAGTAATCAGCTCTTTTGTCTGATGTTTTTGTGATATAATTTCAGAGTTGCTGTTATGAATGGTATGAAATGACTCCAAAGCTATCTACATTTTGAACATTTCCTTCATCTGCACTGAGAATTTACCAGGCAGCTGGTAAAGGAGTTTCTTCCTTCATATAGGGGTTAAGTGCAAAGACCACGTCACCTTCTGAAACTCTCATTGTAATACTTTCTTAAATATTCCTCAGTTCTGCTTGAGTTCAAGTGACCATGACTTTCTTCTTCTTGAGATGTCCCTGTGGGTGCTCCACTGTTGGTGATGGGTCATTCGGAGCCACAGATTGGAGTCTTGCAAAGCAGTTTTCAGTTGGGCAGCACATGTGTGAATGGCGCCTCGTGGCGTTTGTACCTTAGCACCTCGTGTGTGTGGCCTGACCTCCCCCACTTTAGTTCCTTGCTAACTGCCCTCGGTTGTGGATGGAGCTTGGTTTCTCACCTCATGGTGTGCTTACCATCGTAGTTAGAGAAGTTTAGTAGTGTTTTCCTCATATATTTAGTTAGAGTTACTACCCTTTGTTCTTTAAAAAAAATCGTGAGGGGACTTCAATGCAATTCTGGTCACTCAGGAGGCTGCAAGAGCCCTCTCTGTTTTTTCCAGTTCTCCCTTCCTGCGTTCCTTTTTTTCTGCTCTCCCCTGTTTGGAAGGAAGGAAGGAAGTCAGTCTGTCAACATGGACCACTGACGACATGGTGGTCTCACCGGGGTTTAAAAATTGCCACACATGTCATGATACTGTGCCAGTCTCAGATGGACACTCATCCTGCATTCACTCGTATACCTCAAAAATGCAGTTTGACAGTCAGGCCCAGAGAGGGCAGGGAGTTGCGCTTCAGAGTGATCCTATTCAGGAAGGCCATGAAGCCTTCTGAGGCTCAACAGTCTCCCAAGCCCCAGGTGGGGTCTACTAAGAAAAGAGCTTCTTCTCTGCCGCCAAGGAAGGCTTCTAAAAAAAGAGCTTCCTCAGCGTGATCTCTCTCTCCTACTCCATCTCTCAGGGTCAGGAAATAGACTGGGTACATTGGGTACCACAGCATTGAGGCCCTCCACTGGTACTGGCTTGATGCCTTCGGAACCACCTTCGGCAGCGATCCAGGCATCTTTAGCACCGACTGGACCTCACAAACAAGTCCTGGTACCAACCCCGACAGCCCACCATGACCCGGCACCGACTAAAATCTTGGCATTGACTACCAAACTGATGTCCCATAAAACATCATGGGCGGCACCGACAGGCTCAGCACTGGACCCCAAGCCACTGCCTTCTGCTCCTGTGGCACCGGCAGAAGAGCCAATACATGCTGCTCACTCGGCACTGGAGGGATCCAACTGATGATCGCAGGCACCAGGGGTTTACAACAGAGACTACTGTTCCCGCCTTGCCACTAGAGATCCATTCCCAGCATTGTCATCAGCCCATAGTTCTCTGGGACTTATCAGATCTCCCGTTTTGTAGGACTGCAGTGACTTTGATGATGGCTGGAGTGTTTTCTTGTCACAGCACTCCTCTCCCACTGCATCTGTGATTATACCATTATCGAGACAAACCTTGTCATCCTTCTTGGTATTCTCATTGGCCATGCCACCACCCCAGTATCCATGAGAGCATTGGGGTTCCTATAGACACTGATCAATGGCAAAAGCTTATCGGAGAGTCGACACACTAGTTGACTAGTCACCCCCTCTCTTGCTGCCTCTGTCAGAAAGAGTCAGAAAGCAGAGGGAGGGAAGAGAGGAGGGAGTGGGGCAGGAGTGCAGTGGCAGCAGTGTTCCACCTTTGAAATGTACAAGAGTTCCTGCTGGGGCTCTTGTACATTTCAAAGTGAAAGCGCTGCATGGAGCCTGGGGCCAGCGGGAGACTCTGAGTCCCCCACTGGCACCAGACTCCATGCAGCATTTCAGTCTTTGAAATGTACAAGAGTCCCTGCTGGGGCTTTTGTACATTTTAAAGGTGGAATGCTACACGGCACTTCTGCCTTTGAAATGTGGCAATAGGTGGGCTCTTGCTACATTTCGAAGCGGAAGTGCTTTTATTGACTAATCAACCAGTTGATTAATCTAATTTTAACATCCCTACCTCGCATCCTTCTGCTGACGGAGGACTCAAAAAAGGAGGAGGGTCAGATTCAAGAGCAAGATTCTGAGCCCCAGGCTATCACCCACAGACTACTCCTCTTCATTGACCGATGAGGCAATGATTCCTGTGGATACATGCCCGGTAGATGATCTTAAACAGTTCCAGGAGCTTTTTTTAAAAAGTGGTAGTTAGTCAGGAGGTTCCCCTTCAAGGGGTGTAAGAAAAACAAAACCAACTCCTGAAGAACATACAGCCAACATTACAGGGCAAAATTGCTTTATTTATTGATGAGGCAACTATGGAGGCATCAGACGAGCTGTGGCAAACTCCTACCTCCTTATAGCCTACATGTAAGCTGGCTGACAGGAAATACTTTTGTTCCTGCTAAGGACATGGACCTACTACCCAACCAAATTCCTTGGTCATGGAAGCCACACAACATAGATCTAAGCTCCTGCAATTCAGTACCAGGACTCATGACAAAGACTATAAGAAGCTGGATTGTTTTGGCAGAAAAATGTTTTCTTCTGCTACATTACAACTAAGGATTGCTTATTATTTGGCGCTTTTAGCAAACCATGATTTTGATAACTATTTTAAATTGGAGGAGCTCATGGAGCACCTTCTGGACTCCAAAAGACAAATTTTGAAGGCTTAATCCTGTCACTTAAGGTAGGTGGTCTCCACGCAAGACCTCGGTACACATCAGTCTCTTGGAGCTCAGAGCCGTAAGGAATGCCTGCATCCATTTCGCACCCAAAATCACTGACTGCACAGTCCGAATACTCTTAGACAACATCACAACAATGTTTTAACATAAGGGGGTGGGTGCTCTCGTTCCCTATGTGTGGAGGCTGTGTATCCACTTGTGGAACTGGTGCATCTGCAACCAAGTAACATTGCTGGCATCATACCTAACTGGCATGAACAATACCATGGCAGACTATCTGAGCCACAATTTTCCCACCGACCATGAGTGGGAATATCATCCTCAGGTCCTAGCCTCAATTTTCATGCAATGGGAGTATCTGTCTATAGGCCTGTTTTCATCACACCTCAACGCCAAATGCCCCTGATTTTGTTCTTGAGCAGATCTGGGCAACGGATCTCTTGAAGCTGTTTTCCTAATTCAATGGAACGTTCCACTAAATTATGCTTTTCTACTGATCCCTCTTATCCCCAGAGTTCTTCACAAGATCTGCTCAGACGACATGTCATCTTGATAGCTCCCTCCTGGTCTAGGCAGACTTGGTTCCCATATCTGCATCAAATGTCCATCCAACCCCTGTATCCACTGCCACAATCTTCTTTCACAGAATTATGGTTCGTTGTTACACCAACAACCTCATACCATTCTCCTCAGCACATGGCTCCTATCTGGTTCCAAGAATAGGAGGCTTGCTGCTCTGACCGGGTGAAGGATGTTCTCCATAGCAGGAGACTTTCCACACATATGACTTATCTGCATAAAAGTAAGTGTTTTTCTTCATGGTATCAACAAGCACAGATTGACCCTCATGCTTTCCCGCTTTGTAATATCCTTGTCTAGATCTTTGAGCTCAAGGGAGGGGGGGTTATCCATTCCATTCTTAAGTGTTCATTTGTCAGCAATAACTGCCTTTTATGATCTGATTGACAGATGCTTAGTGTTCACACATCAGATCACAAGAAGATTCCTGAAGGATCTCCAAAACCTTTACCCTCCCCACAGGACCCCACCGCCCTCCTAGGATTTAAATCTCATTTACATTTAGACTTTTTGAGAACCCCCCTTTGAACGTGTAGTGACTGTCCAACTTCCCTTTCTCTTCATGAAGGTCTCGTTTCTGGTTGCCATTACCTCTGTTAGGAAAGTCGGAGAAATTTGGCCCTCATGGTGGATCCTTCCTACACAGTCTTTGCAGGGGACAGAGTCACATTATGCCCTCACCCTGCTTTCCTGCCAAAGATCTGCTCCTCATTCCACATCAACGAACCCATTGTGTTACCTACCTTCTACCCAAAAACTCATGCATCCCCCCCATGACACAATGCTCCACACTTTAGATATCTGACATGTGCTTACCTTTTTCATAGATAGGACACAAGTCTTTTGCGGGTCTCAGCGCCCCTTTGTGTCAATCATGGAATGCTCTAAGGGCACAAATCTCAGCCCAACGCATTTCGAAATGTGCTATCCTCCTGCACAGTCAAATGCCATGCCATCCGGAACAGACTTTTGTTAACTCCACCAAGAGCACATTCCATCTGTGCTACTGCAGCTTCCACAGCCTTTCTGAACAATGTTGCCCTAAGGGACACCTGGTCATCTGACCACACTTTGGCCAGGCATCATGCCATATTGCCTCAATTGACATCGGACTCAGCGGTAGCTACAGTGATCTTGTATTCAGCTGCCAAGCAGTGACTCTGAATCCCACTGTCCATCTTGAGTACTGCTCTGTAGTTGTGAAGAGTGGAGCACCCACAGGAACATCACTTGAAGAAGAAAAGAGAGTTATTTATTTCATGCAGTAATGACTATTCTTTGAGATATGTCCCCACGGGTGCTCGACAACCCTCCCTCCTTCCCTCTACTCAAAGTCTTGGCTACCTGGGCGTAGATAAGGAACTGAAACAGGGGCTTGGGCCATGTGCATGAGGTGCTAAGGTGTGAATGCCAGGAGGTGCCTTTCGCGCATGCACAACCCAACTGAAAATTGCTTTGCAGGGTCTGATCTGTGGCTCTGGGATGACTTGTCACCAACAGTGGAGCACCCACGGGGGGGGGGGGGGGGGGACGACGACACATCTGGAAGAACAGTCATTACTGCACAAGGTGAGTAACTACCTTTTATGAAAGGCTCTCTTTTTTCCTGAACCTGCAACACAGATTCCATTTTAGACGTGCCATACAAATTTACATTATTAACAGTAATTGCATTCATAGTTGGTGGTTGCTGCTGCTGCTATTTTAATAGCATAAAAGGAAAAGGATATGCACTTTACTTTTGTGGCTAGAGATTAGGACTGGGAGTTAAAACAAATTATTCTGGTTACTACATACAACAGTTGGGTCAAATCTAAAATTCTCATTCAGAAATCAGACATACTGGATTTTTGTCTGTGGAAAAACTGAATAAGGTCTTCAGGACTTGGCAAAATGTTAGTAAAATATCATTAATCTGAATTGTAATGTCAAATAGTTATGTTCAGTTGCACAGACTAAGATTCTTTTTAAATAGCATTTTTCTTTTTTTGAGGACTGAATTTCACTTGTGCTTGTACAAAATGTCTCTCTTGCTGCTGCTTCAAGTGGTCCCCGTGGGTGTACCGCTCATGGTGTCAGGCTCGTCCCGGTGCCACGGATCGGAGACTTGCATAGTTGTGCTCCACCTGACCGCGCATGCGCAAGCAGCAGCTTGCGTCATTCGTACCTTTGATCTGTTGTGCGCAGTCCAGCCCCTGCTCAGTTACTTCCAACAGCCCTCGGTCGTGGACGGAGCTCCAATCTCTCCCTCAGAGTTCTCCTTACCTCAGATCTGTACATAGTTCTTACCAAGTTCCTTCTACCTTTCTCAGTTCATGTTCTAGCTTGGTGTTCCCTAAAACTTAAAAAAACAAACAAAAAAACCCCCTTTTTACTTAGCGGCAGACGCTCCCTGTGAGAAATGCCTGGATCACCAGGTTTTAAGAAGTGTGCAGTCTGTCAAGAGCCCATGCCAGTGTCAGACGGCCATGAGGCAATATACGGTGCTTGGGAGAAGCACACATACGGCAGCGCTGTCGGCATTGCTGAAAGCTGACAGCCAGAGGCCACAAGGATCAGGACTGATGTTTGAAAGTACTATCAATGGACAAGGCTTTACAGCCTGCCGAGCTGTCTGCCTCTGCTGGGCACAAGTGCCCCTTTGCTGATACTGAGGCGTCTGCCTCTAAAAAATCCAAGCCCTCCCCAACCCGGTCTCTGCCAACGGCTCTCAGTATCAGATGGGGCTTAAAACAGGGTTCGGGCGCATCAGGGACAGCCGGAGCAGGGTCCCGGCGACTGTCGGACACAAAGGGAAAAAAGCCGCCGCTGCCAGCACCGAGAGTTCAGTTGGCACTGGCTACACGGGGCCACTCAAACTGACAGCCGCACCGCCAACACTGGGCACATCAGCACCGGCAGCGGGAATAGATGCAATGCCTGTGGCACCAGCAGCAGGAACAGCTGCGATGCCGGCGACACCTGCGCTGCTAGCACCAGTAACTTTAAAGCATCAGGGGAGCTTGCCGGTACCAGAGCAAGCCTCCTCAGCACCGCATGACCCGGCATCGCTGCAGGCTAACATCACTGCGGCACTGGGAGAAGCCTGTGAACAGGCAATTGTGCAGTCAGGGCTCAATTGTACAGCTCCAACTTTTTCACTGGGGCCACCCCCCTCCCTGACAGCACATCATCACCATTACAATAGGGCAGGCAGCCCAGTCTCTTCTGATGACTATTCCTGCTAGAGAGCCAAGATATAGAGAGAGGAGGCTCTCTCTCTCACAATCCTCATCTCCAAGGCACTCATTACATTACTCACAATCGCCCATCTGGTCACCAAGACGGTATTACTATACAAGATATAGCAGCGTGTTCTCTTCCAGGTATTCATCACCTACATGCTCAGAGCAGTACCATGGTCATTACCACGGGATACTATGACCCTATTCCTCATGACCAGACCTCCCAATGCTACAAGAGAGACACGTGCTGCTGTTCATCTACCTATTCTCACATACCAGTACCTCAGCGCAATCAGTCATCACCTCCTCCTCCGAAGAGCCCAACCATTCAGTTGGAACACTCTGAGCCCTAGGAGGGTCAGTTGTCTGACCCAGAGGATCCTCAGCAGGGTCCTTCGTCAACCGACCACTCATCATCATCTCTAGATGAGGCGGTGATCCCAGCTGATTTCTCCTCATCAGATGACCTGAAACAGTTTCAGGATCTGTTCAAGCGTGTTGCAGATAGTCAGGAGGTGCAGTTAGAGGATATTTGTATGAAACAACACCGCCTCTTTAAAAATCTATGCCCAAAGTATCGCAATAGAATCGCACTTCCCATTGATGAGGCGATCATGGAGGTCGCAGAGGAAATTTGGCAGACTCCAGGATCCGTTCCTCCAACGAGTAAAAAAAGCGGGTAAAAAGTATTTTGTCCCTTCTAAGGGTTTGGACTTTCTCTTTAACCACCCATAACCTAATTCATTGGTGGTCAGTGCGGTGCAACATAGATCAAAGGTGCCACAGTATAGAAATACTGTTCTGGAAAAAGATAAGAAGCTAGATATCTTTGGAAGGAAAGTGTATTCATCAGCTACGTTACTACTACGTATTGCCAACTATTCCGCTCACCTTTCTAACAACAACTTTTGCAATTATTCAAAATTGGCAGACCTTCTACAACATCTCCCTGATTCAAAAAGACCATTACTCAAATCCATAGTGTCAGAGGGGTACGCCGCATGCACAGCTGCATTGGAAATCGCCATGTATGTGGCAGACACTGCTGCAAGATCCACTGCAACAGGTGTGGCAATAAGAAGATCTTCATGGCTATCATCTGCAGCAGTCCCCAAGGAACTCCAGAATAAGGCTGAGGACTTGCCCTTTGACAAGCACAAACTTTTCGCTAACAAAACAGACGAGGTTCTGTACTCAGGGAAGGATTCCCAAACTATGCTTTGCACACTAGGGATGTACACACACCCCTTCAGACAAAGGTGTTGTTATACTTACCAAAGGCGATATGATTTCTCCTTCGATAGGCAGCAACCTCATACCCAGGACCATCAACAATTCGGTCAGTGTCCCCAGTGCAGATGGCAGCAGACGAACTGTACCTCCAATCAGACAGCTATGAAACAGTAAATTTGAAGGTATAGTTGAGGATGCGAACAAAACTCCCACCTCGCTTATTTTCCAACATCGTCTAAGACCCTATTACCATCATTGGTCCACTATCACCACAGACAAATGGGTGTTGGAAATTGTAGTTTCCGGTCTTACCATTCCTTTCATTTCACTTACGCCAACCACCCCACCCGTCCCATCCGTTTTCAGGGACTCATCTTGCGAGGATCGGTTGAAACAAGAGGTCCATCATCTACTCATCATTGGAGCAATAGAGAGAATGCCCAAGGAATTCCAGGGAACAGGATTCTACTCTTGATATTTCCTTACTCCAAAGAACGGAGGATGGAAACCTATATTGGACCTACGAAACCTAAATCGATACCTCCGGAAACAAAGCTTCAGAATGGTCACCCTAGCTACAATTATACTAGCTCTGAACGAGGGAGGTTGGTTCGCAGTCTTCGACCTACAGGACGCTTATTTCCACATTGCAATACATGGGGGGCACAGACGATTTCTTCGCTTTACAGTAGCAGACGAACACTTCCAGTAAAAAGTACTTCCATTTGGCTTGGCATGTGCTCCCAGGGTATTTTCCAAAACTCTGGCAGTTGTGGTGGCTCACCTGTGCAAAGCAGGAGTGACAGTTTTTCCCTACCTGTGTAATTGTCTCCTCAGAGGTCACACTCATACAGAGGCGAGCGAGGCAGTAAAAATAATAACCCGAACATTCAATTATCTTGGTCTTGTTCTAAACATACAAAAATCATCACTGGAACCAACTCAGAACTTGATTTTTATAGGAGTGCAACTGGATGCGAAGATAACTCGTGCAACTTGATGCGAAGACAACTCGTGCATATTTACCAGCAGAACGCTTCCAGTCAATACAGGACTTACTAAACACCATTACGCATTCCTCAATGATGCCAGTATTCATCTGCTTACAGTTAATGGGCCACATGGCAGCTTCCATTCTTGTGGTTCAACATGCAAGGTTACATTTCGGATGTCTCCAACACTGGCTGGCTTCAGTTTACATTCCGGCAAAGCACAGTGTCCACAAGTCAGTAGTATTGCCACCACATGTCAAGGCATCCCTGCAATGGTGGACCAAACCAGAAAATCTTTTATGGGGTGACCCCTTTTGTCGCTCCCAGCCATCAAAACAAATAACCACCGACGCCTCTCTTACGGGATGGAGAGCACACATGGACAACCTGACGGTCCACGGCAAGTGGTCCAGAGCAGAAATGTTGCTGTACATCAATATATTGGAATTATGAGCAGTATTTCGAGCTTGCAAGCATTTCAAATTGCACATAAGGGGCACAACAACCAGAGTGCTCACAGACAATGTTGCAACTATGTATTACATCAACAGACAAGGCGGAGCCCGTTCACGATCTCTTTGCACGGAAGCAATTCGCTTGTGGAATTGGTGTATCCGCAATAAGACATTCCTCATAGCATTGTACTTACCTGGTGTAAACAACATCATTGCAGATTCACTAAGCAGACAGTTTCCCCACGATCACGAATGGGAGATCTGAACTGATATTCTTTATCGGATCTTTCAGCATTGGGGCTTTCCAATAATAGATCTGTTTGCCACACAAAGCAATGCCAAATGTCCGAAATATTGTTCCAGGGCAGGAATAGGTCGTCATTCCTTGGGAGACGCCTTTCTTCTTCATCTCTACTCTATGCCTTCCTTCCAATGGTCCTTGTACCCAGGATTCTAGAGAAAATCACCATGGATGCAGCTCACGTGATCTTCATAGCTCCAGCGTGGGCTCGCCAACCATGGTATTCGATACTTCGTCAGTTGTCAGTCAAGTCCCCATACTGTCTGCCTGTTCCCCCGACCCTGCTGACCGAACGGGACAACTCCCTACGGCATCCGAGACCCGAAGTTCTACATTTGACAGCTTGGATGCTAAGTGGTTCACGACATCAGAGAACCTCTGCTCTGATCCAGTCAAGCATGTACTAATGACAATAGGAAAAGCTCTACATGAGCCACATAAAGTGGACTAGATTTGAGGCCTGGTGTATCAGAAATGATGTCAATCCACACTTTTCACCGTTGCATAAAATACTTGAATATATACTATACCTGCAACAAGGGGGCCTATCTTTAGCTTCCATACACGTACACTTAGCAGCAATTACTGCTTTTCATCATATGTTAGATGGGGTTTCCTTGTTTTCGCACCCCATGACAAAAGGGTTCTTGAAGGGGCTTAAGAATCTTAATCCACCACGAAGACCTCCACCACCTTCGTGGAATCTTGATTTGGTGCTAGATACGTTGATGCACCCTCTATTCGAACCGCTAGCTACAGCTTGTCTGTACCTGCTTACAACTAAATCTCTCTTTTTACTGGCCTTAACTTCAGCACATAGAGTGAGCAAGCTTGCAGCCCTCATGTCATCACTAGCGTATACCGTATTTACAAGAGATTCGGTCACGTTAAGGTCTCACCCAGCGTTCCTTCCTAAAGTATGCTCAGACTTTCATATCAATGAGCCCATTGTGTTTCCCTGTTTTTGTTCAAAACCGCATACTTCATCATGTGAGGTAGCTCTACATACCCTGGACATATGCAGGGCACTAGCTTTATAGACGGACAGAACGCGGGTTTTCTGCAGAACAGACCATCTCATTGTCTCACTTGCAACCTGTTCCAAGGGACAACCACTCTCTTCCCCTATGCATTGCAAAATTAATAGCGACATGCATTACCACCTGCTATTCCATACAGAATAAACCACTCTTGGCCCAACCTAAAGCCATTCCATGAGAGCAGTAGCCACATCTACAGCTTTTTTTAAGAGGTGTGCTGTTTCGGGACATTTACCGAGCGGCCACATGGTCCTCCAATGAAACTTTCATGAGACACTATGCAATCCTGCATCACTGGGCTTCAGACTTGTTGGTGGCAGCAGCAGTACTCCCTCCAGTTAATAAATCGTAATTCCGAATTGCGGTTCTCACTGGGGTACTGCTCCAAAGTCACCACGAATGGAGCACCCACGGGGACCACTCGAAGAAGAAGAAGAAGTTACTCACCTTCATGCAATAACGATTGTTCTTTGAGATATGTCCCCATGGGTGCTTGATGACCCGCCCTTCTCCTCGTTTCGGAATTAACTTTTTATTGTTTCAGAAACTTGGGCGGCTGGAGGGACTGAGCGGGGGTCAGATTGCGCACAACAGATCAAAGGTGCGAACTGCGCGAGCCATTGCTTACGCATGCGCAGTCTGGCAGAGCATGGCTATGCAAGTCTCCAATCCGCGGTGCTGGGACGAGCCCGACATCACGAGTGGAGCACCCACAGGGATACATCTCGAAGAACAATCAGTACTGCACGAAAGTGAGTAACTTCTTCTTTCTCTCTCTCTCTCTCTTGTGCCTACACTTTGCAGAACCAAATACCTGCAGGAAAAGAGAAAAGAGAGGACAAGAGGCATTATAAACAAAGATGATTTGTTCTTGAGATGTATACAGAACTCATAATTCCTGGGTTTACTGACCTGCAGATTCAGAAGACAACTTGTGCTTCAAGGTGTTACCATACATGGGCTGTGTAAAGTCCCAATTTTTTATTTTAATATGGATGTAAATTTTTGCAGTATTTGACAATAACCCTGTCCAGATTAAGCAATGGAATGGGTTGGTGATCACATGACGTTTTAATACTCGTCTTATCTTTTAAATAGTCCAGTGCCTAAGCAAATGTGTTAGAACTTGTATCCACAAAATTGGAGCCAGTTTATGTTAATCAGACATTTGTATACATACAGGTATTAGACTACTAAATGGGTGCATGTGTCTGTTAGGCCTATTAGCAAAATGTAGGCATAAGCATATGAATATACAGTTTTGTGAGAACATGAATTCAAGCCAGGTAAAGGCGTGGATGAAATGACTCTCTGAATTTCTTACTAAATAGCAAGATTAAAGTTTATAGAACAGTTTGATTACCCCTTTACTTTTTATGAGGCTGATTAAAAATTATTAAACTGATTGAGTAATGAAACACATTGCATGTTGCCATGCTAATCAGTATTCTTGTTGCACTATTTGGAGCTAGCTGTTTGTTTCTTCAGCTATTTCTGCTCTGTGTAAAACTCAACAATTTAAAATAATTGTGTAGCAGACAACTAGTGTCTATTTATACACCAAAACTTGCGCCTCTGAAAGAGAGAGCTTGTTCTGACCCCAGTTACCTAGCATCAGGGTAAGGTGAGTTGGAACTTATGAATCTTTGATCTAGGACAGCTGCTAAAATAGACTTACTGAAGATAATGGGAGTTTGTTATTGCTTTCTATGGGAATGAGAGAGGACCTGTTGAATATTCAGATAGACTTCCCCCCTCTATTAGTGATAGCATTAACATAGATGATTAGAGTATCGATAGCTGATGATATACAAGCTGAAATGGGGGATATTTCTTTTGTGAGTGAAATTTCTGCTTTTTCCTTCTCTCTCTTGACTGCCTGATTGTTCCCGAGATATTATGTACTATATCTTTTTTTCCAATTGTCATACTCTGGTTTCAAATGTTATTCATCACTAGTATTATGAGTGCATATTGTTTGTTATGCACAATCCCTTGCTGGAGTTGTGGTAATGCCCTGAAAAAATTGGTCAACATAAAAACAGCCATATTGGGTAAGACCAAAGGTCCATCTAGCCCAGTATCCAGTCTTCCAACAGTGACCAATACCATATGCCCCAGAGGGAGTAAACAGAACAGGTAATCATCAAGTGATCCCTCTCCTGTCATCAATTTCCAGCCTCTGACAAACTGAGGCTAGGGACACCATTCTTACCCAACCTGGCTAATAACCATTGATGGACCTAAACTCCATGAATTTATCTAGTTCTTTTTTGAACCCTATTAAAGTCCTGGTCTTCATAACATCCTCATGGTCATGGGTCTGTATACGAAGGACTCTTACTATATCTGTATTATTTGGCTAATACAGATTACCCTGTTCTTACTCAGTTATAAGCCCATTCATTCATAAACTGATCCCCCCCAAGTTAAAAAAAAATTGTAAAAATCGCAGTGACCCATTCATGAGTTGACTCTATATCAGCTATTTGCAAACTTCCAGTCCCAGATTGACAGCGTAAGCTGCTGGAATGTTTTGTTTACCTGGTACATCTGCAGGCACAAAAACTTGGCTGATTGCAGCCAATGGGAGCTGCAGTAGGGATGTGCTGGCTGCTATTTCCCACCACTCCCATTGACCCGGAACAGCAAACAGCAGCCAGTGGGAGCTAAGGAGCTAGCAGACACTCCAGGTACATAAAATGTCCTGGGGTGCCAGTGGTTTGCCTTGCTGGGCTGGAAACTGAAATTTGCCATCACCCCCAAGTTAAAAAAAACAAATTGGTAAAATGCAATGACTTGTTCAGAAGATGACCCCCACTCTTACTGCATCATCTTTTACCAAAAAAAATTAGGCTTATGATCGAGTAGATACATTTCTTGGGCTCTTTTCTATAACACTTTGGAAGCCCCTTCCTGGAACACTTTGTCTATTTGTTCAGTTTTAATGGCATGAATTCCCCAGTATTTTCATCCTCAAAATGAAGGTCTTGGGATTTTTCAGGCATTGCTGGAGACATCTGTTTACCTGGTCTGGCCTCCACTTAAACATCAATATACTTTGAATGCATCATGGAATTTGGAAGAGGCTGAAAGGAGAGATCACAAGTAGAACTATCTCAGAGACAGTTCCATAAAATTTGAGGTGGAACTTAAAAGACAACATGGGATCTTATTTCCAAGGTTTGTGTTCTTTTCTGAAAAAAAGTGCTGGAGCAGCCTAGCAGGTAGTCTTATTTCTTCAGATTGCTCTTTCTGACTTTTAGTCTTAAAGATCTCAAGGTAAAATGGATAAACTTGTAAAAGTTAAGTGACTTCAACACTGGATTGTTATTGACTTGATTCTTCCTCATCTGATTGGTACCACCACTGCACTGTATTTAGCAATGTCATCAAGATAACCCAATTTTTCTGCCTTCTGTAATTGGAAGAATGGCATTAGATCCTTTTGAACCATTCTATTGTTGTAACACAGCTTTCACTATTGCAGGTTGCATGAACACCGTTTAATACTGCAGTTGAAGTTCATCTAGACTGGGTTGCTTAATATATCACTTGAAGAGCTTCCAGATAGGAGTGTGTATTTACTTTGACAAAGACTGAATCTTGTGGCTGAATAGTTCTCATTTGTGTGAGGGTCTCGTAGCCCAACTTACCAAATCTCTCATCATAAACAAAGACATTGTTGATTTTTCAAGATTATGCATCAATTTCATCCTGCCTACAATTTAACTCCCTTCTTAGTAGTTCCCTTGAGGTTCTTGTTCTGCTTATTTCCTGTCAGACCCTACTTTTAAATTGAAATAATTTGGCAATTTGTGTTTTCAGTAGCTGTGTGTCTAGATTTTAGAATTCATTACCTTTGGATATTTGCCAAGCCTTTTTCCTCTCCACTTAAAATTAAGATGAACATATACCTATTTTCCTTAAGGACTTAATTTTATTTGTAAAAGCATCTTAAGATGTTTGCTGGAAGGTGCCATAGAGGCATAAATTGTATTACATTGTGTAGTATGTAACAGGACAAGACAGGCAGTGTAGTTTGGTGCTTAGAGATCTGGACTTCTTACTCACACACAATTTCGCCATTGAATCACTCTAAGGTCACCCACCTTCACCCATTCCTAGGGCCAGACAAATTGCTATTAAAATAAGTTTTCTTTCCCCATTCTCAGATCTGTTTCTTTTCCTGGCGATATTGGTTGTCATTAGGATGGGATCTCCTCCTTGGTGGAAAGGCACTATTTTAATGCAATTTAGATAGAATCTGAGAGTGTGACTCCAAGCTTTACATTTAATGGCTACTGCTCTTCACTCTGGCTGAAGAGGAAGGCTTTAGGCCTTCTGATATGGCTACAGGCCTTTCAATACAGCTACTGAAAAAGTCTATATCCTTACAGATTCAGATGTATGATTTTTGTGTGACTTGTGCAAGTGACTTCACTTACATAGATCTGCTGACCAGTATATACAGGCAGTCCCCGAGTTACGCGGATCCGACTTATGTCGGATCCGCAGTTACGAACGGGGCCCTTCCTCTCCCTGGTCTCCAGCAGACCAGGGAGAGGAAGCAAAGCGGCGGAACATGCGGGCAGCGGACAGGGCTGTCCGCTGCCCACGTGCTCCGCGGCTTGGCTCTGCTTTGGTCTGCTTTGCCCCCCCTCCCCCCCGTCCCCCTGGTCTGCAGACCAGGGGAACGGGGGGGCAAAGCAGAGCAAAGCCGCATCTGGGCTGTCCGCTGCCCGCGTGCTCCGCGGCTTTGCTCTGCTTTGCCCCCCCGTCCGCTTGGTCTGCAGACCAGGGGGATGGGGCGGGGGGGCAAAGCAGACCAAAGCAGAGCCAAGCCGCGGAGCCCGAGGGCAGCAGGACAGCCACGGCGCGTCTGGGCTGTCCCGCTGCCCCCGTGCTCCGCGGCTTTGCTCCGGACACCTGTGGTACAGCAGCTGGGGCGCTGCCAGTTGGTCCCGTAGCGCCGCTCTGGGCGCTACTGGACCAACCGGGCAGCACCCCAGCTGCTCTGCCCCAGGCGTCCTGATTCAGCCACTGCTGGTCAGTTTCAGCAGCGGCTGAATCAGGACGACTGGGGCAGAGCAGCTTGGGTGCTGCTGGGTTGGTCCAGTAGCACCGAGGAGCAGTGGCGCTACTGGACCAACCCAGCAGCACCCCAGCTGCTCTGCCCCAGGTGTCCCCAAGTCAGCCGCTGCTGAAACTGACCAGTGGCTGACTACAGGAAGCCCCTGCCCCGGGCTTCCTGGAATCAGCCGCTGATCAGTTTCAGCAGCAGCTGACTTGGGGATGCCTGGGGTTCTTAAGTTGAATCTGTATGTAAGTCAGAACTCGCGTCCAGATTCAGCCGCTGTTGAAACTGATCAGTTTCAGCAGCGGCTGAATCTGGACGCCAGTTCCGACTTACATACAGATTCAACTTAAGAACAAACCTACAGTCCCTATCTTGTACGTAACCCGGGGACTGCCTGTAAAATGAATGATCATAATCCTTACTTCACAGGCCTGTCAGGTGATTTACTTAGGGTACGTCCAGACTACATGCCTCCGTCGACGGAGGCATGTAGATTAGCCAGATAGGCAGAGGGAAATGAAGCCGCGATTAAAATAATCGCGGCTTCATTTAAATTTAAATGGCTGCCCCGCTCTGCCGATCAGCTGTTTGTCGGCAGATCGGGGCAGTCTGGACGTTCCCCTGTCGCCAGAAAACCCTTTTGTCGACCGCCCCGTTATGCCTCATCCCACGAGGCATAACGGGGCGGTCGACAAAAGGGTTTTCTGGCGACAGGGGAACGTCCAGACTGCCCCGATCTGCCGACAAACAGCTGATCGGCAGAGCGGGGCAGCCATTTAAATTTAAATGAAGCCGCGATTATTTTAATCGCGGCTTCATTTCCCTCTGCCTATCTGGCTAATCTACATGCCTCCGTCGACAGAGGCATGTAGTCTGGACGTACCCTAAATCAGGATATAGCACTTTGTCTACTCCACAATATAAGCCACTGAAGCTGTGTCTAAACTACATCCTTTTCTCGAAAAAGGGATGTAAATTAGACACTTCAAAATTACCTGGATTTAAATTTCCTGCACTTCAGTTGCATAATAGCGGCCGTGGGTTTTTTTCTTGAAACGGGGCTTTTTGAAAGAAAAACGGCCATTTAGACGGGGATCAATTGAAAATAAAACCCTTTTTCGAAAGATCCTGTACTCCTCATTTTTGCTAGAGAGTAGCCCCTACTTTGTGTCCTCACTTTCCCAGGACACCTACCTCAGCACCACCCCACCAGAAAAGGCTAGCACCTCCGCTGAACCTCAGGCAGGCATGGAGTGGTGCTGTGGGGAATCTGGGGCAAATGCCGTCTTGGAGTCATTTAGACTAGGACCAGGACTTGAACTCTTCATTTCGGGACTATTGTGCCCATTTTAGGACAGGTAGTCACCCTGCTCCCATGACAAGTTACATTCCATTAGAATAAAGGAACTGTTAACCAAAAGAATGAGACTTAGGTGCAACAGAAAGAGCTTTCTTTGAGAGTGACTCATGAATCTGGGAATTATTCTCAGAAGACATCAGGATGTCCATACATCTCAACTGCAGAGCAAAATGCAAAACCCCACTTCAATATAGTTTTCTTATGACAGCCCACTCCCTGGTCTGAAATCCAGTCCCTGCAATCAGTGAGAGAGGGCAAGAGAGAGGGAATTTATAATCACTCTTTATAATTTGTGACATGTTCAGATACCACACAGATATGTGCAGTGAGAAACAAGACAGATAGATAAGATTAGACAGAATTATGGCTAGATTGTGCCTTTAAGATTTATATCTATTTAGGAGAGTGAGGAGTCACATGGCTGAGGGAGATCCAGAACAAATACTAGCTAGGCCAGTCAGAATTCTTCCATGGGCTCAGCATGGGCGTCCAGTACAGTAGGCAGGGGAAGGAACAGCCTTCCCAAGCTGCCAGCCTGGTTCCACCCATTTTCTGGCCCCAGAACGCCTATAGGTATTCTGGGGGTGGAGAGTTGCTGACCCCAGCATCCGCCAGCCCAGTGGTCTGGGGCCAGGGAGACTGGGGCTACACACCCTCCTTCCTCCCTGTGCTCCATAGCTGTGGTCGCCTGCCCTCCCCATGCTCCAGGCCAGGGAGACAGGACACATGCCGCCCGCACTCCCTGTGCTCCAGGGCCCAAGCGGCTGGAGCTATGTGCCCTCCTTATGCTCCTGGACGGGGAGGCTGGAATTGTGCACCCTTCTCCCTCCCTGTGCTTTGGGGTGGGCTTGCATGTGCACCGACCCACACTCCCCTCCTCGTGGTGGTGGGGGGACGTGTGTGCAGTGAGCTTGACTCCAGTGGAGGGCAGGCCTCAGTGGAAGGGGCGAAGCTGGGGGTTTGCCCAGCCCTACCTTCACCGACAACTTATGGGCTCCAGGGAAACAAATGCTGCATCAGGAGCTTTACCACCCATTTATTAGATGCAGTATGCACTCCCTCTGCTTCATGGCCAACCTGACATGCAGTCTGGCCTCTTTGGAAACATTGTTCAGATACCTGTCACTGTCTATGCTAGAGTAGTGCTGTTCTGTTATCCTTAAGCCATGCCAAGCTAGATCCCTACATCAAACACGAGGAAAACTAGGGAAGGCTCCTCAGATCATCTCTCACTTCTTGTGCACCTGTGCAGGAGCCAGACACAATCTGGCCCTTAAATATTTGCCCAGTACTTGTGAGAGTTTTACGAAAGGTAGGAAGGAAGTTTTGCTCTCTTTCTTGGTGGAGGGCAAGGGAATAGATGAGAAAATGTTTTGCTTTGCAGTATTTAAAAGTATTGAAATAAAACAATATACAGTTTGTATGTGCAATCTATATATGGCAAAATCCTATTCCTCATGCCTGTATGAGTAGTTGAGTTGAAGTAAGAAGGACTGTTCATGTTAGTCAAATAGGATTAGGCCCATTTACATATCTAATCTACATACAGTGTACGTGTCCCATTTCTCAGATAATAGTTGTGAGAGCTCTCCTGGATTCAGATTCTGGGTGAGCATTTTGTTTTTGCCTTCAGTTTTTTAATAGAGAGAGAAAGGAATGGGAAGTGTGTGTGTGTGTGTGTGTGTGTGTGTGTGTGTGTGTGTGTGTGAATGGCCTTTAAAAACTAGGGCTTAAAGTGCAAAGGGATAGATTAGAGTTGTAAGTCAGGCCTGTACACAAGAGGGATGCAAAGAATGTAAAGGCACTCTCCATGGTCTCCCAAGTAAGCGTGAGGCTGGGACAGCACATTGCCCCAGTCTCCCTTCCCAATGCTCTGGTTGGCCAGGAGAAGGCAGGAGCTGCACATTAACCCACCTTCCCTCCCCTGTGCTCCGGCCAGCAGGGGAAAGGCTCTGACTGATTTCCTCTCCTTCCCCCAGGGGCGGGGCTGGGCGGGGCAGCAACCAGCCCCTCCCATGGCTCACACCACCCGAACAATTCCTGCATATGAGCCTGTAGGTAGTATTCTGGCTGAGTTTAACAGTGGTGGAGGGAAGCTCAAATTAATTAGCTTTGCTTTCACTTGCATAGGACAAAACTGAAGGGACTAACATGGAAGATGTCAAGCATAGAAGGAGTAACTGGTGTTATCAAACAGAATGAAACACAATAGGGAAAATAGAGTTAGAAGCTTTTAGCAAATGCTGCTGCAACATTATATCTCCCCTTAAAACTGTAACAGAGATATGGAGAAAAGCCATATTTCTTCCTTCTGGCCATGTTTCAGCTCAGAAATAACTGTAAATGGTATGAAGTGAGATGAATGAAGCAACTATATAGAATACTCATAAATTTGAATAGTTTAGATGCAATTTAAATATGTAATGAAATGTGCAGTTTGGGGCAGGGACCATGTCTTCTTACTTATTTGTGCATAGAGCATAGCAAAATGGAACTGCGATGCTAACTGTATTATCTGGAAAGTAGTTGGATGGAAATAAATAATAGTAATCAGGGCTCGCCAAGTGGCAGTGAGCCCCGCTAACCAGCCGCGCGGTTCTGTGAGCTGCGCATGGGCAGATCGCACGGCGCTGGCTGTGCCGGCTTGTAATCTACTCACCAGGGGCGAGTAGATTACATGATTTGTCGAGCCCTGATAGTAAGGATAATGATTATTATACAGAAGGAAGAGCTAGGCCTTGAGTATGACTGTGCCTGAGAAATTTTATAAAGATAAGATATTAGGTAGTCTTCTGACTGGGGACATGTCCTATAAAAGAGAAAGTGAAATCCTGGCCCTGTTAAAGTCAATGACAAAACTTGTCCAGGTTGATCCTCTATAGTCCAGCACCCTTAGGACCTGACCAGTGCCAAACTAGAGAATTTGTCGGTCCACAGGAGAGGAATATTGTCTTGCAGCATTACCAACAATTCAACTGCTTACTGGGCTCTTAAAAAACATTTAGGGGTAAATTAGAGCTAAATAACAGCAGAGAACACTGAAAGCTAGGACTGATGGGTGTAAACAAACTTTACAGTTCTGCGAGAAACTTAGCTGGATGTTCACTTTTCGTGAGTGTGGCCAACTAAAATCATGTTGGACCATGGATGTTACCGGACCAGAGAGTGCTGGACGAGATAAGTTGAACCTGTACTGTCATCAGTAGAGGTAGGATTTCATTAACAGCCTGGAGAGCTGGTCAATAGAGGTGTAAAAGATAATAGATGGCTCTCTTATTTTGACATTTCTCTCTTTGATAAGCTAAGTTGATCTTGTGTTAACATAATTATTCGGGATAGGATCTGAACTTTTTATATAAATATTACCAAAAATAGTTGTGGCTTACACTGGTGTAGCTTATTTCCCTTCCTGCAGGAGAATAGCTGTACTGGATATAAAATATCTTTTCACCAGTACAGTTAAAGTGATACAACTTGTGTGTTGACAATTCCTAAATCCATCATTGTAATGTGTTTTCCACACAAGTCATTCAACTTCTTAGAAGTCTTTTAACATACTGCTTAGTGTTGACATTAGTACTGTCTCACCAATGCTATATATTGGCAATTCACACTTCTACTTATTATTCCCCTATTTATATACACAAGGAGATGATATACCTATTTATTGTATCTTTATCTTTTTTTTGCCACTGCATCATACTGGGAGCTTGTATTCAGTTGGTTTTCTACACTCACAGCTTTCCAGGATACAATACATGATCCTATAAATACAGACAGTCCCTGGGTTACATGGATCCGACTTGCATCGAATCCCTACTTACAAATGGGGTGAGGCAACCCCGCACTAGCTGCTTCCCCCCAGCAGACCAGGGAGACGTGAAGCTAGCGCCCCCCTCAGCAGACCAGGGAGACATGGAGCGGCTTTTCTCAGCAGACACCTCAGCTTGAGAATAAAGGACTGAGGGAAGTGAGGTGTGGGAGAATAAAACTGAGTTCTGGAGAAATGTTTGGCTAGAGTTTCCCCTACAATATGTACCAGTTCCGACTTACATACAAATTCAACTTAAGAACAAACCTACAGTCCCTATCTTGTACGTAACCCGGGGACTGCCTGTACTGCCAACACTCTTTGTTCTTGGACATATGACCTTGTAGAGCACCAAGGGAAGTGCTAATGATTCCTAATATGCAAGTTAGAATTTAGATATTCATTATTATATTTTTGTTTTACATAAAAAGGCAATGAACTATGAAAGAGGGGAAAAAACAATGAGAAACCCCAGGAGAATGATGCAAGATAGTTCTATTCTTCCTCAACAGGCAGCAGAATACTTGCTCAGAGTGATCATGAGGTCACATTCTCCACTGATTTTTTGAAAGGGGCGTGAGGAAGATGGAACCTGGTGGCTGAAAGTTATGATAGGAGTGAGTGAATCTGAAATAATGTTGCTATGGTGTGTCTATTGACTGATCAAGCATAGCGTTTTATACTACCACCATAGTACCTGAGCATCTTTCAAGTACAGTAATATAGATTGGCAGTAAAAAAGTCCCTAGAGTGTTTTGGACGACAAAGAGTGGTTGATGTGAATGTCTTCATGGTAATGGGAAAGAGTTTATCAGCCAGGAAAGTTTTACATTTCTACAGGCAGTTACTCTGGTGTGAGTGTGCCAGTGAGAATAGGCACTGATCTTGAAAACACTCAAGAGTAACTTTATGCATGCAAGTAGCCTAAATTATATCATTGAGATACTGGTGCAGTTATTATGTTGTTCTCCTGTTCGGAGAACTGAGCCTTCAGGTAGGCCTGCGATAATAAAGTTAGATAACTGATATACACTGGTATGTGAATGAAGCTAAACCACTCATTAGAGAAAGAGCTGGGGGTGGGGAAAGCCCCATTGTAGGGTCTCAAACCCAAAGACTGCTGTTTTTCTTGAGATGGGGGGCGGGGAATAAATATGCAAAAATTTTATTTTTTTAATTTGTTTTCACGGTGAAAACATATTAACCAAAAGGAAGCTATTTTTTCAGACCAGTTTTGTATGTTTCAGAAAGTATAAGGATATGGGCATGTCTACACAGCAATGTTATTTTGAAATAACTCACTTTATTTCAAAATAACAAAGTAAGTGTCTATACATCAAGCCCATTATTTCAAAATAGTTTCAAAATAACAGGCATCTTATTCTGAATTATGTAACCCTCATTCCACAAGGAATAATGCCTATTTCAAAATGGCTATTTCAAAATAGGGTGTGTGTAATGGGGCAGTTGTGGTTATTTCGGAATAAGTGGCCTCCAGGGATTCTCACGAGTGCCCTGGTAGCATTCTGTCCACACTCATCAGAACTTGATAGTTCCCCTTCCCCTGAAGCCTTTAAATGTGCAGCCTCGTGGAAAAGGCCTTGTGGCACAAGGAAATCCCTGCAAGCCCTGTGCTATGCACCAGCAGCCTTCACTGACTTCCCCACTGCCATGAGCGACCCCCCTGCTCCCACCGAGCCCTCCACGGCTGCAAGGGAGTCAGCAGCTAGCTCTGAAGCCCCAGCCTGGGGGCAAAAAGAGGAGGACACCCTCCTAGTCTGGTGCGAAGATCCTGGATCTCATTGAGATCTAGGGAGGAGAGGCAAACCTCCAGGATCTCTGCATCAAGCACAGGAATGCTAAGATCTCTGGCTGGATGGCCAACAGCCAGGATGAGAATAGCCAGAGTTACACCCAGGAGTAGGTGCAGATGAAGGTGAAGGGGCTGAGGTAGGCCTACACCAAGGCCAGAGAGCACAGCACCCGCTCAGGGGCGGCACCCCACACCTGCTAGTATTTCAACCAGCTCCACTGTATTCCTTGTTGTGGACTCTGGGCTGGAGATGCCTGTCATCAGCCTCCCAGAGGGCATGGCTGTGGAGGAGGAAGAGGGGGAGGTGCAGGAGGAGGAAGATGAAAAGGCCAACACCGACACCATGCCCGCCAGCCAGGAGTTCAGCCTGTCCCTGGAGCCGCTCCCTCCCTCCCAGGATGTCCCATGGGCTGGACGAGGCTGGGGAAGGTCCATCAGGTGAGTTCCATTACTTTCCCTAGACACATACGGGGGAGGCGGCAGGTGGTGAGGGGCTTCACACCCCTCACTTATCCTTTTCGGCCTGGGGATTGCACAGCATGGGTGCACACGGAGCAGCAGTTTGAAGTACACAGCCACAGTGAGACTGCCACACAAGAACCTTGCGCTTTTGCTCACAGGGTTCCTGCACAGGCCTGCCTTACTCCTGATCCCCTGGTGGGACACCTTTCGACCAAAAGTCACAACTGCGGAGGATGGGGTCATGGACACACACACACAACACTGCTGCTCATGGGCATGCCTGCACTCGTGGGGCAGCATCAGCTCCTGGGTCAGTGTGGCAAGGCAGAGAACACCTTTCCCCTGCCAGTGGAGCTTGCTGGGAGGGGAAGGAAATGGGGGGGACCCCAGCAGCACCTTCCCCGGCAAGCAGAGTCTGCCGCTCACACACACCTCTCCCAACACCCTCCACCCATCTCCTCTAGAGGGCAGGGATACAAGTCTTCTCCCTGTGGGACACCGCCACTGCCGGACCTCATGTGTGTGTGGCTCAGAGGGAAGCTGAGCTGCCCCATTGCCCCCTTCCCACCTGTAGGCTCCTGGCCTGGCCGGCACCTTCCCATGCCTGCTTGTCCCCATGGCAAAGGGGTAGCGAGGCTCCCCCGGGACATCTGTGCCCCTGCAGGAAAGGGCCCACTGTCCAGGCCTCAGATGGCTTTGCTCAAAGCACATGGCCTTCATCTGAACCGAGACCTTTCGGTGTCAGCTCAGAGATGAGGGCAAAGCTTCATGTGCCCTGTTTCCCGAGATGACTGCCCTTCTCTTTGTTTTTTACAGCTGGACCAGCTGTGAGTGGGGCGCAAGCCAAATCTCCTACGCCAGCCTCCCGACCCCGTGAGACCCACAGGTGCTGCCAACTCCGCGAGGACCTCCAGCAGGAGCACATAGCCTGCCTCCGTTCACCTCCAGTGGTCCCTGGACTGATAGGAGCAGAGGTTGGACGTGGACCTGGAGGAGCGCCATGCCAATTGGGAGCTGCGTCGCACCACCTGGCAGGAGCTGTCCCAGGAGACCCAGAGCATGTGAGCAACATACAGCGTCACTGCCAACCACATGGTCGCTGTGATTGAATGGTCCAGCAGCCACCCTTCCACACCCACTCCTGCTCCCGCCCACCCCCCCACAGCTGCTGAGGACCCCGCGCACAAGGTGGTGGGACAACCTGAGGCAAGAGCTAGTCCCAGCCCCATTCCTGAGCCTCTCTTCCCCCTCCCAGGTTCTTTTCTCAGTCCCTCCCTGTTTATATTTGCCCCAAATAAAAACCAGGGTTTCTTGTTCCAAAACAAAAAGTCTGGTTTATTGTGTCGGGAGGAGAGGGGAAAGATGGTGGGAAGGGAGGGCAGCGAAAGGGAGGGGTGTGGGAGGAAAGGCACAGAGGGGCACTGCAGAGGCCGCTTGTGGGGAGACCCAGGGGAGAGTCTCACAGGTATCCTTGTCTGAAACTCTTCCCCAGGGCCTCCCAGATAGTGCAGCCCCCTGATGGGCCTTCTGGATGAGCTGATCAAAGGCCCTGGTAAACCGCTCGGACTCTGCCCTCCATCCTGGCAGGAACATCTCACCTTTGTTCTTGTACAGGTTGAGCAGGATACAGCAGGCTGACACTACTTGGGGGATGTTCCACTTGCTGAGGTCCAGGAGGGTGAGCGGAACCTCCCTTTGAGATGGTTGAATGTGCCCTCCACAATAGTGTGGGCCCTGATGAGCCTGCCATTGAAACGTTCCTTGCTTTGGTCAAGGTGCCCAATGTAGGGCTTCATCAGCCAGGGGAGCAGAGGGTAGGCTGCGCTGCCCACAGTGCACATTGGCATGTCCACGTCCCCAACTCTGATGATGTGGTTGGGAAAAGAAGTGCCGGCATGCATCTTCTGGAAGAGGCTGGAGTTACAGAAGACAAAGGCATTGTGCGCCTTCCCCAACCACCAAACATTGATGTCTGTGAAGCGGCCTGGGTGGTCCATGATGGCTTGCAGGAATTTGAAAAGTAATGTAGTTGATGTAATCTGATGCCCAGTGGTCGGGGGCCTGGATGGGGATGTGGGTGCCATCAATGCTTCCCCCCCCCACAGTTGGGGAAGCCCATGGCAGCAAAGCTGGGGATGATGGGATCCACGCCACCCAGGAAGGAGACAGGGAATCACAGGGTTGCTAGGGCTCTTGGGAGTTGCGCAAGACCAACTCCCATCCCCACACACCAGGACCAACCCTAGCTTGCCCCATCCCCCGTCAGGGCTTTGTGAAGGCGAGACTGAAATGCCTTCCAGGGAGGGAGCTTCCACCCCCCCCCCATTCCTTAGGGAACCCCATTCCAGCAGTTCACAACCCTCCCGGGACAATAGCAAGAGAGCAATACCTACATGACCACAGCCCCAACAGTTGATATTCCCAAGCAGAACTGGTTCCCCATGGAGCAGTAGCTGTCCGGTGTGGTAAGCTTCCAAATAGCGATGGTGACCTGCTTCTGGAGGGGAATGGCAGGTCTCATGTGGGTGTCCCATTGCCAGAGGGCAGGGGAGAGCCACTCACACAGCTCCAGGAAGGTGTCCTCCTGCATGCAGAAGTTCTGGAGCCACTGCTGGTCATTCCACGCTCCATGATGTTGCGGTCCCATTAGTCAGAATTGGTGTCCTATAGCCAGAAGCAGGGCAGGAGAGGCTGGGAAGGGCAGAGGTGAATGAGTAGCACATGGAGAAAAGTGAGGAGGTACCTCGCAGGGAGCGGTGGGTCCTCTTCCTGAAGAGCCATGAGGGGAGCCTGCAGTAACTGCACCAGGAGGTGCGGAAGCAGGTCCAAGAGCTGGCGACTGCTTTCCAGAAGGTCTGGCTCCATGTCAGGAGTGCTGTGGCATCTGCAAGGGCAACAAGAGAATGCAGTGAGAAGGGTTTGCTCTCCGTCAATGAGGTAGGCAAAGGTGACGAGCCTGAGACATGACTGTACATGGAGGTCCCTTTAAGCACAAGCCTCAGCTAGCCTCAGGCAGCAGTTCCAGGAAGCGACTGCTGTCCTGATGCCCCGGGGTTTTTTAAAGTCTCCAATCAGTATAGACGTTCTATTTTGAAACAGCACTATTTTGATGGGCATTTGTAGTGTGGACATGCTATTTCAAAATAAACTTTTTCAGAGGATTTTTCCTTGCTGAAATAGCTTATTTTGAAATAAGCATGCAGTGTAGACATAGCCTATGACTCCAGTTCTGCAGGTGGCTGAGTGAGTAGATGTTTATGGTGTGTTTGGATAAATTATTTTGTTGATGAATAGCAGAGCAATTCCTCTGTTGAATTAAGGTATGACTTTCTGGCACACCAAGTAAAAGTATTTATTGCCCTGGGGAACTGCATTAATTTGTAATTATGTATTTCCTGTCTTTGGAATTACAGGCAGTCCCCGGGTTACGTACAAGATAGGGACTGTAGGTTTGTTCTTAAGTTGAATTTGTACGTAAGTCGGAACTGGTACATATTGTAGGGGAAACTCTAGCCAAACATTTCTCCAGAGCTCAGTTTTATTCTCCCACACCTCACTTCCCTCAGTCCTTTATTCTCAAGCTGAGGTATCTGCTGAGAAAAGCCGCTCCGCGACTCCCTGGTCTGGTGGTGGTGGTGGGGGGGGCGCTAGCTTCGCATCTCCCTGGTCTGCTGGGGGGAAGCAGCTAGTGTGGGGTTGCCTCACCCCGTTTGTAAGTAGGGATCCGATGTAAGTCGGATCCATGTAACCCGGGGGCTGCCTGTATTTTACACAGACAGCTTTTTTTTTCTGTATTTGAAATTACAATACCTGTTCTCTATATCGTTATTCTTTCCTGTTTATACATGGAACTCTGTTCTGTGTAAGAGTCTCCACTGTTTTCTCATGGAAAATGAATTAATGGATTGACGAAAAAGCATTTTAAACTAAAAATTAGTCTGCATTTAAATGCCCCTTTTCATAATGAAATCTTTGGTAAATACTTTTATTTATAATACACTTATTCTGAACTTGTATTTAAAAAGAACTAAATTTGATTTAAAAAGAACTTCGGAACATTTTGGCCCTGTTTCCCCCAATCTCCTTTGGAAAAGTTTGGGAAGCAGAAGAGTTAGATGGGAGACTGAATATCAGAAATCCATTCTAAATCTTGGGCTTGACCATTATTCATGTATGAATGTGGGCAAGTTATTTAACTGCTCTGAGACTCGGATTCCCTTCTTTAAAAAATAGAGCCCTGGCCATACCTACCTTAGAGGGATGGCATGAGGCATTAATAAATTAATATTTCTGAAATATTTTGAGACAGTAACAATACCTAGTGCAAACATGCACAAATAATTCCCTAGAAACAAATCTTCTAATAGTGTGCATGCACACTAGCAGAAGATACATATGCACACTATTTGAAAAACAAGGAACTTGAATATTCGTGGTTGGCAGTAAGAGTGGTATACAGGGCTGCTCTCAAGCAGTGAGTGACAATATTGAATGAGTAAGACTTCAAGCGAGGGGGTGAGTTAGACTGGAAATGTCTCAAAGCAAAATATTCTTCCTCACAAGAAAGAGATACTTCAGTAAAATCCATTCAGAAATGAAGGCACCTCCCTGCATTTGTAAACGGAGCACGACTTCTCCAGTGAGGGCTGTGAAGAGTTAAATCAGACAGTTCCTAAGTGTTGTAGTCTATCCTCTTCTCTTCCCCACCCTGTTTTTTTCCTTTCTGTTCGCTCTCTCTCCTTCTAGTTTTGGCAGGGGATTAAAGTAGCTCCCCCCTGTGGCAGCAGTGACCCAGAAATGAGTTTGATTCACAGAGTCCTTCCTCCATAACAAGTAAAAACGTCAGTCAGTCTGTATGTGTGTGTGTGTGTGTGTGTGTGTGTGTGTGTGTGTGTGAAGGGAGCCACAATCTGCTCCCACTCTCCAGTGCTTGTCTGAACTCATGAGGCAGCACAGACCCCTTCGCGCAGAGAAACTCCAACCTCACTGGCAACCATCGCGGCAGCAGGAGCAGGTAACTGTGTCCAGATTCTGACTCTCCTCCACGCCGCCGCCGCAGAGTGAGCCGGGGGAACAGCCAGCACAGCCATATTTGATGGGTTTTTGTTGCTTTGCTTTGGAGTTCTCCAGAAGCAGCTAGAGAGCAATTTAATGCCGAAGGTCGCTGCCTAGTGGAAATAATATAGTACGTCATTAATATGGCGCCAAAAGATTTGCTTCTTGATATGGAGCGAGGGGAGGCAGTTGAGTTGCAGCTTCACTATCCCACAAGCAACTTGTGCATTGCTGGGGAGGGAGGGAGCGGTGGGAGGAGGAAATAGATGATTATTTTGCAGCTTTGAGAAACGATGTGATGTAAGGAGTGTTCTGCTAGCTGGTTTTCATTTTGCTGCAGACTTTGCAATGGCAAATAAGGCTCTTGCAGCTTTCAAGGTGCACCAGCTAAATCAACACAATACTGCACTGAGGGTTTTTAAAATTTGTATATGTATTTGACTTTGCTGTAGTTTTTTAAAAAAGAGAGTGGGGACGCGGGTATCTGAATTAATCAATGCTGGGTCAGCCTAGTTTAAAAGTAAAAAGCGTTGGATCAAGTTGGTAGACAGATGGCAATTGCAAAGCGCAGGTCCTTTTAGATATAGACGCTATAGAAAGGGGGAGGGGTGGTCGTAGTCAGAATCTGTCACCGTGTCGCCCACATGTCCAAAATATCCGTTGCATCAATTCAAGGGCAGTAAGGGTGTGTGTTATGTGCAGGCAGCTTTGCAATTACATTCATGCAAATTGTGTTTGGATTTCACTTGCTGTAGTTAAAAAAAAATGCTCGCAAAGTATAAAAACCGTTCACCGGAGAAAATAGGCAGAAGTTTCCTATTGGGGTAGGAGAGTGTTGGCCAGTTAGTCCTGAACTAGACGCGATTGTGATTTTAGGCACTAATGGACATGTGTGGAGGGGGAGGCTTTTAGTACACTGCTATAGTAGAGCCGTTTATTTTCAACTGAGTCCGAGTGTACAGTAGCTCCTGCTGGAGAGCAAGTTGTAACAGCCCTGAAGTGCACGTGTTGGGAGAGTGTGAGTGTACGGAGGGAAGGGGTGTGTTGTGTGTGTCTGAGGGAGGAGGGGGCGGTTGTTTGGCTGCTCGGGCTCTGCTGGGTGGCAGCAGCTTCTGTGCCGCTGGCGAGAGCGATGAATGCGGGCCAGGGCCGGAATGTGGAATGTTGACCCCAGATTCGAATCCCTTCGGAACGGTCTCACTGGCTGCGGAGATTGCCCCCCCCCCCCCGCGGGAGAGAGGCGGGGTTTGCTTCATCGGGCGCCTCCGGGCTGGGTGTGGGAGGGGGGACGGGAAGGGGCAAAAGGAAGCAGGTGCACGGAGGCAACAAGAACCGGCCGGGAGGCTTAGGAACCTCCCCATCCAAAGCGATGCTCCCCAGCCCCCTCCCGCTGGGGGCCGGCGAGTTGAGATCCGTGCGGGGTTCCACGGCCCAAGCAAACACGTGCGGGTGCTCGAGAGGAACTTCTGCGAGCCATGTTTTGTTCCTTGAGAGACCGAGGGCTAAATTCTGCCCACAACTACCCCGTGCAGTCGCACCGAGACAGCAGTGCCCACTTGCGCTGTGAGGCGGTGGCATTTGAGTAACGTAGATCCTATTATGGGCACTGTCGGATTAAATCATTGGGGTGGCACATTAATTTCCCAAGTACTACGGTGATGGATAATCAATACAATGAGTGGCAATAGGGTTTACGGATGAAGTTCTTAAATCTCCTAAATGATGCTGACATGCACTTACGATGATATACGAATGAAACCAGGGGGTGGTGCAAAATGTCTGAGGGATTGCACAGGTGTAAGGGAGACTTTGGCTCTTAATATCCCCCCCTCTTCCTTTACCAAGGTCTTTACAAGGAAAATGGGACTAGGTTATGGTGTTTTCAAATAACCGCATCATTTCGATCTAACGGGCTATCCTTGGCGTCCCCAGAGGAGAAGGCAAGAGTGCAGCGCAGGCGATTATTCCAGTTGCTGAAATTAGACAAAGCCGCCCTGCTGCACTCGTATCCCTGGACTCTGCTCGTTACATGCTCAGATTTTGCAGATTGTCAGGCTTCGGGTCTTGATTTTTTTCTTGCCAGTGTTCATTAGCGCCAGCATTCATTAGCAGTTTATGGCGCGGATTTTATTATTTTGACGAGGGTGGTGGTAGGAGATGTGTGTTTGTTTGCACCGCCTGCTGGATGGTTTCCTATGACAAGAGGTGATACACAGTTTCCAGAACTGTCTGGGAGTGGGAGGAGAGACCGACGGAAAGCAACCTCAAGTCTTAGTGCTGCTGCTATTCAATCCTAGTCTAAACCGTCCCCCACCTCACCCTCCCCAGACATTGCAACATGGAGAGCGGGGGGTGGAGATGGGGAGGGTTGCTTGGCCGTAGAAATGATATGGATTTGGGAGCTGAGCTGAGGGCATCAAGTTTGATTTGCAGCTGAGGCTGAGCGGATTGGTGCATCTGGTGGGAGGTGAGGAGCACAGGAGGAGGGTAGGCGGGGGAGATCTGGTCAGTTTCAAATGGAGACAGACGGGGAGGTGTACGTAAAATGGGATTTTTGCCTGCTGTGCAAAAGGTGCCATAATCGCAAAAAGGGGTTAGTCCGGCGACAGCAGCGCAGCTGGGGGCAGGAGTTAAGTGTGATACTTGTTCCTTCCCGGCTTCTCCACCTCTCTCCTCAGTCTTTGTTCGTGTCTGATGCTTCCGGACCTCTCAGTACGAGCAGCTTCAGCGGCGGCGCTGCGAGCCCTCGGCACCGGTATTGCTAAGGCTGGCGATAAATGAGCCCTGTGTTGTGTGGATCGGAAAAACTGGGCGGGTTTAAGAGACATGACTCTACCTCTTAGCACTGCTGTCTAAGCATGCTGGGGAGCTAGGAGTAGGAACATATATTTGAACCAGGAGGAACTGAAAAATAGAGAGTCCGAGATTTAAAGAATACAAGTAACAAAAATGCTTATTTACCTGAAAAACAGACTTTAAGCATGGCCTTAAAATAAGCCTCCCAAATGAGGAAGCCTTTCAGTAAGGAAAGCAGTTCTAGCTTTCCAGTTCATTATTGCAGCAGTGACTACTTGTTTTGATCAATATGCAAATTAACAATAGTAGGTGATTTTTTTTTAGAATTATTTAGTTTTCAAGAGCACTTTGAGAATTAAGGTGTTGGTATGGGATAGGTGGTTTGGAACAAATTGATAAATTAAACAAGCAATAAGTTATGGGAGTAGATGGTATTCACCCAACAGTCCTGAAGGAACTGGGTATGAAATTGCAGAACTATTATTTGTAAGATGTAACATATTAAATCAGTCTCTACCAGATGATTGGAGGCTAGCCAATATATTGTTGATTAAAACAATTTTTTTGAGATGATCCTGGTAATTACAGAGCAGGAAGGCTAACTTATGTACCAGGCAAATCAGTTGAAATCAGAGTAAAGTTGATCAGACACACAGGTGAACTGGGTATATTGATTAGGAATCAACAGGGCTTTCCTAAATTATAAGGAATGATTTGTCATCTATTAGAACTTTCCCCAATTATTAGCTATGTACAAGCATGTGGACAAAGGCCATACAGTTATATAGAGTACCTGGGCTTTTACAAATACTAACAAACTAAGTAGTCCATAGGATGAGAGGGAAGGACATCTCATGGATCAGAACGTGGTTAAAAATAGGAAACAAAGGGGTAGGAATATTAATTGTTAGCGCAGTAGAGAGAGAGATAAATAGTGGGGCCTTCCAAAGATATGTATTTGAACCTGTTCTGTCATCATATTCGTTAATGTATTGGAAAAAAGGAGATGAGAAGTGAGGTGACAAAATATGCAGATGATGCAAACATTTCAAAGCTGACTGCAAAGAGTTACCAAAGGATTTTACTAACCTGAGTGATAAGATGGCAGATTTATATGCAACTTTGTGTATTTTGAAAGCTTGTATCTCTCATCATCAGAAGTTGGTTCAATAAAAGATATTACCTCACCCACCTTATCTCTGTGAAATTGCAGCTGAAATTCACTGTTAGTAAATGGAAAGTAAAGCACATTGGAAAAAATCATCTCAGTGAGATACACAAAATGATGGCATTTAAATTAGCTGTTACTACTGAAAGAAAGAGATCTTGAAGTCATTGTAAATAGCTTTATGAAAACATTCAGTCAGTGTGCAGTAGCAGCCAGTAACGGGGGAAAAATGTTACAGAAAATATTGTAATGACACCAACTGAATCTGTGGTACACTAATATCTTGAATATGGTGTGGAGTTCTGGTTGCCCCTTCTAAAAGATATTTGTTAGAAATGGTGAAGGTATAGAGAAGGACAACAAAAATGATTGAGATATTGAAATAGCTTCCATAGAAAGAGATCTTGATATGGACTGGGGACTGTTCATCTTAGAAAAGAGATGACTGAGGGGTGACATGAATGGTGTGGAGAAAGCAAGAAACGAGTGTTGCTCACTCTTTCCATGCAACACAAAAACCAGGGGTCACCAGATGAAACAAGGCCACAAGTTTAAAACAAACACAAGGAAATAATTCTTCACACAATGCACTGTCAACCTGTGGAACTTGTTTCCAGACTATGTTATAAAGGCCAAAGCTGTAACAGGGTTAAAAAAGGAATTACATATGTTCATGGAGGACAGGCCCATCAGTGCTTATTAGCCTAGATGGCCAGGGATTCAGTCCCATGCTCTACATATTCCTGAATCTCCAACTGCCAGAAGCTGGACATGGATGACAGGCTAGATAAGTTGATAATTGTCAGGTTTTGTTCATTCTCTCTGAAGCACCTGGTATTGGCCATTGTCAATAGACAGTACGCTGGGCCAGATGGACCTTTGGTCTGAACTAGTGTTGCCTTTTCATGGGAATAAATATACCTATGATTAATTCTTCATCTGCAGGCCCTTTCTTAGTAATAATTCTTCTAATAAAAATGATTGTAATGCCAGCAAATGGAATCTATGCTAGATTTTTAGACTTGTCACTCATCAACTAATAATGGGCCATGGCTTGACATAAATGATTAGTTTATGTAGCCACGTGAAAGTTTTAAGCATAGATATCTGCCCTTTTGGGGAGTTGTTACATTAGAAGCTATGGTAATTGTACAGCAAACTACCAACAGTTGTTTTCTGTTCATTTTTAATTTTAACTTTTATTTTAAATAAAAGCTAAAACAGCCTATTTGGCACATCCATTTCCAAATAAAGAGATTTTACTGTGTTTTGGATTAACTCTTTTGCAAGTAGTTCTTTTGTAAATAAGCATGCTTGCAAACATAAGACCTTAATAAACATTACACTAAAATATGTTTGGTATGATTCTGTTTCTAGAGCTTTTCATAGTCAGTGGAATATTCTCTCCAAATTGCAAGAGTGTGCGTTTTAGTGACAGGATTCTCCCTGAAGAAGCAGATTCTCCACCACTGCTGATTTGAAGCTATGTTTCATATATATGTCTCCAATAAAATAATAGCTGTAAATTTCCCTTCTAGCTTCTCTGCTTTCATTTCTAGATCACATTTAAAAAAAAGCATCCTCTGCCCAGTGCTTTTTCCATATAGTCAGTGCTGCCTCTTTACACTGCTGCTACCTGGTAGAATTGGGCAAGTTGACAGCTCACTCTAGATTAAAGTAGTCAGATACATCTAATGGATGAGGGATGGATGAAATTAATAGGTAGGATCTAATTTCTCATTCCTCCTTACACTGAGTAGTCATTTACACTAGTGCAAAGGCAATATAAAATGCTACCAAAACCAGAATGAACTCACTTTGCAGTACCAATGATTATACAAGTGGTAGGGCAATGATGATTGACCTTATAATCAAATTCTGCTTTAATTTACCCTGATTTTGAATAGCTCTACTGAAAGGCAGTTGGAAATACTCCAGATTCATAAGGCAAATAGATTGGGCCCGTATATTTTCCATGCAAGTTTGTGAGGGTTTCTTCTCCACGTATCAAGCCTCTGTGGCCTTTTTACTGCAGAAAAGCCCAACATCCCTTTTTGGATAGAATTCTAGCTCCAGTTATGTTTTCTGTACACATGAAAAAGTGGGATAGCAGAATATAAAGTATCAGAATTGATTTTATTTGGATCATATTTTTGTTGGGGGTATATGCATCTATTCACATGTCTAGTACCTGAAATAGTGTTTTCTGAATGGTATCTGTTGGAAGGGAACTAGCAAGACTGTTTAAAGGATATAGTAATTGGAGACTAATGTCTTCATCTACCATCCAGTTGATTAAGATGAGATTATTCTTTGCTTCCCATTTGTACAAAAGTGTTTGAAGTGATCTCTTGCGTGCTGATAATTAGGTCTCAGTGTAGTTAGTATCACTGCAGTTGGTAACTTTCAAGAATAGCTAATTTTTCTCTCTGTCTTCAGGGTGTACATCTGTCATAATTTTGCATTCTTTCCTTACTGTCTGCAGCTGTTGAATGCAGTTTATTATAGTGACACACATTAACACTGTTATAGTTAATGGTCTGTCAGAGTTTGAATTATAAACTCTGTTTACCCAGAGGTCCATAAAATCATTAAAAAATTATCTGTTGGGAAATATGATATATAAAAGCATTAACCTGAGGATGCATATTTAATTTTTTATAATTATTTTGAAAATCTCTAGTTAGCCATTATAAAAATAGCAATTTGCCATTTTTAAACTATACCTCCTTCCCCAAACTCCCTGTCACTTAGAAAGAACATCAGATTAGATTCAATAACAACAAAACAAAACATGGAATTTTGTTACCAGGCAATAGAAGCATGAAAAATTCTATTTACACTATGTGTACATTATGTGCAATTGTTTACATGACATTGTTTGGGCTTCTGTTCTAAGGAAACTAGATTGCCTACTTAAAAAAAATAGGGTCAGATTTTGCCCTTAGTTCTATAATTGCAGTCCTACTGATTACTGTGTGAATGAACAGGTGTAACAAGAAATACATTGATGTTATTCTTCAGTTTAATTTTTATGTCCCTTCTTTCCTTTTCTAAATTAGTCTCTAAGGGCATATCTACACTGGGGAGTTATTTCGAAATAACTCCCCTTATTTAGAAAAAAAGGCGAACATTCACACAACTAAGCCTATTTCAAAATAATCACCTTGTTATTTTGAAATAACTCATGCTTGTGAAGAGAAATAAGCTTATTCAAAAATAGTTATTTTGGGAGTTATTATTTTGAAATACCCTGGTAGTGTAGACATAGCCTAACAGTGCTAAGAAAAGCAAAGCACCGCACCATATTGATAAGAGCAGAGGATTTACTATACTGTATCGCACTGGAGGTTCAGATTCCGTATTTTGCATCTGGTAGTGGATTCCTCAGAGGCAAGCATAAATTCTGTTGTCCTTACTGCACCTCGCCAATTGCGTGAAGATGTAATGGGATGGATATTATTACTGAATCCCAGCAAAGATTTGGAAGTATGAAATGATTCTGAAGTAGGGCATTGATTTGAATGCCAATTAGTGATTTATTTGCATCGTATTTTACAAATATGGATAGGGATTGTCACTATGTCATAGACATTAGTGACTCAAAAGCAGCCTCCCGGATTATTAAATAATATGCATTTTAAAGTGGTCTGAATAGTATTTAGCACTTGCCCAGTGCTTCACATCTTCAAAACGGTGTACGTACTTGATGAATTAAAGCCTGATTATAGCTCTTAGAGCCAGTGTAGCAAAAGAAGAACAAAACACCTGTAATAGCTGAGTGATGTGACAGGTGGTGGCATGTCTCTGTAAAGAATAATGCTTCCTGGGCTCTGGGGAAAGACAGAGAGCAGCAGCACTTGCTGCACTCCGTGCAAGTGTAGTGTCTGCCATCCAGCTGACAGCGCTGTCCTGATGTTGATAGTCAGTTTGCATGTGGCGGGGAGTCAGAGAGTCATGACTTCTACCCTATCCAGACATACCCTGACTACTGCAAGCAGCACTCAGAGCAATATTCCTTGTGATCCAGGAGTACAAGCAGCAGGGCCATGACTGCTTCCAGTTAAACTGTGTTGCACTGGAGGCAGGGTCTCCCAGTCTTCACTTTCTGTTAGAGGGGGAGGGGAATAATTTTTGATGGGGGTGCACTCCATGAATTTGGTCAGTGGTCAAGGGCCGTACTCTTCTATGATATTAATGGAGGAGGTGCGGAGTCTGAGATAGAGGTTGGATGCAGAAGGGAACTCAGCATCGAGTATTGAGGTGTAGGAGGGGAAGTGGGGTCTGAGAGGGATTTGGGGTGAAGGGATGGGGCCGTTATCAGGGGAGGGGATTACCATGCAGAAGTGAGTGTAGAATCTGGGGAGGGGGGAGATATGTGTGCAGGAAAAGATTCTTACTTGGGGGGATGGGTGCAGGATAGGGGTGCAGGGTTTTGGAGGGAGTTGTGATTAGGGACAGATGTTCAGAGGGTTTGGGTTGTGATTAGGGACGTTAAAAAGCAATTAATTAGGTAATCACATAAGCATTAAAAACCTTAGCAGTTACATGATTACACATTGCGGGGTCTGCAGTGGGGACGTAGGCGAGTAGTTGACTACTAGATAAGCCTAGGCTTATTGGGTAGTCGAGTCGATTACTTGCATTTCCTCCCAAGCTCTTTCTGCCTCTGTATCCGCTTATGGCATCTGTACCAGAGGCAGCAAAGGGGGCGATGGGGGAGGAAGCAGGAGCCAATGCTGGAGGGAAGGTGGCTTAAAAGCCGGTTCCCCCAGCACCATCTCTGCAGTGCCACCTGCCTCTCCCCTCTGCTGCCTCTATCCTAGGCAGTGGGGGTGGGGGTGGGAGCAGGGGAGGCTGCCGCAAAGCAGTCTCTGCCCATGGTAGGTCCAGGCTTGTCGCGGGCAGAGGCTGCTCCAACAGCAGCCCCATCCACAGGTGTCCCAGTTCCCTGCTAAGACCCCCCCACAGACACGGGCTGCTGGGACTGAGCACCTTCCCTTATCAACTAATGATGTAGTCGATAACAATTCTATTGACTACACAATTAGCCAATTACCTGCCTCTTAACATCTGTACTCTGCAATATAAAGCTTATACTGCAGTGGAGCCAGCTCCCTGGGAGTGGGGCTGGCAGCCAGTGCATGCTGGAAGCTGACTCCCAGCTTCCTGGTAGAGCTGGCTGTGCTGCAGGCTCTGCTGTATAAGCTTTACACTGCAGAGCCCAGAGTGTGGGGTGGCAGCTAGCACTGTGGGAGCCAGGGTGCACGGGAAACTGGTTTTTAAGCTGGCTCCCAGCATACCCAGGGTTCCCACATGC